>NC_007201.1:0-300000 GCF_000002655.1 Aspergillus fumigatus Af293 | reverse complement strand
ATATTTTGTACCGGCTGATTTGCAAGTGGTTCGTTTAGCGTTCTAAGTTTACCTTGGAACTGTATAGTGAGCCCAGTACTCATTAACGTTGCTTATTCCTCTTCATTATTGGCCAATCCGCAAACCTTAAGTGGTTAGGGTGTACAAAGTATACACTTATTCAAGGATCGCTTTTCTCGGCGCCCTGTTAGAAGAGTTCGAACCACATCGTGGTGGCAGGGAAATGGACGTGTACCGGTGTGGAAGTGCCACTGAATCCATTTATTTCTGTATATTTAATAAAGCGGCAGTAGCCTAGATTGGCGTTTTAACGTTATGTCCCCACTTGACGATGACCTCAGGGGGCAATAGAAGCCTTTTTCACTATTCTGAAATGTAAGATCTGGCCGGGCCCTTTGTCGTCATTGTCATGTTATCAGCCATCAAGCCACTAAGATAAAAACGCGTCTAGACCTCCGTTTCTAGTATAGTAGAAATGATAAGGCATATTCTGGTTGACACATGTATAGATTCAAAGCTTTGAAATGTCCTCATGACATTGCCGAAACATGAAGTGGAGCCTTGAACTACGCTAAGCTCTGTTGACTGCGATTATTTCTTCACTACGGAGTATTAGAAGGAGGTTTGTTCCATATATCCGAGACCTTTCCATGGCCCTGATGCAAAATCAGTGGAAAATAGCGGAGAGGCTCACTGCATGTGGAAATCTTCCTGGTATGACGTACGTAGTTAGAATAATTCACGGCCGCAGCGTCGACTACGGCCGAAGTGCGAATTTTCGCCGCAAATCGTCCTATATCTAAAGCTTTTCAACCACAGGTGTCGTTGATTGGACTATCTGCTTAAGTTGGATAGATAGCTATCTGTTAGGGCGAATTTGTTACTCATCACAAGGAGTTGCAAGCGTGTTTCTTTGGGAGTGGAGTGGAGATCGGGTGCCCTTAGCCCATATTCAGAGCGTTTTGGGGTATTTCGTAACGGAAGTTTTTCGAATGTCCTCATGGAGGCTAGACATCCTCCCTCGGATTGTGGCCTCGAAGACCTCAAGTTTCCTTCTTTTTACCTAGTCTGGCTAGTGCCTGTGATTGGTTTCACCTAATAGACTTGTGATGACTGACAAGCCTAGTCAGGGATGGCACCATGAGAGTGTCACGTGCCCTGATGCCAGCCGCCGTGCTTGTGCCATCTCATTGTTTTGAGGGTTCCTACGTTTGGCAACAATATATGTCTGTTCAATTAGAAATCAATAAGACTTGGTCCCTGCTATGACTGGATTATTCTATAGCTCTCTGAACAAATACTTTTGGTCACTTCGGGCGGATCATCACGCAGTTGATTACCCCCATGAACATCACCAAGAATGCCTTGCGTCCTTCAGGCTCTACGAGATCAAACTCATGTGACCGGTACATCTCCAAGTGCTCCTCCAAAGGCTTGCCCTGAGACAGCGCCTGCAAGTAAGCTCTCGAAGCCACCAGTTTGGTAATTTGTACGTAGGTAAGAGAGGTACTACGCATATTGATGAGGAAAGACGCATACTCTCTTTGACGAGGATCCTTGTTGAATGCGGCAAAAATCAGGAATAAACCATATGGCACCTCGCCTTTATTTTATTCCCTTCTGTTGATCCTTTTAGAAACTGGATAGCAGTCATTAGTTTGGAAAAGGCGGACATAGCGGCCAAGGAACGTACATTGTAGATTATCAGAGGGAAAAACTGAGGGTTCTCTCCCTTGGGAATTCTGCCAATGGCCCCAGGACACTTGAGGGGCCCCTTGGCATTGAATAATGGCAAGTGAAAAGGTAATGGTCCGGATTGTGTCCAACTGCGCGAATATTAGCAACAGGTTTTACGGTTGCAGACGAGATACAAACATATCACCAAGACCATAGCATGCCCTAATCATCTCAAATAGGAGACTTGAGAATGGCATTGAATTAGGCTCTGAGTTCTCAGGGAATGCAAGTGTGAGATGGTATGTGTAGGAGAAAACAGCGGAGAATGCGTTTTCGGGGTGGCTGAAGCAATGATATCGGCATCTGAAGATATCTTCTCTTGTTGGTTCCATGAACTGCCGAATTGAACCTTAGAAAGCTAAGACTTCAATTAGCTAAGGTACGACATGATATTTGAGGTTTCTTTAAGAACATACCCTGGTCATTTTCGTCTGGAAGGTGCTCCTGACCAATCATCTCTGCCGCAGATATCGTGCCATTTTCTTTCACATTTAGTGCATGTATGTGTCTGATGTCCAATTCTTTGGTTTCTGTAGGAGGAATCCAACCATTTGGCGGGAAATACTTGTGATATCCATTGTTGCCGGAGCTAGAGATGAGGATGTAAATGTGAGAACGTCGTGGTGATAGTAGCTCCGCATGATATCATTGTCATAGTTAGGTCATGATGAGTTTGGTTCGCACTATCTTCCAAGTTTAAATTTCAGGCCATAATTGAAATGGCACCACTTCATCCGTCAATAGATAATTTATCACTCAATTACCGGATTTCAGAGGAAGGCAGTTGAAGAACCCTCAGGACCAGACCGTCAGCAGCCCATACTGTATCTTTGTTGTTTAGTATAACCACAATGTTCCGTTTGAATTGCTTCTAGACCCGTCGTCAGTCGAGAATCCTGGTTGACCCGATGTCTCAAAAACCAATCATCTCATTTAGTTCTTTGTCGACCCTCGGAGAATGATTGCTGTTCTCTTCTATGCATTGGTCTTCTGGAAAGAGCAACGACTGATTCAATTGACACCCTCCGTGAGTGAAATAGCTCATTCTTCCTGTATTGGAGTATGGTTTTGTTTTGTTGATATGAATATTCCGCCTTTTTCTATCTGACTCTGGGAAACTCCTCTGCCGTATCATATCATTTCTTCGTTATCCCTCGTGCTGAGAATCCACCCGGGGCGTCCAGGGCAAAATGGCACAACAGTCACGTCAAGCTCTTCGATAAATTTACCTTCAAAGGGTCACCTCACTGTAAAGCTTTGCAACAACATATCGAAACATGCAACCTGGTGTCATAGATGACAACAAGGAGGGAAGTGTGCGATGCTTCTGGAAGGCAGTACGACTCAGGATCTAGCAATCTGTCGGCTTCTATTCCGACACTTTCGAGAACTCGGGACGTTTGACAAAATGATGCGAGAACTCTCTATGCTGTATTTGGCTAGAATATACAAAAATACAATGTCACCAGACACACCCTTGGCCGGTAACCACCCTTACTCTCCTCTGCAACTCGTCATCCCCAACTGTGCAACATGGCTGACTCAGTGTCTACAGAACTCAACAACTCCTATTCCGCGCTTAGGTTTCTCTTCAAACCTGAATAAGTGGAGGCGAAAACATCTTGACTCCATCGGGATCCAAGACCATGAAAATCATTTGGCGACGGAGATAGTTGGAGAGCCAAATTTTCTACAGAGGAGATCCCGCCAAGTTGTAATCCTGGCAAAGAGCGTCCACATGGGTCGTTGATGCGATCCGAAAACTGGCGCAAATCCTCAACGGCGTAACGCCTTCCGATGATCTCTTTGACGAGATTATCAGTCATGGAGCTCGTATATCGTTGCCACAACGCGGAAGCCAAGGTCTGTGAGAATCCTTTCCCTTTTCTCAAGTTTGCTGCCATTATCTGTTAGTTGGACCTCATTATGTGGATCTCTTTTTCATTTCAAGACATGTCGAGTCCGGGGTTCTCGAGGTGCAACGGAGCCATTGGTTGGGCGCTTTCTGGGAAACATCCACACGAATAACGTCCCAATCTTCTGAGTTTTAGTATTACATCTCCCTGCACTGAGCCTTCGGCGAACATCTGTGCAGATCACCAGGACAGTGGCCACCGGGTCGTATGTCCAGGGGCTCCGCGAGCGCCGAGAGGTAGGTTGCTTGAGATACTTGTCGATAAGGTACTGTTTTGGGCTATATCTGAGGATCATGGCAGACAAAGGATGCTGTATTGAGGCGTTGGATTACATTGAGAGATCAGTTCATTGAGGCATGAATTTGTGGATCAAACCTTAGATAGCCAAATACTGTGTAGGGTTTAAGCGTCTGCTTCTCTTTTCGTTGCAATTAGAGATTCCCCAGTTTGAGATCAATCATACTTATCACGAGAATTTAGACCCGATTAGTGGGCTCTCTTGGATGACAGTAAAACCCAATGTTTATCTTGGTTCTTGAATAGTGGCTCCTCAGGGCTGAACAACTATGTTGCCTAGACCGACGTCGGGTTCCGAGGGCCCCAGTATCTGGTGAGGTGGCGGCATAAGTCGTGTGGCCCTAAATGCGGTCCCGAAATAGGGTCCAGCATCTGTCAAATCATAAATTATGCTGCCTAGCTTCGAGCACCCTGACCCTTGGAACAATTGGTCTGGAATACGGCTATGCGAAGCTTAGTTCCCAGCTCCACACTGGTCCCTATTATGAGCATCAGCATATGCTTGCAGGTTGTATCTAATTTCGTCTTGACTTGCCTGGACTGTGACTTGGCTGCAAAGAAGTTTAGCTAATTGAACGGCCTTCTCAGATATTCAGTACCACTCTCCCCTGTCTAGTCAGAAACAGAAAGTAGATATCACATATGGAGTTTCAAATAGTGCGTTATTTCTGCTAGCTAGTTAAAAAAAGCTTGTTTGGGCGTAAGGCTGCAACATTTTTGAGCGGGTCTCTGACGTCCCCGACTCTCGGGCACTGACAAGAGGGATGGAATGACATCTTGAAAGGGCTAGCCACCCGAGCCACCCGACCCACTCGAAGTGAAAGCGAACAAGCAGCTGAATCTAGAAACGGTGGATATTAGGCTGACAGCTTTCTGTTGGTCATTGCGCCCTGGGACATCGGAGTTTGACGAAGAACATGACCACTTTTTACCAAATCGGGCGTGGCATGGGGTGGTTGTATTGGCCCATCCGACTGGGGCAGCCCTGCCCATTGCTTGAATATTGAGTACCACAGTTTCAGAAAGCATAGCCTGTCTGGGCTGGAACTTGCGATTGTTAAAACATATGTTCCCCCCTTTCTTTGCTTCGGCTCTGCACTACGAGTCCTTTCAGAGAAACTACGCAAGGTTTCCATTATACACGTCGTTATTGTTCCCTAAGGCTCGAAACGAATTATCATCCGGTATGGCGCCAGATACTACCCTCTCCATCCGGAGTGGAAGACCCGAGACCCCCATGAAGAGCTCGAAGACCAACAAAGAACGAAGTAAACGCTGTCGGAGTGAGCGTAGCAAGACAGAAGGGCGCGGGAGGGTCTTGCTGGCTGAAACAATTGGCCGGGCATTATATCACAGCCATGCTGGCCTCCCACACGACGTCAACCATATCCCTCACGATCTATTCGAATTCCATGAGACCCCTGCGCAAGGGAGTTCATCGATATGGCTATCAGTTGCCAATCACAACGGTCGCTCCAGTGGCAGCACAGGCAGCAGTATGAGGACATCCGACGACACCCTCTCCGCTAGATCCTATGACACCTTACCTACCGGCTCTAGTTGCATCAGCGAAGAGGATGCGCATAGCCAACGAAACCGCTCCATCCTCGCCAGCCAAAAATCTCTTCCCCATAAACGCATCGTCAGCTTAGACGGACAGCCTTCCGTCGACGACGTGGAACGACTGGCGACTCGATATGGTCAAGCCTCACATATGGGACTGCTCGACCCCAGCTACAGCATCTTTCTGAATGGAGATCGAACCGCAGGTCTATGTTTCAAGGTCCTGAACAAGGTTGCGATAGTGATGGGCGATCCTATGTGCGACCCTACTAAGATATGCAGCGTGCTCGATGAGTTCAAGCGGTACCGACGTCGTCAACGCTGGGATATCTCATTCCTCGGTGCCGGTCAGATGCTTGTGAGCTATATTAGAATGCGTAACAAGAAATGGACGGTCTTGGAGTTTGGTAAAGAGCGGGTCTTGAACCCTCTGGCAAACGAGGTTTTACTCGAGACAAGCGGGAAGCGTATTCTGACGCAGAACCGACAGCTCCTCAATCCAAGCAAAGGTGGCATTACCTTGCACATTTATGCACCCTCCTTGGAGACGGATTACGAATTGGAGACTGAGTTGTGCGCAATCTACGATGAGTGGCGCATGGCCCGCAACAAGTCGGGAAGACTTCAAGCCTTCATTACTGAGTATGATCCCTTCCTGATGCCGAACCTCATGACATACATTTATACTCGAGGGCAAAACGGAAAGGTGAACGGTTTTGCAGCCTTGCGATGGATCGGTGAGAAGAATGGATATCACGTTGATCCGTGTATCGCTGCCCCGAGAGCGCCGAAGGGGATTAGCGATCTGTTAATATTCGCCTCGATGGCTTGGCTGAGGCAGATTGGCATCTCACACCTGAGCTTTGGCTATGAACCCTCCGACTCGTTGGCAGAGGTGTCGGGAATGCCTAGTCCTCTCGCACATTTAACCCGCCAAATCTATCGATATACATTCCAACGGCTCCCAATCGGCGGGAAGAAGGCGTATTTTGACAAGTTCAAGCCGGATGAGGAGCAGGATTCACCCCTCTATCTTATATTTCCGTCGACGATCCCAGAACCACGGCCGATCATCGCTATGGCCCATGTTGCTAACATCAGTATCCGCAAACTGTGGTTTCATCACCGTTCCAAGCCTGCGGTCCCGCAATGATCGGTACCGTTCCTGCAAAAGTCCCTTCCAACAATTCGTAATTGTTCCGGGTCCCTTACTCTCTTTTGGCTGATTTTCCTTGGTTTGGATATACACTTTCTCTTTCTCCTTGTCTCTTCCGGCCGCTGTTTAGGCTACATCTGCCAGGTGTCTTCTATCCATCCTTATAATGTCCTTCTCTTGAGCGAGTTCATATGTCTGTAGGTATAACATTCCGTTTGATGTATCTGGCAGTGACCAAAATGTACATTTCCCTAATTTTCAATGCATGTTTACGAAGACTGATGGCCTGTCTAGCTCTTTACGTACGGCCTTCATCAACGCCGTAGCCATTTCCATATAGTAGAGTTGACATCTGTAGACTAAACCCTCGAAATCAAGGCGCAACTGTGGAAGCATTCATAGGGGCTAGCAGGCAAGGCATCTGCTATATTCTATACAGAATCTCTCGTAAAACACTGCAGCATTACATGACCACCCCGCGCACAAAACTTCTCCTTCACTTCGTACCCCTCCGGCAAGAGATCCCCTTCACCGTTCGCAATCAGAGCTTCGGCAAGGGTACAGCTTCCCACCTCCACAAAACCCAGTCCCCGATACAGCCGTACAGCAGCTTCCATTCCCGGCTTGACCATCAACCGAACGTGGACATTCTTTGGCTCGACCCGATACTCGACAAGGTACTTGATGGCCTCCGCGCACAGGCGCTTCGCGATACCCCTCCCACGATGCGAGGAGAGCGTGTAGAGACCGAGAAGCTGCCACCGCTCTTCCTCGTCATCCGGGCCTGGTTCTGGCTGCCCGGATGCTGCAGGCAGCGTGAACTCCTCTTTGGTTCGGGGTCCAAGCAGCGTCAATTGAGCGACCCATTCTAAATCCTCTTCGTTGAATGCATTGGGGTTTGCCTCTGGACGTGCCGCGCAAACGAATGTTTCCCTCCCTGGTTGCGACAGGCGCCATTTCCAGTATTCGTCTGTGAGCAGGGCTTCTGATTCGTAGGTCGCAGCGAATGACGCCGGGGAGAGTTTCAGGGCCTGCAGACGCAGGTCTCGGTATCGTTGCGCTGAGCGATCGAGATCTTCCGTCTTGGAGACTCGGAAGTAGGTATAGTGATAATCTGTTGGCATATTGACGCGAGTTGCAGAAAAAGGAACGATTGCAACTGATTTGATTTTGCGAGGCGTCAGTGACGGTTTTGAGTTGTGCCAACCACCAAAAATTTCCGCTAAATCCGCAACATCCGCAGTCCTATACAAATACCAATTTACCAGCCAGGTTGGCTGAGCGCCTGGCCTAGAGACTGAGCATATTGAGTGAGTTTTTGTCCCCTATGTTATGCATACTGACACTAGGCCTTTGTGACTGGCGAGACAACAGGAACTTACACTACCAATATGTTAGCCGCCAGCATCCGCACCATGTTCCGACGTCCACTTCTATCTTGGCAACGACGCAGCCTGGTCACCCTAATGACTTGAACAAGTATAGCATCTTCTTGCCTCTTCTGGACTCGGATATAGCGTCAATCATGTATACCATTCTATTCTGAGCCACTGAGGGAACTACGGGACGGATCGACCGAGCGGTGTCATTGACACGACGCACTAGATATACAATTTCTGACTAACTTAGAAGAAATTCACACGCTCCTGATTCAGGCAGACCACAGTAGCTATGAAAAGTATCAGAGTTCTTCTGTTATACTACTTGATATAAGCCCTGATCCCTAGCCCTACATCCGGAAAGGGAATGGTGCAAATGATGACAACCACAGAATAGTATTAGTAATCATTTCGAGTCGTCATTTTCTTGAAGGCACTCGCCTCGACTCGGGATTGCAGGTGGTCGCCTCCGAGTACCCAGTAATGATAGGGATGGAGTTGCGAATTCGACAGGAGACGTGTAAAGCCGGAAGACAAGAATGTCAGCCCAGCTGAAACGGCAGCGTCGGTCCAAGATTGCCTGTGAGCCATGCCGGACCAGGAAGAGGAAGTGCAACGGCCAGCATCCTTGCGAGATGTGCACAGACTCTGAGTACACATGCCACTATGACTTGGGCTCTCGCAAGAAACGAAACAAGGGCCTCGTCCTGGAAAGTCTGATGACAGTCCGACCGGCGCAGAGGCAGCAGGCGGGGTCACATTGGGAGCGCCCAACGGCCCCGACTCCACGACGTCCATCGCCGCCAGGGGAGCGATTTACCAACACTGTGCAGCAGTCGATCGGACCCAATTCCGGCGCAGTCTTTGTGCAGAACCTGGGACTCAAGATCGACCCTGTCAACGCACTCAATCCTCAGGTCTTCGCGTGGAATATCGGGCTGCGCAAATTGCCGGGCAGCTTCATGGCGATGTCGATCGTAAATATCATATCCGCGGAGGAAATGACCGCGCTGGCCCACATGTTCTTTGACAAGGTAGCTCCTTACTACGGCTTTGTTGACAGGGACAGCTGCTTTGAGCATATCCGGTCGAGATGGGATCGACCGACCGGTTTTGAACCGTACGATATCGTCCTTTGTGGAGTGGCCGCGATGGGCTGCTTGTTTTCTCAAAGGAAGGCAGCAGCCGCAGAGCTACATCTGGTTGAATCGGCCAAGTCGGCTCTCGAACAGCGTTCTCAATGCGAGATACCGCCCCTGATATTGATCACGGGATGGGCCCTTCGAGTGTCTTACCTGCGGTTAACGGCGTCGCCTCACACGGCCTGGCTGGCGAGCTGTTCATTAATGCACCTCATTGACGCGTCCGGTCTTCACCTCGATCCGTCATCGAGACATGAGCTTCTACGACCGACGCCGAATATCGACGATGATATCAGGCGTAGGCTAGTCTCGTTTGCCCAATACATCAACACATGGGTATCGTTCGACTTGGCGCGATCAAGAATCATCTTACATGGCGTATCCTACAAAACCCCATCCAGCCGAGACGGTGATTTCACGGCCGAGATGTTGGATCTGTTGCCCCTTTCCGAGAGTCTTGACCCCTTCACACCGGTCGACGCAGCCCAGCTTACCACCATGCTCGTCAATATCATGCAAAGCAGCCGCGCCCAACCTCCGTCGGTTCTCTCTCAATGTAACCTCGTTTTATGCATCTTCCGCCGTCTGCGTGCAGTTCACTCCACTCTCTCCCCAGCTCTGATGAGCCAAATGCTGGAGCTGATTACGAAAGCTCTCGCCTGCGCTCGCCAACTAGTAGACGCAAACTGCCCATGGAGCCACGTGGCGAATGTCCCCTTCCAGGCTATCTGCACGCTCCTGGCGGTGGACAGTCCGGAGTCGTTGTCTCTGTTAGACGACGCGGTGCAGACTCTCAAATACGTGACGGATGTCTATGACACTGAGGTATTGAGGGAAGCATACCGCACCGCGGGCTCTCTCATTCTATTGCAGCAGAGACGAAAGGAGCACGATGCAGGCCGTTTGACCAGTATCTGGGGGCGGCACTTCGGCCCTGATAACGATACCATGTCGCAGCGACGGCCGAGCATACAGGATTCCGAGTCTTTCAGGGACTTGGTCGCGGATTTGTCCAGTTCGGAGAATTTCGATTTTGCGCAGTTCTTTATCGCGGATAACCCCTGGAATGCGCTGGGAATGGATAGCTAGAAGTATGCATCCTGAGCACCTTGGTTGCAGAAGAGACGAGCTGATCTCGCTGCATGTGTCATCCCACAGTATACTCAAATTTACACTTACGAATACACAAGTCCAACAACCGATGGACTATATGACATCGTCGTATGCTATCATGAACAAGAATACATACATCAAGCACAATCAAAAAACACAACAAACAGCTAACTATCCCAAATAGCCCCATAAGCAGGAACGCCCCTCGTCTCCATCCCATAAACCACCTTCTTCGTCAACTTCTCATTCGAAATCACAATCACCGCCTCGGCCTGAAACCCCTGCACCGCATCCCACGTCAGCCGCACCAAATCCGGCCGCCCCTGCTTCCTGGTGTCGTGCACGACCGCCCCCGAGTCAGCGGCGTAGACTGCGTCCACCACGTCCCTCCCGAATGTATCAACTGGGTTAGGCGTCGACCAGACTAGCCGGAACGGACACGTTGGGACTTGAATGTGGCCGAGGAGAGGGCCAATGCCTGATCCGGTGCCTACTAGGACGACGCGGTTGAAGAGCGTTGCGATGCGCATCACGCCGCAGGCTGCGGACAATTAGCTCAGCAAGAATATTGAGAGAAGAGGCGACTTACTGGGGATACCGCGGACCCACAGGTGGGTGGGTGGCTTGCTGATCTGCCGTCCTGTCCAGTCTCCTGCGCGAGACACGACTAAGGAGTACCCTTTCGGTCTGCCGTTCACGGCGGTTGGAGCTGGGACAGTCGCGAACGAGTGCCACTCCAGTAAAGGCCGTTCGGATAGTCGCGTAAAGGTCCCGTTGACGGGCATCGTGTAGTCAAAGTGAAGTCGCACAGCATGATTGGAGAGGACCTCGGCGTCGACGGGAACCTTCCGGAGGAAGACCCACGAACTTGCAATGCTGGCGGTGATGACGAGGAGCATCCAGAAATTAGGTGAAGAGATGACGGCTCGCCCCAAAGGTTGTGTGCCGCGCTGGTCACGTATGGAGAGGATTGTTTGGATCCAGATGATGCCGAGGATTGTCCAGCCGACGAAGCGATGGATTCGCTCGAACGTGTTGTGACGCTTCTTTCTAAAAGTCGGATATGCGAAGCCGATCATTGAAAACAGCAGGAGTAACACGATTAGGGAAAGGGTGAGAGTCGCAGGTGAGGCTTTTGCAAGCGCTCGGGCATCGTCAACCTGGTTGTAGATATTATACCCGATGGAGCCGGCAAACCAGGCCGTAGCGGCCATTGCAGCGCCCGAGTGAACTCCCCCAAGATGATAGATCTTTGCGCACCGGCGGCGGATCGCCAATGGCCATGACTTTGGTACAGAGCAGCAGATTGTGTAGAGAACGTTGATGACAGCGTCCTGGCGGACGAGGACGGCAATCGTGAGGTTGATGAAGGCAATTGTTGAGATCCATTGGGGCCCAAGCTTGGGAATGAACAGAATACACAAGAGCGCAGCAACATTGGCAAGCCAAATGAGCGTGAAAAGCCTCCGGTAGACAATAAAGATTCGGTATCTGAGTCCCCGGACAACCTTGCGGTTCTTCTTCTCTGCCAACGGCAGGGGTTTGCGAAGTGAGTCGGATGAATCTGATCGGGTTGACACTGTCTCGCGAGAAGCGTTTAGAACAACATGCTTCTTCTCGTCCAGCATCTCCGTATCAGACTGCGATGTCTTCTTTTGGGGACGGGATAACTGGGCGAGCGCTCGTTTGTCGATCTTGCCATTTGGCGTCAGTGGAAACTCATCCACCCTATGCACTTGTGTTGGGATAGCATAGTATGGTAGTCTCGCCTTTAAGTGCATTTGTAGTTGCTGCAAATCGAGTGCTTGAGGCGTGACGAATGCGACGACGTCTCCTTCCACCATGATGGCTGCAGCCTCCAATACACCTGGGCACGACGCCAATGACGCGCTGACACCGTCTAGTTCAACGCGGAAGCCCTACTGTGTTCAGCCCTGCGGAGTTGAATTAAGAGAGGTGCAAACCCACCTTGATTTTGACCTGATCATCATTGCGTCCCAGAGTTTCCAAGCTCCCATCAGGAAGCCAGCGGGCTAAATCACCCGTATTGAACATCATTGAGTGACTGTAAGCGATCCATCTGTCAGTAAGCATATCAATCAGCGAGACTGCCTGGGACGCACCCATCGTCAACAAAAGGATCATAGCGATAGCGCTCAGCAGTCTTCTCAGGCTGTCCAAGATACCCTCTTGTGATCCCTGCTCCACCAGCCCACATGGTCCCGACCTCCCCAATCACAACTGGAAGTTGCTTGTCGTCCAGTATATACACACTGGTGTTTGGGAGAGGTCGTCCTATGGTTAATTGCTGGCCGAATTGGTGTCTATGCATGGTATTGATGATGGTGACCTCGGTTGGGCCGCAGCAGTTGTAGAAGGTTGCTCCGTTTGCAGCCCATTTATCGGCGAGGCTAGAATTGCATGTTAACTCAAGTGGAGACACACTCAGTTGGGTAGTGGCTACCTCTGTGAGCATGGCTCTCCGGCCGTAGCGATGCATCGGATATTGGGGAAGTCTTGGGGGCGGTATCGACTGAGTATGCTCGGAGTGCATATCAGTGTATCCACCTGGCGACGAGGTTCAGCGGCTGCATCAATCAGCCTTTAGATCTTGGACTCACCTGTTGTAGTGCCGCGTGCCAATCGGATCCTCTCAAAACCAAGGTTGCGCTGTTGCAGAGACTTCCCAGTATTTCCCAGGCACCTAGCAATGTTAGTAGGACTTTGATTATTTCAGTCCTCCAATGCTCACCCATGTCGAAACTGATGGACAATACCTGTCCCACTCTCGAGCCACGAGACATGCCCAGGTTGCCAGGCGCATGGCAGACGACGTTTGTAACATTCCCATGCTTGACATCGACGCCTTTGGGGGTTCCGGTGGTACCTTCAAGGCCAGAGACACATTAGCTTAGGGTTCGATTCGGTACGCAGAGCGAAACAAACTGACCAGAAGTGTAGATCACATAGCAGCCTGAATTCTCGTCTCCCTCACAGATCAAAGGAGTCGTGCTGGCCCGGATCCCAGTATGCTCCGCCTCAGCAAGTAGGTCCTCCAGAACCAAAACCGAGGATACCTGTGGCAGAGAGTGCAGTCGCGATCTGAAGGTACCCGTGCACAGAGCTACAGAGTTTTGGGATTGAATCACGGCATGTGCCAGTGTCTCGTCTGGGACAACAGCGCCGTCAAGTGGAATATACTGCGCACCGCACATGAGGATGCCTAGGATACCTGCGACCATCTCCACACTCCGTTTTGTCGCAAGCACAATCCTGCTGCCAGGGACCACACCATGACTTTGAAGCCGTAGTGCAACGAATTGAGCATATTGGAGCAGCTTACCATATGTGACCTCGACCGATTTGTTCCAGGAAAGATCACAGACGGCGACGGTGTCAGGATACTGCTTCGCACAATCTATGAAGGCATGGTGAACAGTAGGATAAGGAACAGGGCGCTGGGGGCCGAAGCCGAACGATCGGAAAAGATTCCCGTCTCGCGGTGAGACTAGAGGAGACATCATTTCTGGGGGGACTTTGCAAGATTACGAAACCTGGTTGCACGGGGTACCCCTCCCTGAAGGATCAGTAAGATACAGAAGGGTTCCCTGGCAGGATACGCTGGATATATATGCGCCCATTGTGCTACAGACTCCCTGTTCATGACGAATTGACACATGTCCCTTCGAGTCAGGTCGAGGGATTTAGGAAATATTGTTGGCCCCGCGCCCCGGCGTAGACATTGATTGCTGATCCACCAGTACGATGTCAGAAACAACAGTCGCCTAGCCCCGGCAGTCACGGCCAGAGCGTAGAATTGCGGGATCGCAGTGAGACAAGCTGATGCATCGCAACGGTCGATTGACTCGATTCGGATCCTGCAAAATGTCCACGACGTCACAGTCCATGTCGCAATGGGCTGCGCATGCGGGGTCAAAAGCGTCGATCATGGGCCCTTCTGGTGATGGTCCCTGGAATCCTTTGGGATATTGATGATTGACTCGCTTGAGGGTCATTGCAAAAGTGGAGACTAGACCCTGCTTGCATGCGACTTCTGCATCAGTTGTCTGAAGAAAATGGGTCTCGGCCAATCGGTTCATTAGAGTCGCGGCTGTGATTCGTGCTCGTGCTTATCTCCCTGGATGTGCTCAATTCATGCATACGGAATTCAGCCGGATGCGCGCGCGGGGGTTCGTATGAAAACGGTCTGAGTTGCTTATGTGAAGCTCACAAATCCCCGAAAGGTATCTTGGCCTCATTTCACTTGTTGCATGTGTGACGCCACGGCGCGCAAGTGGTTTTATCGACGTGCTACACTCGGCCTAGCTGCTCAGCCGTTCTAGTCTGTAACTATCTTGATGCGGCCCGCAACTCCGTATGTTTCATCCCGGATTCCGTACACGGGATGGGCTAAAATAGCCAGGAAATGGAAATGTCGTAGTCAGGTGTTGAGCCCTTTTTAGCCTGGACTGTTTCCTCCGAAGCTAGAACATTCGTATTGCTGTCTGATCCTTGCCTAGATGCGCATCGTCATGGATTACTCAACACAGACCGAACGGTTTATTTTGGCTCGAACATGTCAGAGTTCTACTCGTATTCTCACTCTGGATCGTCCTAACAAGCGAAACGCTTTATGTCAGACGCTTATTGACGAGCTATTGCAACAGCTAAAGATAGCCTCGGCTGATCCGCACATTCGAGCCATCGTCATTGCTGGTTCGGGCGCCATCTTCTCGGGTAGGTGTCTCCACATTGAACGTAGGCAGCATGTAGCTGAGTTGCCGCCACTTGCGATTTCCATACAGCTGGTGCCGACATCAAAGAGATCGCTCAGTTGGATGGCGAGTCTGCTCGGCAGAAGCGGTACCTTGAAGACCTCTGTCATGGGATGAAACAGGTCCGGAAACCTATTATTGCGGCGGTCGAGGGTAGAGCAGTATGTCTCCTCGCCTTGCTATGGTTGATGATGTTGACAGAGAACTGCATCTCACAGCTTGGGGGTGGTTTCGAGCTTGCCTTGATGGTATTAGATCATCCCCCTACAGATGGCTCCTGAGCTGACTGTGCCGCTTTCCAGGCAGACTTTATCGTCGCTACACCGGAAGTCGAGTTTCGACTGCCTGAAATATCAATCGGTCTGATTCCCGGTGCTGGGGGTACACAACGAGTGACCGCCGCTGTGGGCAAGTATAGGGTAGCTGCTCTTTATGCTCGGTGCACAAAGGGTTCGACTGACAAGGTCCGTGAAGGCAATGAATCTGATTCTACTAAATGAACCACTTTCCGGAAGCGAAGCCTATCAGGTCGGACTAGTTAGCAAACTCGTCGAACCAGGAATGGCTTTGTCGGGGGCGTTGGAGATTGCAGAGAAGCTGGCTTCTTGGAGTGCCCCAACCTTGATGGTGGCAAAGGAGGCAATATGCAGAGGTGGGAATCATTACTCATGTGTTTGTGACTCTTACTTACAGAACACCAGCGGACGAATTGCAGCATGACCATGAGTTTGAGCGGTCACTATACTATGCCACTTTCGGGACCCGCGATATGGCGGAGGGAGTAACTGCATTCCTCGAAAAGCGGGCACCTGTGTGGAGAACGCCATCATGAGGATATCGTCGAATGTAGAACCTGGTCACGTACATCATGGCAGGCACATACCTAGAGATGAACACATATGTTGAGTTTGAGTATATGCAATTGACCATGAGCAATATTCATGCCTAGAACTATGTGCTTGTTCACTGAGCAAACTCTAGACACTGGACTTGCCTTCCGAGCTCCACTCGGAGACACCTGATGAAAGCAAATACGGCGGCGGTTGTTCGTCTGAACCATGGACCACATTTCCTCGAGAATGACTGGAGCCCTCATTTGCTGAAACCCTTTGTAAACCATCCTTTTCTACCGTCATTCCAGCGTTCGAGAGTACTCCTACTTCCAGATCTGTAGCATCGAATTTAAACAACTTTCCTGCACATTCGAACACCAGCGAGATCCTCAGCCGGTATGAACGACTCAGATTGAAAGTGCTAAAAGTGACATCAGTAGTAGGAAAAGATATCTGTCCGAACCGCTCAGAAAGGTCCATCTGACCAGAAATAACCATGCGCAATGATGTTTTTGAAAGTAGCATAGTCTCTTCATCCACCTGGCCTGACATGGATCCCATCAGCAACGGAGATGCACGAGCAGCCGTCCTACCAATGAGTGTGATGGAGGCCGTTTGCAAAACAATCTCTGGGACGTGGGGAGCATTGGAGTTGTCTATTAATGGCTTCACCTCCAGTAACAGTGGAATCGGCGTGCCCGCAACAAGGTACAATGGGTACTGGAACTCAACACCGAAGGAAAGTAAGGCAATTGTCCGGGAGAAAGCCAGGCCTTGAATCTCTCCTGCACGCTCAGGGAGCGATCGGTATTACCTGGCAGCAATGAGAGGCTGCGTACGGTGAATGTTCGGTCGATCTTCTGCTTCTTCTCTAGTTCGATAACGTGGGTGTGTGCTCGTGCCGCCATCGGAATGACTGGAAGATGCAGTACCTTCTCAAATACCGGCGACTTTCTCTCGAACAGGCCCTTCGTGGGCTTGAAGATCTGCACTTTTAACCGGTATTCGATGCTTGCGGATACCCTTCGCAGTGAGTTGTGGCACTCTGTATTGAATGATGGGGGTAGCGGCTGATTCTCGTCGACACGGAATGACTCTGCCTCAGGCCAGGCATTCGGCGATGCAACATGAGGATGGAAGCGGAACTCAAATGGCCACTCATAAGTTGTGGGCGGTATTTTGCATTCTTCTGCAGGAACAAGGATCCTCTCCCTTTTGAATAAGATGCACTTGCTCTGGTAACTGCCTGTCGGGCCGGCCGGTCCCTTCACCTTCCGAATCTTGGCTTTCGAGCAACCCGAGAAGGTTAGTATGACATTTTTGAGCTGTTGGAAATCTCGAGGACAGTTGAACACTATTCGCCCCTTGATCATGTCGTTTTCCGCGTAATATTGGCGCGGGTCTTCGAGGTAGATGTTGAGAGACATTGCGCGCTAGCCGTGACGAAAGGTGATGAAATCTCAATCTGCCCTTGAAAAGAGAGACCTATGATAGAATTTATCTGCGCATCATTGAGCACTCTAATGAACTATACATCTTGTGGAATCTTCCCAAAAAGGCAGAAATAGTACGAATACGGCGAGTGGGGACCAGTGGACCTTTGATATGGTAACCTCATTGGCCTCGACAATGGCTTTGCCCCTGGAATGGGATACATGTTCTGGTAAATCTGCTGCTTCGGACAGATAGATGCCATGTGGTTGGCTTGCATGGAGCCAGCCGTCCCTGGTTGCGTGTCTTTCTCTTCGGTGGATTATGGTGATGTTTCTTCCGGTTATTATCCGGTAGTGGGCATTTGTCTCTACCAAGCCATTGGACAATTTCCCTACTTACAATCTTGAGGGCTACAAATTAGTAAATTGTAGTGCTACTGCCTGAAAGTACGAGTACGATCCAAGTCCTGAAGATTGGAGATCGGCAAGGAAGAAACCATGATCTTGATTCAAGAACCAGTAGTAAGTAGAGCTGCGTATAGATGCGCATCATTCTCCGCAGCGTTGGTCTAACAGTGATGCAGGTAGTCCAGTTCGACAGGGGTTGAACGTATTCGTCTGGCAGATACTATAAATCTGTCGATATACTGAAGGGGAATATAGGGTTTAAGTGCGGATTTATAAACAACGACACTGTCGGCATCGGTCAGGAATCCTACCTGTCCATCATTAGATCGTGTGCGTCTACATACAAAATGATATCATTCTGTTTCATTACCTTTGTGTCCCTCCTGTCTTTTCCCGGTGCAGTGCACACGGTATCACACTGCAAACTCTCCCCCCTTGATGCTGAATGGCCTTCTAACGAAGAATGGGCCGCGCTGAACGCATCAATCCAAGGGACCCTGATCAGGACGGCTCCGGTTGCGTCGTCCTGCTATACTGGAAATCCCTTTGTCTCGACTGAAAGCTGCACAAGCGTGAAGAAGTATTGGTCATATGCTGCATACCACTCCGCCTGGCCTGAGAGCGTTGATTACTCGATCTACACCAACAACTCCTGTGTGCCTCCTGGCGTTGTGGGATACACCGAGGGAAGGGGCTGTACCATCGGAGCTCTTCCTCAGTATATTGTCAATGCGACGACCGAGGAGCAGGTAGCGAGGGCAATGCTGTGGGCGTCCAAAAGGAATATCCGTATTGTGGTGAAGGGAACGGGCCATGATCTCAACGGACGGTAAGTGATTTGGCACACTTTTGGCGCCCTCTCAACTAATCTGAAGCTAATTAGATCTACCGGCGCATATTCGCTTTCGATCTGGACACGCAACTTTAGGCACATCGTACATCAAGCTTCATGGCCTGTACCTGCCTCCAACCACACCGAAGACGTCATCATCATTGGGAGTGGCAACAACTGGGGATCTATATACACTGCCGTTCATGCTATCAACCGCACCGTCGTCGGCGGGCAAGACGCTACCGTAGGACCAGGCGGATTGATCCAGAACGGAGGCCATGGTCTGCTTTCTAGCCACCACGGTCTGGCCTCAGATCAGGTATACCAAGTTACAGTGATCACCACTGACGGCCGCCGGCTAGTGGCCAACCACGCCGAGAATGAAGATCTCTTCTGGGCTGTAAGAGGCGGTGGTGGAGGCCAGTTCGGTGTTGTCACCGAGTTCGTTCTCAAGACGTACCCTGTGGCTGCGAACGTTGTCTCTGGCGGGCTCTCATTCTATCCCAGTCGCAGTATAAAAGCCAGTGAGCTCGCGTCATGGGATGCCCTGGCGGAAACCACACGCTTGATTCCTGATCTGATGGATTCAGGTATGACAGGAACTGTCACTGCGATGACGAAGGAGGCCGCCATTAGGCTTACCGGCGTCAAGGAGTCGATTCCCGGAGTAGCAGTCAGCATTAACATGATCGGATACAATATGACGATGACGAAAATGAACACTTCCATTCACCACCTCGCAGCGCGCATCAGGAAGTACAGCAATTCAAGCTCCCTCACAGTGACTTATCAAGCCCCCTCAGCTCAAAGCTATTGGGCCTTCGTAAACCCAGACCCCATGGCTAGCAGAGCATCCGGCGCTAGTAGTTCCATGAGCAGCCGACTCCTAGGCCGTCGGGAACTCACCGATCTGTCCAGAGGCGACCTAATCACCCATCTCCAACAAATCCTTACATCCCAGGAACCAGAAAAGGGCGCAATGCTCCTCCTCGGCCTGCAAGGCGGTCCTGGACCCGCCGCCACATCCCCAGAAATGCGCGGTAGCGTGCTGCCCGCCTGGCGCTCCGCATACGTCCATGCCATGGTCTACGGTGCATCGATTAATGACACCGCAGACCCAGCTGAAGCTTTGGCAACGGCTGCAGAATGGTACGAGTCGACCATCGAACCGGTTTGGAGGCGCTGGGCCCCGGATACGGGGTCGTACATGAATGAGGGGAACGCTTTCAGTAAGACCTGGAAGAAGGATTTTTATGGCGAGAATTATGACCGGTTGCTTGCGATTAAGCAGAGGTATGACCCTGACGAGAGTATGTTCGTCTGGAGTGGGGTTGGGAGTGACAGGTGGGAGTATGATTTACGGAGTGGGCTGCTTTGTCGGAGGTAGGTGTTGTACGAGAGGTACAAATTGCGGCCAGGGCATTCTCAACACGTCCTAGAATGACACGCTTAGAAACATTTTTCATGGACTCTTGGATAATAATCACCTCCTGCGACGAGGACAATAGCATGTCGCATCTACTGACAGCAAGATGTGACGAACAAAATGCAGATATAATCAACCATAATGAAGTGCGACTTATTCTAAGTACAGGCTTGGCAGGGCCTCACTAGACCTTCTCCGCCATCTCGACAGAGCACCCATCGCCCTTCTTGTTCATCTCCATCAGGTCTGCCTCGGTGACCTCACCCTGAGGCAGATGCTTCGCCATAGAAACAATTTTCCAGGGGGACGACGCGTCCCTGAAAACATGGTTCAGCAACTCCAGGTTGCGGTTCATAGTCTCGGGGTAGAAGAAGTACACCAGCAATGGGATGCACGCCGAGAGCACGGCATACATGACGTAGTACTGGTACCCGATCGTGTCCAGTGCGATGGGCGTGACCATCACGACGACAAAGTTCCACAGCCAGTGGTTCGCCGTCGAGATGGACGACATTGCCACACGCAGTCGAACGGGAGCCACTTCCGTACAGTAGAGGAAATTACCGCCGAGGAAGCCGATCGGGTAGAAGAGATTGAAGAGGAAGAGGAAGACGACGGAGGCGATGGACGCGCCCTTGTTATCTGTGCCGCGGCTGTTGGTGATGGCCAGCGCAATCATGCAAATCGCCATGCCAGTGCCGCTGATCATGAAGACGACTCGACGGCCGAGCCGGTCGATGGTGAAGAAGGCGATGAAGCAGCAGATGAATTTCCATGTTAAGGCGCAGGCGGCCAGGTTCTTGGACAGGCTGGCGCTGAGGCCGAGGTTCTGCTCAAATATCGTTGAGGCGTACACAGAGATCAGATTACCACCGCACATCTGCTGGAAGAATTGCAGGATGATACAGAGACAGAAGCGGTAGAATAGTCGCTCCTGGTCGTTGGGGTCGAACATCTCCATCAAAGAGCCTTTGGATTGCGCGGTCAACTCAAGCGATGATTCAATGCCCGAAATTTCGGCCCGGATTGCCTCGTCGTTGGCAGGCAGGCCCTTTAGCGATGCGAGCGAGTGGGTTGCCTCCTCGGCGCGGTTGACCTGGACCAGCCATCGCGGCGATTCCGGAAGTAAAAAGACAGAAAGAAGGATGACAAGGGCAGGGAGCAGCGACAGGGCAAGCGGGACTCGCCATTGTGTCGTGCTCTGGGGGATGCGACTCAGGCCAAAATCGATCCAGTTGCACAGTGAGTAACCAAGACACATGAATATACCATCTATGATAACATGTTGTCCTCTGTTTTTTGCCGACGAACATTCCGACTGCCATACTGGTACAGCGACACTGTACTGACCAACACCCATACCAAGTATAATACGGCCGATAACGAATTGCACCAGTCCGTAGGATGCCACTTGCAGGACCTCCCCAATGATGGTGAGGATAGAACCGAGGAATATAGTCTTCCGGCGACCCAGTCTGTCCGAGATCAGCGTGCAAGACAGAGCCCCGATGAGGGCTCCGATCTGGAACGAGGCAATGACAGCACCCTTGGAGGTGGAATTGTGTGCTTCGAGAGAACCTGTCGTGTTGATCGTGTCGATCTGAGGGAAGGTCTTGACCCAGCTCTGGAGTGTCGCCAGGGGACCGACACCAGCTTGGTTGTATCCGAAGACAATGAAGGCAGGGGCACCTACCAGAGCTACCTGGGCCCAGTGCAGGGCTCTTCCAGAGAGCCCGAGGTAACTGGGGGATTGGGACGCCATGGCGAGATGGTTGCAGCACAACTCTCTGCAGTCCACTGGGAGACTGGGTGGTCTTTATATCGACCTCTGTGGAGTCGAGGGGAGACGGTAAGAGAGTCATGTTCAGCAACAGATTCTGCTCCCCCAACTTTCCCCGTTCGCGGGGTCTCTGGACCTGGACTCGTACCTCTTGAGGAACTACTCTAGCAGGAATTGTAATGTAACAGCATTGTGTGTTGAGGCGGATGAATCCAATCAAGGGCATCTTATGGATCGGGCTTTTTCTTCTCCACTGTATCCCCACCGGCCGGCCATTCTACCCCCGGAGACCTCCCGAGTTGTTAGTGGTGCCATGTCGCATTTCAGGGGGATGGAGTATGGTTGATTGAGCCAAGAACGCCATCGACCAAGCTTTTCTTTGCCTTTTTCTCAGCCGTCTTGGACGATCTTGATTGTGCCACCGAAGTTAAACCCTTGCCTATCGGGAGTAGGTACTCCGAAGATACGTACTATGATTACAACTGTTATACGTGAAGTAGGAAGAACAATTCATATTCTGAATGTGTGTTTACTTGGCATTTATTGCAGCTTCCATTAATGCTAATTAAAGTACTCCGATCCAGTACCTGACCTGTCAGAAAGTAATGGATACCAGCTATGCCAATGATTATTGGTAATTGACGGCGCAAGTTTGAGGTAATCGTAACCAGCATATTGACCTGACAATATAGTGTATTCTCGTCAAGTGCACAAGAGAGGATGACTAGGTTAGCCGTTCTTCCCCTCCCTCCACCTAGCTGCTTGTACCCAAGGTCCCATACCAGAAGGGTCCACATGCCAGTGGGGATCTGTTTCAACGCACATCTGTAGCATTACAGCACTATGTGTAGGTGCAAGACAAAGGTATCCTATGGCTGGCTCGATGAAGTACTCATAGGAGGCAACTGGAACTTGGCGACGGCCAAATCCTATCGCAGTTGGTAATTCATTGCCAGCTGAGGATGTAGCAAGCTGTTGGCCATCTGCTGCAGTGCCAGAACCACACACAGTGATGGTAACAACTAGGGGATTGTTGACATTTCAGCAAGGTGCTTTGAACTACAAGATACGTCGCGATACCGCGTCATTGAAGTAAGCTTTGGCATGCCATATGTTCATGCTGCCAATATCCGAAAGCACACAGTCCGGAATGTAGCGGCAAGTCCCATAGTAAGGAACCTACTTATACATATGTTATATGGTACTGCATAATTCTGCAGGATTGAATATAGCTTAGCCCCTGTTAAAAATCATAACTACCGTCTCTAAATTTGTTTTCGTCAGACCGCATTCTCAACATCATCCCCAGCTTATTGTGCAGCGGCCAACTTCCGAATCTGCCCCACCACGGCCTCGGTGACCTCCCTTGTGGTGGCATTTCCCCCCAGATCGGGAGTGAGAATCCCCATCTCACACACATCCTCGACGCAGTTCAGAAGCTTCTTCGCTGCATCTTCCTCTCCCAGCCAGGCCAGCATTTCCGCAGCCGTCCAAAACGTCGCGACGGGGTTCGCAATGCCCTTACCCGTGATGTCAAATGCAGACCCGTGGATAGGCTCGAACATGCTGGGATTCTCCCGCGTGGGGTCCAGGTTCGAGGTCGGGGCAATCCCGATGGACCCAGCCAGCGCTGCAGCGAGGTCGGAGAGGATGTCTGCATGCTGTAGATTATCCCACCGTTAGTATTTCTGCCGTCAAGGCAAGATAGCCGAATCAGAATCTGGTAGGTCACTTACAAGATTCGTCGCCACGATCGTGTCCAGCGTCTCGGGCTTGAGCACCATTCGCGTGGTCATCGCGTCCACCAGCATCTTGTCCACAGTAACATCGGGAAAGTCCCTGGCGACCTCCGCAGCCACCTCATCCCAGAGCACCATCCCATTGCGCTGCGCATTACTTTTCGTCACGACCGTCAGTAGCTTTCGAGGTCTCTTCTGCGCCGTCTCAAACGCAAAGCGCATGATTCTCTCCACGCCGTGTCGTGAGAAGATGGCCGTCTCGGTGGCTACTTCCCACGCCTTGCCTCGGTGCGAGCGTCCGCCCTGACCCGCATACTCGCCCTCGCTGTTCTCACGAATGATCACCCAGTCCAGATCGCCGGTCTTGCATCTGCGGAGAGGCGACTCTGTGCCGCGGAAGATCTTGGTTGGTCGGACATTGGCATATTGCTGTAGCGGCTGGCAGATCGCCAGTCGGAGACCCCAGAGCGAGATGTGATCGGGGACATCTGTCATCGTCAGTAGGTCGACTTTGCAGGAATGATGATTGGCGTACCAGGTGCACCGACAGCACCGAATAAGATTGCGTCGTGCTTCTTCAGCTCGTCGAGACCGCCGTCGGGGATGTATTTGCCGGTCTTCTTGTAAGTCTCTGAGCTCCAGTCGTAGGTCGTAAAGTTAAGCTTGAAGGTGTTGAGGGTTTCGCTGAGGGCATTGAGGGCCGTAATACCTGCCCCGATGACCTCGGGACCAATGCCGTCGGCGGGAATAGCAGCGATGTTATACGTCTTGTTAGGTGAAACAGAGGGAGACATTTTGACAGTGTCTACGTACTATAGATGTCCAAGTGGTATAACGGAACAAATGAAATTATCAGTGCGGGGGGTAATTCTTCCAATATATTCTCTTCAAATGCTACTCCTCATTATTGGGACCCCCCACTTTTGGTTGTGGTGACTGTGCCGGACGTTGTCAAGTCCGGGGTAAACAGAAGGACGAGCGGGGTTGTTCTCCTCCGATGGAATCACACCGGACTAGGAAATGTCCGCCGTCCCAACTCGCCTTTGAGCATCCAATATGTCTACAATGAACCTGAACCAGCAGCTACCGACCAGGTTGGCAATTGAGTGGAATATTAATTCGCACATACTCTGTTAAACTTTTCGTAAGCTGAAAGATTCAATTGAAATCTATCCTCGTGATCCTTGACACACTGTCCCCTTCGTTATCCTTTATATACTTTCCTGTATGGACCATATGCTAAAAATATACCACATCCCACAGGGCTTTCAAAACGCTCACATCTTCTGCTGATATTAGGAACAACATTTTCAACCGAAGGATAATATTTTCTAGATCTGTCATCCGTGAGTTCGTATCATTGACAAAGGGTAATCATGAAAAGTTCTCATGAATCATCCAAGGCCAGTCCGCGATGCTCCATAGATTAGTTACAGCACACGGGTCAGCAGTTGAAAATGGAGCGAGATCAAGACCAGCGGCAATCGCAAAGGGGAACTGAGAGCCCATTGTGTCTCCGAATACCAAACCAGCTGAGTTATAGTCATCCATATTGTCAGTTTCTATTCCAATGGTGGACTGGTCATTATTCAGATCATAACTCGACGGATGATGCGCCTGCTCTGACAAGGGCCGTTGCTCATGTGTTGAGGTAGAATGACTGGACGTTATCTCGGTGATGTTAAAAGTACTCCTTTTCGACGTCCAGGGCGAAGATAGGGGATCTGCTCGTGACGAGCCCTCATCCTGATCCATGCTACCATTCGGTTCTACGTCCACCCGACGCTCGCTTAAAGCTGACAACGTTGTCCGCTGTGTGCGTCTGGAAAAAGTCCTCGGTACCGGAGTCTGTTCCCGAGAATCAGAATCTAGGTTGATTCTCAACGCCGACTCCATGCCTCTGATTGCTTCGATACAAGTTTCCGGCCAGCTACTCTTGCGCAGGGAGAGATTTTCCAATATCGAGATGCCGAGTTTAGCATATTTTAGGGCGCTTATACTGGAAAACTCGCCCTCCGACGCTGCGTACATCAAGATAAGACAGGACATCCAGGTAGCCCAGGTAAATGAAGGCCATGACAATGGCGCTTGGCGTTTGCCACTATCTGCGCCATCTTGGTCACTTCGACCACTATTATGAGCCAACAAGTACGTCCTCAAAGCTGAAATCAGAGAGCGTGATGACTCAATGCAAGTCTGTAGGGCTGGTTTGTATTCCGGTGAGTGTCGTTCAGCCGCGAGTAATGGCCGATTCATTGATATGATGGACTCGTGCCTGAGCACCACAAGCAGCAGTCGGTGGTAAGGTTGCAGCGACGTTTCATACTGGGACGGACATTCGAGCTGCTCTTCCATGGGATAAATATCGTCATAGACCTCATTCCACCATTGCGCCAGTTCACCGTTGACATACGTGGCCGCGAGGGTGTTATTATGACTGTGCAGGATGGATTTGTTGCGAAGCTCCAGTATCAGACCCCTAAGTCTCGCAAACTTGGCGAGATGGGTAAGCAATCGCAAGTGGCTGTGAGGGCCCTTCGCCCGCGGCACCTTTCCGATTTCTCCATGCCTTTCATTGTCTGGATAGCAGACGTCGATGTCGTCATCCTGTATACTAGGCGGTGTTCCGAGAGCTTGGGACAAATATCTTTCCAGACAATAAATTGACCAGAAAAGACGACGGCGGATATCTGCATCTTCACGGCTGAAACACGAGAACCGTGCAGGACAGCGATGAAGACCTAGATGAAACGCAGTTCGACTAATCAGTCCCCCGACCCTGGAAGCTGTATTGAGACGTAATACAGACGTCAGTACTAGCTGGACGCTGAATACTGCCTGCAACAATGGAAGCGTGGAGGGCTCCAGGAGCAAAGCATGGATGCTTTCCATCGCCTCTTGCACGGTTCGATACACCAGTACAGAAGGAATCGGGTCCGCTGTCATACCAGAGTTCTGCACCTGGCGGTTATCAACCACCGATATAGAAAGTATAGAGCGTAATATTGCTAGATTAATACGGTCCAGCGACCCGATTCCGCTCTCCCC
Organism: Aspergillus fumigatus Af293; assembly: GCF_000002655.1. NCBI lineage: Eukaryota > Fungi > Ascomycota > Eurotiomycetes > Eurotiales > Aspergillaceae > Aspergillus > Aspergillus fumigatus. The sequence continues at coordinate 273,423 of NC_007201.1, read as the reverse complement.
GACCCTTTCCATGGCTTTCAGCACGGTCGGTGCATGTAGGAACGGGAAGATGGGATGCCAATACTCAAAGTAGCTCCGTGACCATCCCACGAGGCTCTCAAATGACACAGAATCAGGGGCTTGAAGAGATAACTCATGTTTCAGGCAGAGCTCATCCAACCCGTGAGACTTGCCAGGGCTTCTTTGTAACTGATCGTCTTCGCCAGGCACTAAGCTCTGGTTCCTGACTCGCGCTTCCTGTAAGACCGCCGAACGCTTTGCGAATGCGCTGTAGACTGTGCGGATAAAATGAATACCGCTGGAACTTCCCAGAAATGTTGCCGAATCATCCCGTTCTGTCTCTCTCATAATTCCAATCTCTCGAGGCGATGGCTGGCACGTGCTTGTCATCGAGATCCCTTTGCGCCTTTTGGCTGGCCGGCCCTCATGCTGCCATTGCAAGACGTCACACCCACCCAGACCAGTCGCAGATGAAGACGGTGTGGCCATATTGATCCGTATCCATGATCATAGCCTGACAATTGTTTGCCAGACATTTGCGAAGACACCCAACGCACCCCGAGCTTGTGGGGGTAGAGAGGGATGACTAATCGTATGGTTTGCGGGGATGTCACGTGGCTCACCGGAGCTTTTCAAGTCCGCCAGCCAACTCCTGTCAGTCTCGTGTGTCATTGTTGTATAACCGGATCTGTCGACGATCAAGTTGCCTTTGTTCAGTTGCCAAATGTCCCCAGGTAAAATTATTTTCGTGTTTCGTCAGTTGTTGGGATGCTCTTATACTGGCGGTATCCCGTTGATTGGTTCTTCTGCAGCCATTACGATATCGACAAGGATCTGCTAACAGCGAGAGATATACAGAGGCTGAGTCAGTGAGTCCAATCTCCTGCGAGCTATGTAGACAAAGAAAATGCAAGGCGAGTCGATTCGTGGTCCCCGTGGCTTGACATGCAGCTAACGTACCGCCAGTGCGATCGCAATCTGTAAGAATAACCGTTCATCCTCATGCAGTGGTAAAAGCAACAGAAACTCAACGACTATTGTTAGTCCATTCTGCTCTCAGTGTTTAGCGGACCCATCAAAATGCAATTACCCGGAGAGTGGGAAGAGGTAGGTAATCTGCCATCTAGTCCAGAATACTATTCCTGATGGCTTTTGCAGGGGCCTACCATTAGGCTACATCAATCAACTAGAAATGCGACTTGCAGATACAGAGCTCGCCCTATATGAAGCGCTTGCAACTTTACGCTCAATGAACGCTTCATCACTCGTTCGAGCTTCATGGAAGGCAGACGTACACCCGAAACAGAAGGCTGCACGGATGGAAGAATGGGCACAACTTCCTTTGCGCGAGCCATCTGATTTGGAGCGCTGGTTGGACTCGAAGAGGGACAAATTCACCGTAACGAACGACGTTAGTGACGTACGGCAAACAATGCCTCTTGATGCATTTCGGTCCACAGATAGCGCAACACCGCGTCAGAATTCTCAGCCTTCGATTACGTCCGGAATGTTGATCGGAACGGGTTCACCGGACGGAGCTCGATCGGGACAAGTGGTAACATTGTCAAGCATACCAAATAATCCTCAGATGAGCGTAGACCAGGCTACTTTGCCCTCAACTCCTGGTAGGAACTCTTGGCGTGAGACATCGAGACACGGTCTGCCAGAACGGAATCCGGGGTCTTCGGGTGGAGTGATGATGGTAGAGGATAACCAATTGGGCAAGGCAGGACATTTATCAAAACGTCACCCGGCCATATACTTCTAGCTTAAGGCAACTTGAGCTGGTTGACTGGCTCCTGAATAGTTAATGTCATCCACGGCCGAAGGGCGAATCTTCGCCGCAAACACCAAATCATTTGACCTTTAAATCTTTTCCAACGCGCAATTTTCTTTACTTTCTATGGAGTTGGCTATTGCTACATGGAAATAGCAAAGTCAGGTTAGACTAAACGTTGCCCAGATACTTAGTGTCCTCAAGATATTCCTTTGCAAACAGCTTATCATGCTTATGTAGATTATTCTCAAATATAATAGAGGAGGTCTAACTTCTACAGTTTGCTTTGATATATAGTCTTCCTAAATCCAACTATAGTTAGATTACTTGACCTTTCTCCCAGTGTGTAATACTGGTTATCGTTTATCCACTATCTCAATAGTTAACTACCATTAGTTTCATAGATTACTTGTAATAGCGACTAGGTTATATGCTCCTGATTATATTTGCATTTGATCTGAGTCAGGCGAGTTTCGAACTAGTTGGCACCAAGCTGCTGCGATCTCAAGTCCAAATTTTGAATAACGGAACCTAACCGGATCCATTCCAAATTCGATCCAAGTTTAATCGCAAAAATCTTTGTCTAGGCCTATCTAAGCCTAGACGAGTCCCTACTAACTAACCATGGCTAGGTTCCGATTGGTTTTGGGGAGGGACTTTCTTAGCCTAGATGAAAATACTTAAAGATACTTCTAGGGTCCAAGCTAATAAATCAATCCAGTAGGCGCCGCCAGAATAACTCTTTTCACGCCCAAGGTGGTTATGAACGTTCAAAGTGTCGAAAAATCCTTTGATCTCAGAAATCTTCCTGCCATCCCCAAAGTGTAGCAAATAGGCAAATTCATCAGACATGAATAAAGGGTTCTCCTAAGAAATGCTGATTAGCCATTAGAGAAGATTGCCTGTCCTAGTCGTCACTATTGGCTGAATGACCTCGATACATGGGCCGGATATGAAAGATTCTATTAAGTTATGCCTCCTGTAATCGATGGTCTAGACCCGAACAAACACGACCCTGCCTGAACGAGCTCGCCGCTGCTGTCTAGTATATCCGAAGGAAGAACAAGACATGCTAAAATAGGAATACCTCGACCTGCAAGAGAAGTTAGTATGATAGTATCAAAGACGCCACGGGCTGAAATGCAACGGACTGGGCTGCACTGAATAACCATCAAGAGATTATAGAGCTGCTTCAGTCAGCTGAGAGAAGACACCAGCTATAATTAACACTATCGACCATGGCTGGACACCCGATAAGGGGCCTGGATTTTTTGAATAGAGCATTTTTGCTTTTGGGGTAAGAATGTTTGATCGTCATTTGTATCGGCACAGGGTTTCTTCTAGTTGTTTGCCTATATGTTGAGTCAAACAAGCATTCGCCTTACCAATTGTGTCTGGACAGTCTGGTCAGCGAAGCTCCAAAGCCTCACTGTAAGAGCTCCCTAATGAGTCAAAGAGAGCGACAAGACAATGCTTTCTGAATGGAAGATATTAAATTACTTGCTACGATGTAGGAAAATAAATCACCTTCACATATGACATGGTCCTCGAAAAGTCAGGCATAAGGATTACTACCTGAATAGGTTACAGTTGGCACCACCCTTCAGAGGAATCTATTCTACTAGTAGATAGTCTAATTAATGAATGACAGTCACACTGGTGGTAGAAAACCTTCAAAGATAGTGATGATTTGCAGTGAAAAGTCGCACTTCAGCCATACTCACCGCTCGGCCGTGGAAAACCAGTTAGTTACTCAAATAGGATTAGTCATGATCTTTTGCCTGTCAGTCTGCACACTAACTAATAGGATCCTGACCTCTTAGGTTAAAGGCCAAGTCGCCAATGCAGGTGCCGAAATAAAGGCGTGCGGGGTCAACCTGTAAATTGTAATTCACGGCCCCTTTGTGACAGGAGAGGCACCAGGGGAAGTATTTATGCCCAGGGCCAGTATCTAGGTGCTTTCACTCTCGCACTAAGTTTCCGCTCCCATGCGGAGTTCCACTCTAGCCGATGCTAAACCGATGGCCGTCGGACCATACTCACCAAATGCCTGTGCGCTCTGCCGCAGTCAGAAGAGAAGATGCGATAAGACGCTACCGTCCTGCAGTCGATGCATCAAGTCTGAGTTCTCCGCATCTTCCCTTTGCCTTTCTGTTACTGACACCCAAAAAAGATCAAAGCTATCGTGCGACTATGCGTGGAATGCGACACGAACTGAGGGGCTTCCCCGAGTGTCGCTGTCTGATTTCCTCCTCTTCCATGTGCCGGTCACTCAGGATCAATTGTGGCTCCCCGGCAGCTTTCAGGCCTTACAGCCCCATTGGGACAATATCAGTTTCCGACGCGTAGATATTGACAACTACTTTGTCGGTCTGGCCATGGCAACGCTGACGGAGCAGTGTGTTTCCGTGGAGAGAATGCTCGAGGAGTACTTTTGCAATATCCATCCGTGGTTCTCTGTAATCATAGAGCCAGGTTTTCGAAAACGGCTGTCTAACCTGCATCGCGAGCCTTGCGCAGAGACTGCAATGCTCCTTTTAGCTGTATCCCTGGTTACTGGCTCACATGATCGATCGAGCAACGATTCTCACCGGACCAGGATCTACCAGATTGGCAAATACCTCTTCTCCTTTCTGCAGCTCCAAAGGGAACCTTCATTGGAGATGGTGCAGAGTGGGTTGTTGCTGGTATTGTACGAGCTGCGAGCTTCCCGTCTCAACGAGGCCTCTGTGAGCGTTGGGAACTGCGCGAGGCTGGGATACACTCTCCGCTTGAATATTGATCATACCCAACAGGGGGGAAACTGGCCGTGGATCGAATCCGAGGAACGACGCAGAGTATGGTGCGGACTATACATGTTAGACAGGTAGGCCACCGACTCTTCGACGCCATGATGACCACTTTAATGAGATGCATCAGGATCATTTGCCAGGTAGCCACCGAGTTTCGGGCGCCTCACGCAGTAGAAGAGCCTGATGCCAGTTATCGGCTACCGATAGACGACATCTTCTGTTATAATCCGAAAACACCCGTCCCAGGCAATTCTTATCCGTCTCTATCGACGCCGGTTGAGATTCCCTTGTGCTATTTTGCCCGTGAGATCCAGGCATCCCGCATCCTTGGACAAGTTCAGATGCTTAGACGGTTAAGTGACGCCGTTTGGTCGTATGAACAATTTGCAGTTGTCGACCGCAAACTGATGCGATTTATGAAGATCCTATTTGAGCAGACGCCCGGCAGTTGGGCCGTTCTGTGTGGAGCAAACGCAATCTGTTTAGCGTGCGTTCTCTCGTACGCTTCGACGATGTCTGGTCACTGAATTATACTAGGTCCGCAATAAGTCTTCATCAAGACCGTCTATTACGAGCGGCTCGTGGCGCGATCTCTCCCACTGATCTGGACACCTCAATCCTTGCGATCACGGCGTATATTAAGATGGTCAGAGATATTTGCGCCAAATTTGACGCCCTTGAGCCTAGGAGGAAGATACCTTGCGTACCCCTCCCAGCTGTGATGTGCATCGGAGAAGCTGTTCTCGCAATCAGATATCTCAAACAGTCGTATGGGCTAGCATATCAGTTCGATGAAGAGCCTTTCCAACGCGTCCTTACATATGCTACAAGAACATGGAATCTTGCTGGTATGTTTGATCTCCTCTGCCAAAGAAGTATCCGAAGGACGGCTGATCCTTGATTCTGAAGACGAGTATCTCCGACGGGCAGCAGACGTAAATCGGTTGCAATAATCTCTTCAGATATATGGCTATGTAATAAAAAGTTTCTCATCAAGGTTATCCACTTTCCAAATAGGTTAGGGGGATCCGTACTAATCAAATCTCCAACCCAACCCACCGGGGGTTCCATGCGCCCAGGTTTGCAAACTTCAGGGTCAGTTAGTTGCTCTACTAGATTCAACCACCTACTAGCTCAAAGCATTACTGAGTTTAGAGGGCTGAGCATAATAGGGGCCATAGACCGTTAGAAATATCTTAGCTCTGCATGCCTCTCAAAGTATCCTTGGTTTCCTTTAGGCTTAACAGACACGACAAATGAACTGAGGGAAAGTGTACAGCTGAAAAGGCGCGCACACAAAGAAGTCGCTAAAGAATTGTGGCAAGGAATGGTACTGCAGGCAAAGATTCGCTCCTTCAGGCCAAGCGATTATCCTGCAATGGTGGGGAGAATGAAGGGCAAGATCAAGCGACGTAGAATGTTGGGAGTTGCTCAAAGAAGGAAGCTTCACCAGGCAGTAGCACAGGCGTCTCAACGTGAGTGTAGAAGGACCGAATGCGTCTCTGGTGAGGGTAGGGGAGAGCGCAGTCTAGGAAGCATTTCTGTTCAAGGTATATTGGTGTCTCAGAAGTTCTGCCGTTAGCCAGACTGCCTCAATGATCTTCTAAATATATCTGCCTCGGTTAGATAGCCTCGCACCTTTTTCTTTCAGTTAGTTGAATAGTTATGAATCCATGCAACTTCATCTTTCACCCACGATATGGTCGATGAAACCTAGAGGACCTCTATATAAGAGCCTTTTAATCTGGAGAGAGTTACGGAAAGCTAAAATTAGTGCAATATTGACTTTACATAGCATTGAATTAACTCACGTGGACGCATGTATAAAGGCATCCAGATAGTAATATCGGCGGATCTACAGAGTAGAATCTCTCAGATACTGGCAAGAGAATAACCTTCTGATCATGAACAGGAAGGTCAGAGGGGGTTTCCCAAATGGATAGTATATCCAAGTAACGGGCCGTTGACCGTGGCCGTTTCGGTTAAAAGCAATAGTGGGGAACTAGCCCACTTTTACCTGCCAACTGGACCTGTAACATTAGATGCTAAGACCGTTAATAGCTTCGGTTTATTTCCTGCACTCCACCATTCCCCGCGGGGCTGACTACTGTTGAGATATATTAGGTAGAGATACTTCCGACAGGAAGTATCGCTTTAGACATTGCATGTCCAGTATTTTCTCGCTTGATCACCTGAAAAGAATACAATGGCGCAGAAATCGACCACTGCCAACGGTAAGCATACATTGATCGAGGCTGTCCATGCATTAGCAGATCTCTTAGGATTCTATTCGTACTCTTAGTAACATGTGGATGACAGCCATTGTCGTCGAAGGCAAAACCTTCGCCCTTAATGGCTACAATGTTTCCTACCGGTTCCACGTTGACGAGAGCACCGGTGACTTGCGCTCCGATCACTTCGGCGGCAGCGTCAGTGGACCTATTCCCGATGATTCAGCTCCCATAATGAATGGGTGGACCGGTATGCCTGACCGCGTTCGCCGCGAGTTCCCGGACCAAGGCCGGGGAGATTTTCGAATCCCTGCCATTCGCATCCGCCAGTCGCAGGGACATACTGTTTCAGCTTTTCGGTATGATTCGCATACCGTGTTGAAGGGCAAGCCTGCGCTGGCTGGCTTGCCAGCAACGTTTGGCACAGAGGAGGATGTCTCGACGCTGGTGGTGCATTTGTATGACCAACATAGCGAGGTGGCGGCGGATCTAATGTACTCCATATTCCCAAAGCACGATGCCATTGTCCGGAGTGTGCGCATCACGAACAAGGGGGAGGGCACAATCTCAATTGAGGCGCTGTCTAGTATGAGTGTGGATTTACCATGCGAGGACTTTGATATGATTGGCCTCAGAGGGGACTGGGCAAGAGAAGCGCATCGGCGGAGGCGCAAGGTGGACTATGGAATACAGGGGTAAGCCATCAATACAGTCGACAGGACGAGACTTTTCACTGAGCTCGACAGATTTGGGAGTACAACAGGCTTCTCGTCCCACTTGCACAACCCCTTCGTCGCCCTGGCGCATCGCTCTACTACCGAGTCCCACGGTGAGGCATGGGGATTCTCACTGGTCTACACCGGCTCCTTTGCTGCCAATATTGAAAAAGGCTCGCAGGGATTGACACGTGTATCCATGGGTTTCCATCCAAACCAGCTATCCTGGCCCTTGGCTCCGGGGGAAATCTTCACGTCTCCCGAGTGCGTATCGGTATATTCAAAAGACGGTCTAGGAGGCATGTCGCGCTCTCTGCATCGCCTGTACCGCAATCACCTGATGAAAAGCAAGTTTGCTGCGGACAACCGACCCGTCTTACTGAACAGCTGGGAGGGGTTGTATTTCGACATCAACGAGGAGAACATGCACCGCATGGCACAGGAATCCGCTGCTTTGGGTGTAAAGCTCTTCGTCATGGACGACGGGTGGTTTGGCGACAAATACCCTCGCGTCTCCGACTCAGCGGGTCTAGGCGACTGGGTTCCCAACCCAACCCGATTTCCTAATGGGCTCGCGCCGCTCGTGAAAGCCATTACCTCCTTGAAGGTCGCCAAGTCGCCAGAAAACCTTCGCTTTGGTATCTGGGTTGAGCCGGAGATGGTAAACCCACAGTCAAGCCTATACCACGAACACCCGGACTGGGTCCTCCACGCAGGCTCATACCCACGCACCGAACAACGCAACCAGCTCGTCCTGAATCTCGCGCTACCCGAAGTACAAGAGTTTATCATCGACGCCATCACCAACATCCTCAACAGCGCAGACATCAGCTATGTAAAATGGGACCACAACCGTGCTATCAACGAGACGCCCTCCCCCGCCGCAACTCACGCATACATGCTTGGAATGTACCGCGTCTTCGACACCCTCACCTCTCGCTTCCCCGATATCCTCTGGGAAGGATGCGCCTCCGGCGGTGGACGCTTTGACCCTGGAGTCCTACAGTACTTCCCCCAGATCTGGACATCAGATGACACCGACGCCGTGGAACGCATCTTCATCCAGATGGGTACGTCACTCGTCTACCCCGCCAGCGCAATGGGCGCGCATATCTCCGCGGTGCCGAACCACCAAACAGGGCGAACGGTGCCGCTTACCTTCCGCGCGCACGTTGCAATGATGGGCGGATCGTTCGGGCTTGAGCTCGATCCACTGAAGATGTGTCCTGAGGAGAAAGCTGTGGTTCCCGAGCTGATCGCGTTGGCGGAGAAGGTCAACCCGATCGTGCTGAAAGGCGATATGTGGAGGCTTAGTCTGCCCGAGGAGTCGAATTGGCCTGCTGTGTTGTTTGTCTCGGAAGATGGAGTCAAAGCTATCCTGTTCCTCTTCCAGCTGAGCCCGAATGTTAATCATACCATACCCAGGGTGAGATTGCAGGGGCTGGACAGGCAGGCGATGTACAGCGTTGACGAGCAGGGGCCGTATTCGGGTGATATGCTGATGAACCTTGGATTGCAGTATTCATTTAGCACTGATTACGCTAGCAAAGTGGTGTTTTTGGAAAGGGTCGATGTGATGTGATGTGATTATTGCCGCCAATGATCGGTTGGAGTTTTGATGCCGCAGAATGCTACTATATCCAGCCAGTATAAACTGAGATTTACAGGCTCTCCATTCAACGAAAGCCAGCTATGAAGGGCAGCTGCAGCGACCACGGATTTGATCGTCCTTTGACATCAATCAAGTTACGTATCGAGTATACCAGAAATCAGGACTTTAAATGGTTCGTTTACTCGCATGGACAGAAAACACTCGGACAAAATCATAATTACGTTCAGATATCTGTTTCTCGTAGAATAGATACCAGCGCCCAAGGCGTGTTCGTCCGGCCCGTCGTGTGCTGGTGCCGATTATGAACAGTGGCTGCTGAGACAGTACATTGCGAATAATGAGTAGGTGCTCCTATCCTTTCCTGAAGCAGTGCTGATGGGCGTACACAATAGGGTGCAACGGCCCAAGGATCAGAACTCGACTCACAGCCCTCTTCCTTCGGTTCAGAAGGTCCCGTACAGAGTGAGGTTATGATGTCTTTAACTTGATGATGCACAAGCGTAGGCTATTGCACGTGTCGTGCTCTAGTGGTGTGTGTAATTGTCACTGCTGAGGATAATTTTATTTAATATATAGTAATAGTAGTTATTCAAAAGCACTTCAATATTTGACAAATCATGCCATGATTGTCGCTTTTATACTTATTTACTATACATATATTCTAAGTTGTAGCTTAGTGGGCCGGGTATGTTGCCTAATTGCCAGACTTGTAGAGGATATATACGGCGCCGTTGGGACACTGATGAGCCTTCCAGTTGTTTTGCCGTTTCATAGAGGCCCTCCTCGAAGCACTATTTTAGTCCATGGTGGCTATCCATTAAAGAATTTAATCTATGATAGTATCTCTATGTTGTTTACTGCCATTGTGCCTCAGGCAGCAACACCCGATTCTTGACTGGATAAGCATCAGGAAAGAATCAAAGTCTACTGGGTTTCGTATAACACAAGATAAACGCGTTTTACTGATGGACTCAAGTCCAGATAACGACGCACATGATGGTTCAGGTCAGAAAGTCCAGCTAAAAATGTAACGCCTCCAGCGTCATGGCTCCACATCGGAACCCCACGTTTTAGAGACGCGTCGAGATTGCTGTTTTCATCCACTGGCATTCCATCCAGGTCACCCCAATCTCCCCTGTATACAATTGTCAGAATGACATTTCGACATCGCGATACGCAGTCGATTCCACACGAGACAGACTGGTTACTGCACCCTGGGAACAACACCCCTTCACCGACAAAGTCGCGTGCACGCCGGTTTGCCGCCCACCTCACCACGGAAATCAACCCTCACTATGGAGATATCTTACTCATATTCTGCTATATCATTACTGGACTACTCGATAGCTCTGCCGTGTTCATTTGGGGCTCTTTCGTGAGCATGCAGACCGGCAACACCGTGTACCTAGGCCTTGGCCTGATCGGCATAGACGACACCACCCGCTGGATCAAAGCCGGCGTCTCCATTTTCAGTTTCTGCTTCGGTTCCCTCTGCTTCGCTGCCTTCCACCGGCGGTTTCCATCGCGACAGCGCTGGGTGCTTTGCGCGTCGTTCGCCATCCAGATGCTCTGTGTAGCAGTAGCTGCGACAATCGTGACCTTGCACTTTCCTTCCAGACAGTCGGACCTCAGCTGGAAAGCACTGGTGCCACAGGTTCTGGTCGCGTTTCAGAGTAGCGGACAGGCCGTGACAAGCCGCGTCTTGCAGTTTAATGGGTTGACCAGTGTGGTGTTGACCAGTGTCTACTGTGACTTTTTCTCCAGTCCCAGGTTTCCGTCGCTTTCTGCGGTGGAGGACAGGAGGCGCCTGGGCGCGATTGGTTGTTTACTCCTTGGAACGGTTCTTGGAGGGCTGTGGGCGAGAAGTTCGGCGGGATTAATGGGGGCTTTGTGGATGGCAGTTTTGTGTAAAGGGATGATTACTGGTGCCTGGCTGGGATGGAAGGGGCAGCAGAGCGATGATTGAGATCATTTTATAAAGTTTATTTCGCGTCCTTACATACTCTGTAGACATAGCCCTGTCACAGAGGAATCATCAGGTGACTGCCAGATCTTATGTATCAACTCCCTATACCGATTACTATTCGGGACGAGATATGAGGCTGTGCACCCGGTGAAACCAGCTAGCCTGGCTTCTATACCGGTTAGACATCCTGTCACATTCTGCTTTCCCTCGCCTGACTGGCAGAGGCTGTGTATGACCCACCCCTTTCGATATTTGGTCCGATAAATCCCAGGCCCAAGATGAATACTGAGTTGACTGCGCCTCATGTACATGATTCATGCGACCAGGAGATTTTAATATCATGGAAGTGACTACATGTCATGTAGTACTTGCGCTGGCCATCGTGGATTCTCCCGCCACCTTGGACTGAACCGTTTTCGGAACGGGACTCACGGGACGGGAGCCATGGCACCACAGCCGTTGATATCATCACTCTAGATCTCGTCAGACGCCTCGAGATATAGCTTAGCTTTATATTGCTGTCCCTGTTCAATACGATGCCTGTGCCTGTCGAAATACAAGTCAAAAGTTGCTCCCTAATGAATATGGATGGACCAGCTAAACCTCACGCACTTCGAGGGCGCTGCGCATTCAGCGTATCTGGCACAGTCCAGAGTGCCCAATATAATCGCCTGCAATGTGATCCTGCTGTCGATCGTCAGTATAGCCGTTGCTATGCGACTGTATGTGCGCTATCGCTATTTCATGATTCGTTCTGATGACAGTAAGTCATACCACTCGCAATCACTGGGTCAGGACTGATTCCTGCAGTTCTCTGCTTTATAAGCTGGGTATGGCCGAGGACTGTACGATGGATGTTCCGTAGATATGCTGATTCAGAATCGGCAAGATGTTCACGTTTTCTCTCTGTTTTGTCTCAATGTGGAGTATGGCAGCTTTTCCCCGATCTCGCCTGGCCCTAACATGTACCTAGTGACCAGATATGGCTACGGAAGACATTTCGAATTGATCGCGAAGCAACCCTCCACGGTCTCCATGTTTCTCAAGGTGAGTCTTGACTCATCCACAGTGACTTTCCATTGACATGACTAGCTTGTATTTGTGACTCAGTTAGCATACATAATTGCTCTGAACATGATTAAGATGTCGTTCTGCGTCTTGTATATGCATATATTTGTGCCCTCACGGGTCCTCAACTCATTATGCGTCGCCCTCATCATACTGCTGATTATGGAGTGCGTCGAAGAGATCATAGTGGTCATTCTACAGTGCCGACCTGTGCAGGCGGCGTGGACCCCTATCCCTGCGAAGTGTTTGAATCTCACCCTATTCTACTACGTCAGCTTCGGCATCAAGTTAGCGACAGACATTGCAATCTTCGTCCTGCCAATTCCTCCCTTGCTCCGACTTAGGGTTCGGGGCCTCCAGAAGTTCGTGGTAATCCTGATGTTCGCGCTGGGGTTGATGTATGACATCTTTTGAACTGCTCGAATGCTGTTATACTGAGAAAATACCCAGGGTCTGCGTGACGAGCATCATTCGCGTGACTTACATCAAAGACTTGAATCCAGACCATACATGTAGGTTTCCTCGCTCGTTTGGAAAGTCCCTATTAACAAACCATCAGGGTCTCTAGTTGCTCCACTCAACTGGTCCGCGGTGGAAATCTGCGTTGCAATATTCATATCCTGTCTACCCTCGCTCAAGACCTTGATTACGATCCATTGGCAAAACGCCAGTCGTGTCACCTCGAGTAACACTGATAGCACCGCCGATTCCCTGTGCACCCGGATCCGCACCTTTTTCCTGGGGAACGGCAAAGAGGCGGACCACGAGCAGCGGCATACATCTCCTGATGGAACTGCTGGCGCTGATATTCCTCTTCCAGAGAACAATGTCCGTACGGTGGACAGTGCTCACAGTAATATTGGGGGAGATGTATGAGATGTGTAGCCCCACTGAGCTATTAGGTATATGCGGAATCATATGCCAGAACCTGTGCGTGATTAAACTTGTGCAAAATATCAACCGAAACCTTGCAACTAAGGCCGTTAGCCATTAATCGAGTCACCAGATACTGATCGCCAAGGCTATTGCTTCCTCTCTATGGAGTTCTACAATCCCATTGATAGAGTTAGTCATATAATACCCACCTATCACAAGATGCTAAATGAGCCGATTGATGATGCTCATTGGCGCAATATTAGCCGGGATCTGCCCTGCGGATATTTACCCCTCATTTATATACGATTCTCCAGGTCAAGGAAAATCCTGGAGACCCCAGTAACTAGACCCGTGTCGCCTAAGATGCCGCCGCAGACAATTACACTCGAGAGCCAGGCTCTTCGAGTCAAAGTACTCATTGATAACGATGGGGCAGCTTTCCTTCAACAAGTGCTGCCTCTTCCCGGCACTTCGCCAAACCCCGTGTCGAAGAATTTCAGTGACTCGTATGCACCGCTGGTAGAGGTGCGGCTGGCCGGAGAGGGAACTGAAAGAAACAAGTCCTCGAAAAGTCTCGTGGGGAGCTATGTCGGCTCTCGCCTGCGGTATCAGTCCCATGAGATTGAGAAAGGCGCAGATACCCAGACACTCCATGTTCGATTGCAGGATGGTAGCTCCGGGGCGCTGGTTACATCGCATCTCACAGTTTACGAGGGGTTCCCGGTTCTGCGTGCGACGGCTAGCATCCAAAACGGTGGTGACAAAGACTTCGTCGTGACGCAGCTCACATCGCTCGTTCTCGGTGGGCTATCGACTGGTTCAGAGAGATGGTGGCACGAGTATAGACTATCTGTTCCGAACAACTCGTGGTTCCGAGAAGCACAGTGGGTTGAACATGACCTGCCCAGTCTGGGGGTCGATGATTGTGGCGTCTACGGACGGCCCGATGAGCACTGGGGAAGCCTGACGCACTATTCTGTATCGAAGCGCGGCACCTTTTCAACGGAAGGACATCTCCCAATGGGACTCTTGAAGCATGTCAGCGGGAAAGACACCTGGCTTTGGCAGGTGGAAAACAATGGCTCGTGGCGATGGGAGATAGGAGACTGGAAGGACAGCATTTATCTGGCTGCTGGTGGGCCTGTCGAGACCGAGCATGACTGGAGGGAGAGGCTCTCCCCAGGCCAGAAGTTTACTACCGTGCCTGTTGCGCTGTGTCATGTCCAGGATGACTACGAGGCAGCCTTTGCCGCCATGACTCGGTACAGACGCCAGATCCGGCGCAAGCACCGGGACCACGACAGACTGCCGATCATCTTCAACGATTACATGAACTGTTTGATGGGTGATCCCACCGAGGAGAAAATATTAGCACTTGTAGATCCTGTTGTCAACGCAGGCGCAGGGTACTTTGTGATTGACGCTGGGTGGTACGCGGATGACTCCGGGTGGTGGGACGATGTTGGATTGTGGGAGCCATCTTCGAAGAGGTTCCCATCGGGATTCAAGGCCCTTCTAAGCCAGATCCGGAACAAAGGATTGATTCCAGGACTATGGATCGAGCCTGAAGTTATTGGAGTCCGCAGCGCCGTGGCAAAGCAGCTCCCAAACGAAGCGTTCTTCCAGCGAGATGGTCATCGCATCGTGGAGAAGAATCGATACCAACTCGATTACCGTCATCCCGCCGTACGAGAGCACATGAGCGCCGTCATTCATCGTCTTGTGACTGAATACGGCGTTGGCTACTTCAAGTTCGACTACAACATCGATGTCACCCAGGGGACAGACATCAACTGCTCAAGTCCTGGCTCCGGCCAACTAGGACATAACCGTGCTTATCTTCAGTGGGTAGACGAGTTGCACGATCGCTACCATGACCTCGTGATTGAAAACTGCTCCAGCGGGGCCCAGCGAATGGATTACGCCATGTTGGCGGTCCACGCTCTTCAGTCGTCGAGCGACCAGCAAGATCCAGAGCGCTACCCGGCCATTGCCTCGGCTCTCCCTACTGCAGTTACTCCGGAACAAGGAGCAATATGGGCTTACCCACAGCCGGCATGGGATGGTGAGCTCAACGCGATGACCGTAGTCAATAGTCTTCTTGGCAGAGTGCATTTAAGTGGTCGTTTAGATCTTCTCCGGCCGGAGCAGATTGATCTGATCAAAGAGGGCATGGACGTTTATAGAGCCATCCGGGCTGATTTGCCCACAGCAACCGCCTTTTGGCCTTTGGGTCTTCCGCAATGGCATGATGATTGGTTCTCACTCGGTATGGATGTGACGAAGCCTGAGGGCAATGGTCGCCAGTGCTATTACCTTTCAATTTGGAGACGAGGCGGTCCCGAATCCATTGACCTGCCCGTCAAAGCCCTGTGTGGTAGGGCTGTTAGCACTGAGATCCTTTACCCTACCAGTCTTCCTGCGAAGGCTGTATGGTTGTCTAACAAAGGTTTATTGGAAGTCACTATTCCGTCTGCAATGGGAGCTCGACTTATCAAGCTGACAGCAGAGTGATTCACAACTCTAATTGACAACAGGAAGAGAGCAAACTAGGCTATTAAGCAAAATATATAATGTCACCGTTGCCAATAGGCCCTCAGCAGGCCCTTGTTGTAAGAAGACTATCAACAAATGAGCATACTCCTATTCCACACCCCCTACATGACCATTCGATGCCCTAGAGGGGGCGAACAGGAACAACAACCTTCAGTATTGTATAGCACAAGGAGCGTTTAGTCCTTGGTTTTCTCTATTGTCTCCGCCTAGTATTTCAACCAAAAATATTACGCTACATAAATACCACCATTCTACAATGGGATTTGCCAAGCAGAATCATCGGAATCCACTTCTCAGTAAGACTTCAAGGCCTCCAAACATGCGGAGAGGCCTACCTAGCGCCTGGCTGGGATGACCTGCAAGATGACGTGGATCTCCTGCTCAGGTAGCATGCTCAGATATTTTCCTAAGAGGTATCTGGCTTGTACCCTCCAGCTAAGGGAATGTCAAACGGCCGAAGTGAGGCCCTGCAAAGTACAGACTATAGTACAAGTACATGTACAACTGAAAGGCGGGGGAGAAGGAGGGGTAATGCTGCATGGAAAGATATAAGATGACCGTGAGGTCAAAAGTTATTTCTCTTCTTGTTCCTCAACTTCTGATCGTGCCTTTCCTTATTTTTTACAAGCTATCCCAACCATCCATTTATCAATCCTGCAGAAGAGAACCTGCACAACAAGATGCCTGTTACCGAGATCACCTCGTAAGTGAGGTGGAAATTATGCTTTCATCCTCTACTATTGTCCAGCGCTAAACTTTCTACACACGGCAGATTCGAACAGTTCAAAGAACTCACTGACGGTGACAAGCCTGTTGTAATCGACTTTTGGGCAACATGGTGTGGGCCGTGCAAGGCTATTTCGCCCCTTTTCGAGAAGATGTCGGATAATCCCGAATATGGCAATGTCGGGTTCTACAAAGTTGATGTCGATGAGCAGGAGCAGGTCTCTCAAGAGGTCGGCATCCGTGCAATGCCAACCTTTGTTCTCTTTAAGAACGGGTATAAGATTGGTGAAGCTGTGGGAGCCGCTCCACCACGTCTGGAAGGACTTCTCAACACTGCACGCTCTCTATAGAGCATGAGAGATTAAGGACATGTTTGCTTCTATTACCGTGTGTGGCTTCTTAGGGACGAGGAGAGTGGACGCGCCTGTTTCAGACAACTAGTACTATTTTTCCGTACACAAAGTTTCCCATTCGGATCGTTGTTCTGGTTTGACTGTAATCAGCATTGCAAGAGATAGCATTCGAAAACCCAAAAGCACGGACGCACCAAAGTCATAATATAGGTCCCATTTCCAAGTTCTCAACCATAACCCCCTTCCTGATCCCCCATCACATCCACTCCTCCTGAACGCCGGCGAGGAATTCTCGGATGACTGCTTGGTCAGCGCGGACATGCAGTGTCTGCTTGCCAACCACGAAGGTGACAGGAGCAAACTGACCGTCAGGGAGGTACCGGTAGAGGCGCACATATGTTCCAATCGCAATCAGTCCATAGATGGCGCGCTTGCGGTCCTCAGGAACACTCTGCAGCGAGCCTCTCATCTCCCGCTTCAAAAAGTGCTCATTTCCCTCCCAGGAGAAAGGAGAGCCGTCGGCTGGAGCTGCCGTGAAATTGAGCTGGAGAAAGTGGACGCCCGCGTTGAAACCCTGAGTGCGCACGACGGAGCCTAGGCCCAAGTAGCCGTGAGTGTTCAGGTCGAGATTGATGTAGTAGTGGGTGTCTCGGAAGGGGAACGGAGCATACTCTCTGTTGGGAAAGAATCCCACCAGGATGTTCTTCCACATCTCTCCCACCTCTCTCATGCTTGCGGGGCGGCGGATGTGGTGGCTGACAGCTGTGGCCAAGTCAGGGGCGTTGGTGGACTAGACCGTTGGTTAGTATAAGGTATTGGGTAGTTCAGTTGGGGTGACTTCACTTACCATGATTCGCGCACAGACGATGCCAGGTGGTAGGAAGATTGTTGAAACAGTTGGGACAGAGCCAATCAAGATCAGAAAGATCAGTTGCAGAAGGGGCAATAGCTCTGAAAACAGAGGAGGCTGTAGGAGAAAAGAACGTTGCCATTACTGGTAGATGACTCAGATCTTATAGTGTTTTCCCTGGAGATGTTCCTGCTCGTAGCTTGTTGTCTCAAGTTGCACACAATGACAATGCCATTGTTTGCAAGATAGAGTCAGCGAATGAAACGATAGACAAAGAGATGTAGGCATGTATCTCGGTCCTCCCTGCTTGTCTGAGACCATAGTGGCGCTTTCCAGGAATATTGTGTTCGTCTACACTAGCCGTCTCCTTCGTGTCAGATACTGGGTAAGACATTGAGATTTTCTAGGCTTCCTCGACATCGCAGAGGAACTCCTTCATGTGTTCCAACTTCTGAAGATGCAGCCAGTGGGGATATGCTGATGGAGTGTGGCAAGCTGTAGTATTTATATTATCATGGATAGCAGTCTGTTCCTCAATCCAGTAATATTGTGCATCAAGGTACAGAGCCCCGACTGCCGAGAACAATCGTTACGAGACAATGCCTTAATCCATCCTTGCTTTAGTCCGCATTCCAGAGGGGAGTCACTGAGAAGCCTTTGACGCCAGTTGAAAATGTCAAGCAAGTGCCCTGGTTTTCCTGTGTGAAGGCTGCAACCGGGTCACTTGTGCAATCTTTATCGGAATATCCCACAATCTCCCAGCCTTGGTTGTTCTTCGAGTTACCGCATGCCCAGGAGTACTCCACTCCGACATTCAGATACCAGCAGCTCGTTGGGCGAGTCAGTTTGATCGTTCCTCCATATGAGGCGCACGAGTTGTTCAGTGTTGACACGTCCAGCTCCACCTCAAACTCCGAGGGAATGGGATATGATGAATCCTCTGGGACATGGGTCACTGCCCCGGCGAGGTTGGAAAGGAGGTGCCCATCATAGTTGGCAATATGTTCCTCTACAACGCTGTCAGTGGTCACATCAACGTTTGTCCGAGGACCTTACCTAGATTCAATGTTGTGTTACGATACGGGGATGGTGCGCCTTGGCAGGCGCATTGCAGAGTCGAACCGCTGTTTATGAGCGAGCAATCCTTGCACGAACTCAAGTAAGCCCCGCTGCGAGATATGTCAGCAGATTCTGGTCACCAAGCACGACAGACATACTCAACAGCCCACTGTATTTCTGTTAGTCCGGGTAAGAGAACAGGAGATGACGGCAGTCGAGAACTCACCTCCAGCACAGCATTATCGTTGGCAATCTTGTTCGGCAGGTAAACGCTGCTGGTAATTCTGCCGTTGTTGTCGTCCTTGGGACAGGTCGCAACTAGCCAACCTTCTTGGAGATAGATATCAGAACAATCTTTACTATATCCCTGGGCACACACCAGTGATGCGCTTAGGGCAGTCAGCAAAGAAAAGACCGTGACACGCATGATGACTAATTGCTTTTGGGGAGAGATAAGCAGGACGTGCCTTCACCTTTATATAGACAATGTGCTACAATCAAGCACCTACTTAACTAAATGACGGTGGTCAGCGATTGATAAGCACTTAAGGTATGCAGTCCATCCAACTCCGAACAGTCAATGTTGATGGTAAGCGGCTGCACAGACTGTCGTCAGGTTTCTTGGAAACATATTCTCATACTAAGCATTGAGACCCGCTTGTTATAGCTCGGCTGAAATCTCTGGAGTCCAGGCTCCGGAGTTTAGACACAACCAAAGCAGAGACTACGAGCGAATGACTTCTCTGCAGCTGTGCTCGGTGATTCCATGATTCCTTCCGTAGCCAGTCGAATGATCCTTTTCTGCTGAAGCCACGTCATCAAGCTGGGCTGTCAGCATAAGCTTAATCTCTTTCGGGGCCAACTTTCCTTGTGTACTCGCTTACCTCAAGCCATGGCAAATTGCATTCGATGTCCATGCTACATTAAGCCCTCGGCATCTTGACTAAGCCTTAGGAACGCAGGTCGATACAGAAGTGGGTATGTATCTAACGCTCTCCAGACGCGGGTCATCATTAAACTGCACTTCTTCAGCTCCAAGATAACGAATCAGAATTTCGCTGAATATTGGCAGGAAGGTACAGAAACATATTCACAAAGCCCAGTTTGGATTCTGCTTGCTGCACTTGGTAGTGTTTGTGGTGATGAACTATGGCCCTGGCTTTGTCCATCACGCGAGGGCGCGATTACCTAGTATATCAATGCTTGCCGAATGGCACAGCTGCAATAGTTTGCCAGGTGATGTCCCAGCTGCATGTTGAGCGGGAGTCAAGGTGGCTGGCTGAGTGAACAGACTACAGCACCGCTAATAGCAAAGCGGCAGATGGCCGCACAGAACAAGACTTTGTATCTATTCAAGTTGGATCTTCCCTTTATAAATGACCATTCGAGTTTGAATATTCACAAGCAGGTCGATCCTGTGTGTTGCTGGGTAGCTTGCGTCTATATATATTAACACTAGGTATTGCTCTATATTGGTTGTACAGGAAACGACGGTTCGTCTAATCGTCATGCATATGTACCGGACATCCGCTCCCATGGGACATTGAAGTCCCTCACTCCCCCTTTGGCTTTTTGATCGGGTTGCCCTGCTCATCCACAAGACCCTTGGCCCGCATCACCTTGAGGGCATCGTGGAGCGGATCCAGCGCGGGTTCGGGGGCGCGGTGCGAACCGAAATAGGCGTCGGCCCAGGTGAAGTATTGCCCATAGTTGACGGTGAAGTACATATGGTGCAATGTATGGTGCGCCGGGCTGTTGATGAATTTCTCCGTCCAATGGCCCGAAATCATGTCGCCGTCGTGAATGAGAATGGTCCAGATTTGGACCGCAGCGAAGAGAACCATGTACAGGTGTCGCTGCATGGGGCAAATGAAGACGAAGACGCTGTTGATCGTTAGAGGGATGGCCCTGAGGATTGCTGCGACAGGGGACAGGGATACTGACTGGTATGGCAGAGACTGCACATATCCGTCCAGTGGGTGGAATGCCAGTGCAGCCCATGGTGTGGGAACTATATCTCGTCAGCATGCACCTAGGTACATGGGAGTTCTGTAAAGACCAACCGATCCATTTGTGATGGGGCTTGTGAATGTACTTGTACACGCTGGGGTGATGCTCTAGCCGATGGATCCAGTAGATGCCAATATCATTGAAGGCCATGTACAGGATGGACGAGACCACCAGCCAGGGCCAGCCATAGTCGCTGACCGAGCGGTACAGCATGCTTTTGCCACGGACCTCAGCCAGGAACCATGGCAGCGTGAGGATATTGATAAACGGAATGGCGGACAGCGATGATTTGATCTCTTGGCGGACTTGATTCGGCAAGAATCGCGGATGGTACTCGAGCCGTCGGTCGAAGACGAAGTAGTAGGAGAGCGCGCTGAAGAAGAGGTAGAGGGAGGTCGCGCCGAGTTGCGTGAGGACCAGAATCGAGATGACTTGGCGATAGACGTTGTCGCGATCCCAACGCGAGGTCGGATCGGGGACGTTAGGCTCGGAGGGCAGCAACCAGGCATAGGCCTTGTCCAGAATGAGAGGATCGAGAAACTCGAGAGCGACATCCATGGCGGGCTGATCGGGTGAATATGTTAATGGTCGACCACGACGGCGCGGAGAAGGGCGTTGCGCCACATACAGGAGCGACTGCGGCAAGCTCGGGGGGGATGTCGGAGCAAAACAATTGCCAGAGTTACTCAGGAGTCAGGGGAGTTGGTGATGCTCCACAATTCCAGTGGATTGTCGAATCGGAGGTATTTATATCCTAGGCGCCTCCAGAGGAGCCGGCGGTTCTCATTGTCCCTGCGCTACTCCGTACTCTGTTTATAGAAAGCTGAGCATGGTGCCATGTGAACAGTGTCTGGAGCCTCTATTGATTGAATTAAGTGCGGATAATTCCTTGGTTTCCAGCCAGTCGATCTGCCATATTGGCCTCTCACCTCATAGTTCTCATTTTACTGTGATTGGTTGCAACTTTGGATCAAGCATGATCAGCGCTGATTGGCTGGTGCAGTAATGGCGGATTACCAAAGCAGTAGAGCGTTCCTATTCCGGGAAAGCGCGTAGGTGTGGCTTGGCATCTTCTTGTGTCGTCTGTCTACTCTGTACTTAGAGACCTTCCACCTTCCACCTTCCACCCAGGATTATGGCCGACTTTGACTGCTATTTTCCCTTCCTTTGTGGTCCTCTGACTCAAGCGCTTCGGTGCTTTACGATTGGAATGAATCTCGTGTGTTCCGTACTTCGCCACCTTCTTTTGCGCCTACGGTTGTTGCCCATACGTCCACGACTATGCCTGCGTCTCGTGAGAATAGAATCTCTGGTTGCCCATGAGCTTAACTGACTATGATTGTTCCTTTTCAGAAATACAAGCGTAATTGCATACACTAGTGCTATTGACTTTCCAGGTGAATTAATGTGATTTCTCCGCCTATGCCTGACTTGGAAAAGGTGCTAGTGGAGAAGGATTCTAGTTGGCATCTGCCATATACATACTTAATGGTAAGCTGGGCTAGAGGATATCTCGCTCAGTTTTAAATCCACCATTACGGGCCCTCCTGCCGACCGGCAACACACTCGGTGGATGACGAGACCAAGAATGTGCTGCGCCAAGTGATACAATCCATGCTGGTAGAAGAGGGCCGATGAGATGCTGTTTCTGTATCAGAAAGCGCTTCAAACCCGTAACCGTCGAGGCGAGCGTCGATTGGAAAACCAATCTTGCAAGTTACATGAGTACAGAAAAGAAGGTCCTATCCTTAGCAGTGCCTTGGTACTTGACTAGGATTACCGATCTTTTGAGGTTGATGCTGATAATGAACGGAGGGAAATTCTTGAAGTCTTCTTCCTCCCGCTGCTGTCAACAGCCTACAAAGCCACTTTCAGTCAAAACTCCTGCTCCAGAAAATTGTTGTGTGGTCCAGAGCTGGGAGTTCGGGTGCGTGTGGCCACATTTCAGACCTCATTATTGTGAGAGGAATCCAGTTAAATGAAGATGTAGACTCCTAGTCCTTCCAAAATTACAGGGCTTCAGACTTGGATATATCTGCCTAGCTGTGGCTAACCCAACCTATTCCCATGAGCGCTGCAGGGCGGCAATGTCAGAGCAGCACAGCCTGGACCGTGTTTGAGAAACGGGTGACGTTGAATGTGGTCATGGTTCATTAGATAACTACTGTGAAGCCACTACACCCGTGGAAGATATCTGGGAGGTATTAAGTACCGCTATCTATATGTATATGGTAGAGCAAGGCTATTGAGTACATCTACTCGGTAGTAGAAGAAGAACTGACGAATCGGACTTGTGAACTTGTACTCGAGTGAGAAGCTTACTGAAGGCGAAGAACTGAATAACAGTGCTAGATACAATGATAATGAGTTTCCTTATACCCATAGTTCCTCCTGCTGATAGACATGGTAGATGCTGTAGTGGTTTGTTGGTAAATATCCGTTAATTCCTCTGACGACCTACCTATCTGACCCAATAATTAAACCTGCTCACTTACAATTGTTGCTTGAAGATTGGCTTGCCATGCCTCTACTTCGACCACCAGCGCCTAACATAGCCACAGGTAAAAATCTTGCTGCCTGGGCGGACTCGACGAAGGATTGTGATGTCAGATGGCCAGAGACTCAAAATTCGAGAGTCTGAATCTGAGTTTCCTGCCTAGGTATGCAACCAAAGGCAGCGGCCTAGTTTTCCAAGTAGCCGTTGTGGCAGCACCAATCACTTCCTAGAATGTTGATGGACTTTTGGAGACAAATGTGCTGATAATAGCTTGACCATGCCCAGAGGCGCTTGTATCAGCGGCCCTGCCACGCATTGATCTCTCGGAAGGATATCTTGCAATTACTGGATGTCCAAATACCGCAACATGGCCACGTTGCTCTGGTCCTCGCGCTGAAAGAGAGAGGTCCGTTCAACAAAGCTGACTATCCCACAGAGCAACTGCCCTTCTCGAACCTTAGCAAAGTGTAGTACGGACGCAGCATATCCAGTCGATTTGGATAGCCGAGGCAGGGCGCTTGACGGCTGGATGAGCAGCGCCGAAATGCATCTCCGACGAACTCAACGCCTCGTCTCGGTAGAATAGTCACTGCCACTCCACAGCCTCACTGAGCACCAGTCTAGAGTTTACAATGAAACTGATGTTAGCCCCTGCCCACTGCAAAGTGGGTACAAAAGACGGGCCCTCCCGCTCCGCCAACCGCTGAGTGCCCACTGTTCTTGTTTCCCCAGATCGCGGGCCTAGCAACCCTAGATTACGCACGTCTTCCCAGATACCTACCTCTGAACGTTGTTCTGCAGCCTCACACGACTTCGATTGTCTAGTGAATTTCTCTTTAATGTACTGACGTCTCCTCTGCTGAACAAGCCTTCATTGCTGACATCTCCGCCTTATCTACTTGCGGATTGTGAAAAGTACGTGTAGGACTTCCAAAGAAGCCGATCGACCTCAGCCAATCAAGAAAGCCACATAGTAGCCGCAAAATGTCTGCAGGATACGGCTGTGATGCGGAACTTCTGGCATTTCTCGCAACAGCTCTATCCCGACCTCCCTCCCATCGATGCGTACCTCGCACTTCACCGCGACTACGTGGCACCTATAGTGGGGCCAGTCCTCCATGGCACGCTGACCACAACGGAGGCCTTGGCTCTTTGGACGGGTTCTACACCATGGGTTGCCAAGATCCAGGCACTCCGTCAAGGTAAGGAGGTGGCGGAGCGGCTCTTTAGTTACACCAAAAGCCTTTGTGCAACTCAGCAGTCAACGCTCAGCAGTCTCACGGCAGACGAGAAACAAATCTCAGCTCATCTCACCACGGAAATTTTGAGGCGATATACAGCGGACACTCTGGGCCAACCGACCCCATTTACTGATGGCGTTGACACGGCGGCTGGGGGTGCCAGCCTTGCCGGTGGAAGCGCGAAAAATATTCCTAAGGGCATCACGAACAATCCGTCATTGGCAGCTTCTGCCAGCTCTGGCCCTGCGGAGTCACTCTTCGATCGCATCAACTACTTCGAATGCTATAATACAGCGTTGCGAATGATCCAGACTGCCCAAGCACAGCGGATGATCAAAGCTCTGGATGTCATCGCCGAGAAGCTCGAAGATGGGAATTGCATCACCGTGATGGGCGCCAGTGGTCCCGATGGCTTTGCTCGACCCGTATACGACTTAATCAGAATGAAGATCAACAAGATCAATGCGGCGGACCGCGAGAATCATTGCTTCTTCATCTACCATAATTCCAACACTTGGCACCAGGCATTCGAGAGGTTGACAGGCGAGAATCCACTGCCGCCGGAATTCATCAACAATCCCTGCGACGACCTCGACCATGCGTGCCTGTTCATGCGTGAAGTCAGACAGAAGCTCCTCGCAAAGGATGAAAAGCGCGGAAAGGGCATGAAATTTCACCTACTCATCCCATCGTGGTCCAAGCTCCAGATCAAGGAGCCGCTGCATTTCCCTGAGGACCTCTACCCTCTGCAGATTGAGGGCCTGAAACATAATGGCAGTAACCAGGTCGAGTTGAGTCTCCCAGCAGCTCCCCCTGGACTTCTCCACGGGGTCTCGAACGTTCTTGACCCCAACAACTGGAACGCAATTGCAGAGGGTACCGGTGTTGCTGTCACAGCACCAGCCGTAGGCTGGGGGGTCAACGGCGCGTGTCTTGCTCTGGGCCTCGGTGTCGGCACCCTTACAGGAGCAGGGCTGCTTCTGGCTCTCCCGCTGTGGATGGGAACCGCGCCGTTCGCAATGGGCAAGTCCGCTCCGGTCATTCAGGAAACCATTTACGATGCGCTACGTGAAGAGGACCCTAGAGTGCTAGGGTCCAATGAGCGCTTGCGTATGCCGGGACGGCGTTCTTGAACGGAATGTGATTGGAACCCTTGATGATGTTCTTCACCTGTGCTCATGCCTATTTCAACATGGTTTATAACTCTCCACAATAGAATCTCAATCAAGCTTTTTTCCTCTCGCCGGATACTGGGCAGCTATCGTCCGACCCATGCAACAGCCTCTCATCATCCAGCAGGGCTGGGACCGCCCTCGTCGTGATACGAATTGCATAGTAGCCGGCGGACAGCCAGCAAGGAATAGGTAGGGAAGAACTCCGCTTACCACATTGCGCACTTTGGCCCATCGACAGTAGAGAGGTGTTATCTGAGGACTCGTTCTGATATTGTTTCCGCATCGCATGGAATACACAGCTTCTCCTGGAATTCTTTTGTGCTCGATATGTCATGATTATGATAGCAGCCAGACTTGAGTTCTACTCAATCCGTCTTAGACAATCTTAGTCTCTTTCTTCAGAAGTCAATTGTGATCCTGGTCCTATTGTGGTAAACGTCAAGATGCCTCTGCTCCTATTATGATAAGCAGAACGCCCTACTGGGACTTATTAACTGGACTATCATTTTGAGATATCTAAAGATCGACTTACAAAGGCTCTAGATTCTTAGCTACTTTTTTAAGAGTCTATCAATCAGTAGTCCTAGATAAAATGTATAGATAGAATTCTCCCTCCTTAAGATCTTTGTACCTATCCAGGACCTAATGGATATTAATGCCTCCTTAATTTAGATGCAAAAACCAGCAGAATTCCATATTGTCATCCTTAGGCTCCACAACAGGCATCACCTCCTCTGATCTAGATACCGTCAGGCACACTTAACAACTTCCGAAGCCATTCCAACCGAGCAGCCCTCGCCCGCCGACTAATGGGAGCATCAGGAACAAAGACATCAAACCCATGCCAACTGCCCGGCCACAGATGCAACTCAGTCGAGACACCATCCTTCCACAAAGCCGACGCGTACGCGATATCCTGATCACGAAACACATCCGCCTCACCCACATCGATAAACGTCGGGGGCAAGCCCGCGAAATTCGTCGCGCGCATCGGCACAGTATACATATCCGCGTGCTCGCGCCTCTCGCCAAACGCATAATTAGCCAACACGGCGGCGTCCACGTCCCTCACAGGCGCAATATCCGCATACTGCCGCATGGACACGTAGTCCATGCCATCGTCAACCCACGGATAGATCAACACCTGGCCGCGGATTTGCGGGCCCGAGCGGTCCCGCGCGAGTAAGGTGACCCCCGCCGTGAGATTGCCCCCCGCCGAGCTACCGCAGACAACCAGCTTGCGCGGGTTGAAGCCCAGCTCGGCGGCGTGGTCGCTCATCCACTGCAGCGCGGCGTAGCTGTCTTCCAGCTGGGCGGGCTGGTGATGTTCCGGGGCGAGACGGTACTCGGCCGTCAGGCAGACGGCACCGAGGGACTCGACCCAGTCGAGCATGGTGAAGCCCAGGAAGCGGTTTCCCGTGGCGAGGCCCCCGCCGTGGATGTGTAGGATACCAGGGATTTCATCGATAGGGTGGGTTTGGTGCTTGGGGCGGAAGATGGTGGCCCGCATCGGTCCTGCGGGGCCTGGGATGTCCAGTTCCTCGTAGGAGATGATGTTCTCTTTCCCTCGGATGATATTCTCCAAAGTGAAGATTGGTTCAAGTGATTCGCGGTAGGATTTCAATTTTTCGGGAGTGCTAACATCCACCAAATCGGGTGTTACGTTGGCGAGGTCCGAAGTAATCGGTGATCGCAGAATTGGAGAAGCCATTCCGGAAGATGGTAACAAGGAGATATCAGGAAAATATCTGTGGATTTGAAACGATGTTGTTTTGCTTGCGCAGTATGATCAGGAAATGTTATCGAATAGCAGACTCACCATTGTGGTGGTCTTTATATGATAGCTGCCCGCGAAGCCTGATCTGGTTGTCTCCGGATACGGCGACATTTTCTTCTGCTTGTTACAAATCTCTGGATGACAGTTTGTCCGTAAAGTAAAGAAATGTAGCCGAACATTCGGGATAATGAGAGCTCCAAAGGTTCCTGTGTGGCTTTGCTTCGGGATGCAAAAGTCTCCGGCGCTAGGGTTGATTCCATGTCCGAAGCAGTAATATCATAATATGTTGGCTCTGAGGATCATGTTGCATTGTCACTAGATTGTTTGGCTTCACCCTAATTGAAAGCCATTAGCTTCACTTCCATGCCACTACTGAAACTCGAGCTACTACATGGCTAAACAGGTGATTGACCAGTACAGGGGCTAGCATGCCACAGGGCCGTCTTCTCTGTGCGTATCTGAGTATCTCTTCAGAATTCCCAGATAATGGAGCCTGGGAAAATAGTCAAATGTTTATAGAAGTGGAACTTTTCAGGCACAGCTATTGTATTTATCACTTATACTTATAAAAGTTGACTTGACTAATAACATGTCCAGAGCCACTATGTAGCATCAATAGTGTGCAGACTCGTAACAGTTGGTCATGGACTCCTTCTACCCCCCACTTCCTGGGAATCAGACAAAGCAAAAAGCAACCTCTAGCTTCGGTAAGATGTTCAGCATCAGTTAGTAGCCTGTGGCTGATTGATACCAAGGTTACAGAATCTGGCGTATCCAGACTTCTTTGGCAAAATAACCAAGCTGATTCAAAGCAGTCCAGCTGCCGACCCCTACGGATATGCCAAGTAGGGTCATCCAGTGGGCAAATGGCTTCAAGGAAAGGAAAGACCGAGTTCAATGAGGGCATAGAGAAGGCTATCAAATAATAAACAAAGTGCCCGCTAGAAGGGGGAGATAGAGATAAGACTAACCATCTGGCCGAATCTTTACTCTGAGAATTATTAATTCCAGAGGTCCATCCTCTGGAGGTTGGATGAGTGCATCTTGAATATCTTTCTGAGTAGCAGTAGTTGACTTTGCAATATGATCCCGTAAATCTAGCTTTTTGGCTCTTCATGCAAGTCAGTAATATCCCAAAAGTAGGAATATAGCACCTACCGTTCATACACTTGCTCCTCAACACTTTTTAGTTCGTGGTGCGATATGTCCTTCAATGATTTGTTGGGCGGCCGAAAATTGACCAAGTAGGGTTGCTCTGGAGAGAAAGTGTATGAAATAGAGAAATCATAAAGCACTGTATCATAGAAGTCGCCCGGGAGCCTAAAATGTTCATCTTTCACATCACCATAAGTGATTGCAAGGCTATGTAATGTTACAAGACGGTGGCAGCGGTCTGCAAGGAGAGAACAATAGTACTCTTTTTCAAAATCACTTAGATTTAGGTTTGGATCTTGAAGCCGTCGCCTTAGGCTTTCAATGTGTCCAGTTCCGTGGCGATTTTGTGCTGCCAGGATACGTCGTGAAGTTAACTTTGGCTGAATAGCTTCGAGTATAATCGCCCGCCGGTTAGGATAGCCAGAACGAAAGTCGGATCTTGCAAGGTCGGTGACCACACCATAGAACCGAGGGAAATAGATCTTCTGTGCCTTGTCACAACATTTCTCAATGCGTTGAAACACTCGGGCTTCATTCAGAAAGGGGTCGAGTTCATTCATTACTACTCTTGAACCCCGGCCGCGTAAGTCTGGAACGCGCTGGAGCTGGAGCTGGGCATCATGTTCAGTGTATTCAGGGAACTCACTTGATATCAGCAATGAAGTATAAAATGATTTTAACTGGGGGCTTACTAGGGATTACTCACTACCTTGGCCACATACTTGCGCACCATTTTCCCATGGTACTTGATAACTAGCCATAGCACTTGAATAACATCCTGACCACTGCGTCTACCAGTAGCTACTGGTTCCCATAACAACCACTTTTCCCTATCCAGGTGGAAAGGCTTGAGGTCCACTTGAGTTTCATAGTCGACTTTGCTCACGGTGGGTGAACTCTGGGAGAAGAAAAAGTCTGTCCAACTTCTGGCATCCCTATAGGCCATTCTCATAAGTCATTAAGGCTTAGGACCGCAAGGAGAGAGGGATGAGGAACTGATTTTAATACTAGTGGTCTGTTATATAAGCAGTTTAGCTGGACAAGTCTAAAATGCAAACATGCTGTAATACCAGGGGGAATAAAAAGCAAGACTGATCATGGGAAAGAACAGTAAGAAGCTTGGAGGACGGGAATTTCTAGTTTGCTCCTGTAAACCGATGTTGTTGTACTCTTTAGGTGTTCTATATAGGTGTGTGTGTGTGTGTGTGTGTGTGTATGTATTTTACGGCCGTGGCTCGTGACTTGCACGTTTTCCACTATCCCCAATCGGGGCAAAGGCCGCCAGGGGGTGAGCCCTGGGTGTCTCTAACTATTGCTAGTTCTATGTACAAACAAGAGACTTTGGCGCGTTCGCATAGCTGCCTCAGTCATGGGGAAGGTCTGCTATAGTAGGTTAAATTGCGATGCCAGCTGCATGGATCCATCTCCGCACTATGATCCGCCAATTCTCCGCGTCTCTGCTTTCCCCCCTCCTCTTTTTTTTTTTTTTTTTTTTTTTTTTTTTTTTTTTTTTTTTAAAGAAGGATTGTATTGTCTCAGGCGTGCTCAGGCAGGGGCCGTCTTGGACAGATATCATCAAAGAACCGAGTCTGTGATAGCCAGGCAGCCAGCTTTGCTGCACCTTTTGCAGTTCCCAGAAGGAAGGGAATCATCTCGGAGGGGGGCCCTAGGGGTTGGGGTAGGCGTCTCTTAACTATTCGGCAGAAGAAGAAGTGCACTGGAGACTTCCTGGCTCCGCACCGGCAATGAAGATGGGCGTCTTCATGGTTGAACCGCTCATGATAGTCTGCAAAATCACCATGCCCTGTACGAGCTGCTAGGATCCGCCCGAGAAGGTGGCGCGGGAGGCGTAGCTCATCAGGGCACCTGGGGGAGGAGGTGATGCAAAGATCTTGGTAGGGCTGCGGGGCCACGGCTTGCCAGTGCTTCTGTAGGCCAGAGATCATGGCAGCCTTTGTTTGACGCTTAAGCGAGGCAAAAGAATGTTTTTGGGAGATAGGGGGTTCTAAGGCAGCTCCCTCTTTCGCGGCTTGATCAGCTGCTTCATTCCCAGGGACTTTCGCATGCCCAGGGACCCAGCAGATACGTACGGAGCCCCCGTCAGTGTAGGGGAACCTCTCCCGCTCAAGCCAGGTCGAGGCCAGGGTTCGGACGGTCTCGAAAATTTCTTGGGATGAGCCTGCAAAGGGCGAGAGCAGGCGAGTGGCCACTTCCAGGTTATCTAGGCAGACCCAGAGGTTAGTAGCAAAGCGTGCAGTATGATACTGCATGGCTGCTTTTATACCAGCGAGAGCTGCTTCTGCTTCGGCATCAAAAAGCTCTTTATTTAGCCCGAGAGAAAACGATGATTGGAGACATAGTCTTCCTGTCTGGTATAGAGCAAAGCCAGCACCTGCCATTCCGTTAGGCAATTTAGACCCGTCTGTAAAGACTTTCATATCAGTGTTTGGGAGAGAGGAGTAAAAGTCTTGGAAGTTGGTAGCTGCCTGCTCCTTGGATAGTCCGTTAGGTGCCTTTATTCGCAGTTGAGCATCCGCCCGTGCCTCCCTTGGGAGCCAAGGGGGATATTGCAGCGGGTTTATCTGCTCTGATTCTGGTAGGGCTAGTACTCGGCGTGCAAAACGGCTAGTTGCCCAGCCAGTCTGTGCAATTTTTGCTGCCCTCCTGCGCAGGGGATGGTAAGGGTCTAGGCGACGAACACGGATCGCGGCCGATGTAGCTATATGATCAAGCTCAATTTCTGCTGGTAGGAGCCCTGATTCCCGGTATAAAGCAGGCAAGGGAGTTGTGCGGTAGATAGGGAGAATTGCTCTAGCACCTGTCTGTATAACCTTAGCTATCTTATCAAGTTGCCCCTGGACCTGGTTTGAGATAGAGCCTGCACGGGGGCAGGGGCGCGAGCGACCTGGCCACCAGGTTTCTGCGCCAAAGTAGGCTTTCCGGAGCACACAGGCTATCACCGCCTGTCGCATGAGATAGGGCTTGATTCCCCGGACTGTGTTCCCGAGGCCACGGAGGGCATTTGCAACTGTCAGAGCCTTTGAGGTTGTCTCCCTGACATGGTACTTGAAGCTGAGCTTCTTGTCAAAGAGGACCCCCAGCCAACGCAGGTAAGGGCGAGTTGTATTCTCGGAGACTGTGACCGGGCCTGCTACGATGCTTGGTGTGTGGCTTGGATCCTGGTCAGCCTTGCGGCGTGAGAAATGGATCAGTTCATATTTATCTGGCGCGAAGGTGATCCCCTCCGTAGCGGCCCAGTCAAGGGCTTCTTGTAGGGAGTTGGATAGGCTTTGGCAGTTCGCCTCAATAGACGGTGAGATTGCCAGGATAGCTCCATCGTCCGCGTATCCAAACCTGGACTTTGGAACTCCAAGCCAGAATAAGGGGGCTAGATAGAGCATAAATAGAATAGGGGATACTGGTGAACCTTGTGGCAGGCCGCAGAGTATTTCTGTTGCTGGTCCTATTTCACCGTCAATGCGGATTTGTACCACTCGCCCTGTGACAAAGGAGGCTACCCAGCGAGCTAGGTTATCAGGCCAGCCCTGTGAGCGCAGTCGATGGATAAGTCTCCCAGGAAGGACTCCATCAAAGGCTCCCTTTACATCAAAGGTGAGGAGTGAGGCTGTTAGCCTTTGGTTAAGGGCCTGTTCTGCATCATGGAGCAAGGATGTAGTCAGATCAGTTGCTGAGCGGAGAGGCAGGGCCCCAAACTGTTGACTAGCCAGGACTCTGTACTGGATAGCAATCCATGCCATGTTCCGGGCAATTAGTCTCTCGAGGCCTTTGCCCAGTACTGACAGGAGGGCAATAGGCCTATATGACCTAGGGCTAGACCAGTTAGACTTATTTGGTTTTTGGATTATTGCTAGAACTGCGTGTCGAAAGCACTTTGGATGATAGCCAGTTCGAAGGCAACCCTGATAGAGTGCAAGGACTCTGTCTTTGATCAGGGGCCATGCCACCTTGATTATACCAGTGGGTAGCTCGTCAGCCCCAGGGGTTGTATTCCCTGCTTGTAGGACTGACTTCTCGACTTGGGCCATGGTTACATCAGGGAATGGCAGTGAGCTAGATGGGACTGCTGGCGTATCCAGCGGGATGTCTCCTGCTTCAGCGGTATTTTGAAGAAGGTTCCGGGATATGATATCCCGCTTCTCTTGTAAGGCTACCGCTGGGGGGCTGTCCGGTCTCAAAGGGTCCTTAAGTGGGGGGCTGCGGTAGGAGCCTGTTGACTTATGCCATCTTGATATATCAAACACCTCCTTGCTCTCGGTTACCGCGCTGATCTTGTCTCTCCAATACTGTTCTCGGGCTCGCCGCGTTACCCGCCGGAAGTCTTTCTGTGTGCAGAGTCCTGCCCGGTAGTCTTGTAATGCCTCCTTGCACGTGGTATTCCACCATCGTTGGCCTCCCCCTTGGGGTATTGACTTGTTTGCAGAGGCTGTGTATGAGCTGTGGATGGCTGCAGTAATTCCATTTGCAAGATAGTCTAGTTCATCTTCATTCTCTGCTGAGCTCCTGACGTTGGCTATATTAGAGGCGAGAAGTGTGAGGAAGCGGGTGTGGTCTAGTGTGTCAAATCTTAGTCTTTGCGGAGTTTCCACAGGTCCCTGTTCCCACGGCAGGTTCGTAAGAAGTGGGCGATGATCCGAGGTGGCGTCTAGATGATGTGCAACCCTGGTACTGGCTCCTATGAGGGTTGGGGAGCTAGAGACAAAGGCAAGGTCCAGGACGTTGCCTTTGTCATGTGTAGGGATATCAATCTCAGAGGTAAGCAGTAGTCCAAGCCTGTCAAGCCATTCTGTGAATGATTCTGCGAAGGTAGTGGGTGCGTGCTGGAGTGAGGGCTGCCATCTGTGGTGGTGTAGGTTGAAGTCACCAGCAAGCAGGGTAGGCAGAGAGAAGTAGGACTCCAGCAAGGAAGTAAGAGTTCTCGCTGCTTCACCCGCCCGTTTTGCGCCAGCAGGAGCATTATATATATTAAATATCAAGGCAGATTGTCCTGAGCACGAGGAGATCTGGAGTAGAAGAAGGTCTGAGAGGGTCTCTTGGCTTATTGAGTCAGGGCGGAGTTGGGAGGCTCGGATGCCATTTTTCCGACGAATGTAGGTAAGAACTCGAGGGATGCCACTTATCTCCCAAGAATCAGTTGGGGAGAAGCACTCGTAAGATGGGTGCCTTTTTGTGATCTTTCGAGTCAGGTCTCTGTAAATGTAGGGCTCCTGTATAAGGATAATGTCGATGTGGTTGGAGTATGCCTGGGAGAGGGCAATTTCATGGGCTTCTGGTATACGGCCAACGTTCAGCTGGAGTATAGCGATAGACTCCTTCCTTGGGTGATTTTGGTACTTCATATTTGTTCGTTCATCAGAACTTCAAAGCTGTTTTGTGGCTTAGGAGATACGAAGCGGACTGCTCTGGCTGTGACCGGGGGAGAGTCTAAAGGCTCCTGTGGCGGGGGGGTAGCCGTGCGGAAGGGGAAGGGTGAAGGGCGGCTGTTCATAGCCATGATTTGGTCCTGGGAAGGCTCTGGGACTTGCATGCAGCACTGTCTCTCTAGGCGTGCCTTGGCAAGCTCTAGGGAGCTAGTCTTGCGAATCTCGGCTTGCTGGGCCTTTGTGCATCGAGTGCCTGCCTTGCTAGGTCGCAGGAGGCATTGCTCATAGTCAGCCGGGTGGGGGCCATGGCAGTGTAGGCACCTTGGAGGGCAGGTGTGGGGAGGTTGGGTACTGCATCTATTGCTATGGCCCTCCTCAGTATGCTGGGTAGAGCCGCAAAGTCGACACCGGGGCTGGCGAGCGCAGGATCTAGCGTTATGCCACTTCCAGCAGCGGTTGCACTGTACAATCTTTGTCTTTCTTACTAGCAGCTGAGCATTGGTGATCATGCCAAACAAGGAGAGTCGTACTGGAAGGTTGGCCTTGCTGTCCTCCGGGAAGTTGATAAACCAGCTGGACGAGATAGTGTTGGGGTTAGCGGCACTTGTAGCAGTCTCAGTAATAGAGACTGGGTTAAGGCCTATAGCTTCAGTGATCTCTGAAGACAAGATTTCAGGGTTAACGGGGATCATGGAGTATTGGCTGCCAGTAAGTCGGCCAACCTTCCTGGGTACATTGGTCACTCGATAAGAGATCCAGCGGGAACTCCGTTCGATCTGGCAGTCTTTAAAGAAGGCGGCTATGGCTTCCTTTTGGGCCTCTAGGGCTGGGAGGGCTTCAGTAGAGACTGGCAGAAGAGCGAGTCCAGTTTTGATAGATTGGACGCCCTTGAGAAGCTTTCCATTAGTGCCCAGATGGGATCGCAGGCTAGTATGTATAGCAAATGCATCCATGCTCTTGGCAAGATGGTTCTCCGGAAGGCGCACAAAGAGTCGGTTGTCAGGAGGTGGCAGCTTTGTAGCTAACCTATCAGTCTTAGTATTACTGTATGTTTTCTTTGTGGCAGCATTGTTCCTAGCTGGGGGACTTCTGGTGACAGTCGCGTATGTGGACTGGGCAAGACCGGAGGGGGGACGAGAAGGGGGAGGTGAGGGGGGGAAGGAAGCAGGGCCATGGGCAGGGGCAGGGGCAGGGGTGAGGGGGAGGGGGGCATTGGTCAAGGGCACGCCGCTGATGTAGGCATTGAAGTGTTGTTGGGCTATATTAGCCAGGTCATTGCTAAGGGCCGTGAGCGCTCCTAGCTGGCGGGGCGTGAGGCCAGCATTCTGGCGTCGGTGATCATCAAGGAAGGCTGCTATGGGACTAAAGATTTTCTGTCCCTCGAGAGCTCTAGCAGTGGCTGAGGTGGTTGTTTCCTGTAGTGCAGCCTGTAGAGGGCCACCAGGTTGGTTGTTATGTCGTGCCATGTTATTGACGCGTCGAGACGCGTGGTGGTTGCTGGGCGGGTGTCAGGCAGTGAGCGGAGGGGGAGCTGTCCCTTATCCTAGGCAGGGCGCCTGGATTGAGAGCCTGATCTGAGAATTCAATAGAGTATGGCCTTCCTGGGTGAGAAGGCTGTGCGTCCGTCACGTGGTGTTCTATATAGGTGGGTGGCAGGAGAGTGGAATGGCACCGCGTGATAATGCTGGGCATCACGTGCCGAAGAGGATGTTGGACACTCAGCGGCCCCGCATCCTCTCAAACTGATTTGTATGCGTCCTGGTCTTAGGAGGATAGCAGTGGTAACACAGGTTGTTACGAAAGTAGTGCCTGGGACTGATTTAGGGCTGTAAACCGATGGGACCTACTTCGTCAAACAGATTCTGGATGGAAGCTTTGAAAGCGCTAAGCTTGCCTCAGAATGTGCGACTAGAGCACGCGTTAGTGTCCTTCCTCTCATCGCGACTTTTTTCTAAGCTACGTCCGCTAATATGAATAGGCCAGTATATCTTCGTCGGAGGGCCGACAGGGAGTCAGATAATGGTCATCTACAAGTGGGCTACAATCCAGCAAGGTCTTGGGGAATGTAGGGCAACTTCATGGCCTTATTAAGCTTTCTGAGAAATAGTAGCTCAGTAAGTTCGTGAATAATTACTTAGCAGGTCCAACATAGTATTGAAGACCTTATCAAGCCTGAATATAAGCTAAATATATATTTGTCACACCTTGGGATCCGTCTCTGCTGGTCCTGCTAGTCACTCACTGGGTTTCGAAGTGAGGCGATAATCCCTGGACCATATCAAATACTTGCCTGAGGCCTACCAACCAAATGGCCTAATGATATATCAATGCAACATTCCGAATGGGTTGATGACAATATACAGATGCATAAAAACAATAACAGCAAAGATAGAAGGCGTATCAAGTATGTATGCGTAATAGTAAGAGAGCTGGCCTCGAAGAACTCCTACCAACCAGACCGGTAAGAGTCCCAGGGCCTTATGGAACCTAGGAACGACAATTTTCTGTAGCCTAGATCACAAGTTCCCCAATGGCAACTGCAGAATAACGGCTGGTTGGACATGTCCTACACATGTATCTATATACACAGACATTGCCAAATAAAACGCCTCTTGGCGTTGATGATCCTCTATCGGATCACGGATCATCATTGATTCTCGACTGCAGCATCCTGCGCTCCATCGGCGTCAAAGGCTCATCGCTCTCCTTATAAGCCTCATACCGACGCTGCCCCTCCAACGGCCGTCCATCCCCAAGTCCCAAAGTACCCACCGGCAGAACCACATTCCCATCCGGAATAGACACATCCCTCACAACACCCGGGATTTCATCCAATACTGGAATCCGATCCACGGACTTGGCCGCTCGCAAAGGGAGCAGTTTATCGCCGATCGTGGCCCCGAGGCGCAGCATCGTGAAGGAATCCAGCCGTTCTGTCCATCGTGGATACCACGCCGCGTAAAACGCGAGTCCCACCATCGGGATGATGTATAGAGCCATCATGATCGAGCCGACGATTATCCCTGCGAGGGAGATAGTAGGGATGATCATCTCGGTTCCGAGATCCTGGTATATCCACCACTGGCCAGACACTGACTCGAGCAGTTGCTTGTTGGATAGGAAGGCGGCCGCCGTGAAGAGCATGGGGAATCGGTCTTCGACCTTGAGGAAATAGTCGATCCACTGATGGATGAGGGGATCCGCGGCGCTGGCCCCGTAGCGAGTCCCCATCGGAGCGTCTAGGCAGTAATGCTTGGTGCTGTATGATTGATACAGCATCAGGTCGAGGAGTGGAGGGCCGTCAAGGCAGATTCTTGCTGTGACGTTGGCTCTGTTGAAGCTGTCGTTGATGGCCCAGATCTTCGCAGCGAATGTGTCCAGGAAGGAGCCTTGACCAAACAGTGCGAGTGCCGTCGTGAGAAGGGGCCCTTTACTGACCGTTGCAAGTGGGTCCCAGGATACTGCGTCAAGGGTGTCTGTGGTGGTGATGTTATCGCGACGGATCCGGCTGAGGCTCAGATCAGGATCAAACGTCTGATAGTGGCAGTCTGCGCCACAGAGGCCAACGGGGTCTTGCTCCAAGAGTGGACCGTGCTTTCCGTCATTCATGTTATTTGGCAGCTCGAAGTATCCCGCGGTAGTGCTGACGGTGACCCGGTACAACTTACCGTCAGCGGGCGTGTCGCCGGAATTTCCCTTTGAGCTGGTGAAATTCAAGTAGAGCGTTTCGGAGAACTCCTGACGAGCTCGCGTCTTCTGCCACTGTGATTTAGTCCAGTTGGAAGGCATGCAGGCCGTGACTCCCCAGATCCTACGATATTCGGACACTGCGTATTCGGAATAGTGTCTGGAATAAAAAGAGCCAGGAGTACTGTCGCAGTTCGACGGGAATTCGCTGGCCAGGATAGTCTCGTACGTGGCGGTGGAGTTCACGCGCGGCGCAAACTGTCGCAGGACGCCCGTGTTGAATCCAGTCGGAAGCTGAGCATAGAAAGAGTCGTTCAAGGATAGAATATCACTCAAGGTATGTAGTTGGACTCCAGATGTGTTCTGCCACAAGAACGGCTGGACGGTGACGGAGTCCGCGTCGCTGAGAGCCCGCCGAACCGCCAAGATGTCATTGCCTATCAGCGAGATAGCCGCGTCAGGGTATTCAAGGCTGGGAAGATCGGCTATGCTCGCCACCCTGTCCATGGCCTGGGGGACATTGATCGTCGTGGTTTCGAGGAAGATTGACTGGATGGGATATGTCAAGCCGGCAACGAGATGAAGGACGATGGCGAGAATTAAGAATGTACTGCCATGCTTCTTCCATCCCCCAGAGACAAGGGCTTTGTACAGGCTGAGGTCCAGCCATCGACGGTCGGCCAGATTCGTGACTTGGCGCATTTGCAGGCTGTCGGCCGTCTTTTGATTCTGCACATAGATGACCGCTGCACTTGCGCATACAGCGGAAAGCCAAGGGAGAGTCATGATAGCGATCAGGGTCCAGATTACCACGGCAGAGCGATAAATGCCTTCGTTCCGCGCGTAATCCACGGATTCGGAATACAAACGATTCTCTGAGAGAAGTGCCCCCCACGACTTGGCACTCATGGGACGAAAGGAAAGATAAACGATCGCCACCCACGCATAGATTGCCAACCCTGCATACAGAAGCGTGGGCAGCAAAACGCCCGGCGAGCGATGAAGCGTTGTACTGTATCCTCGCCCAGGGACCTGCGCGGCTGGAGATACGTGCGAATATGCCGGCGGCTCTTCGTTGTGAGACGCGCCAGAGTCCCCGGAAAGATCATTCTGGGAATACCCAAGCGCTTGATAGCTGCGGCTAGATACTGTGCTCAGAGACAGTTGCCGAAGGGCAACGGTGCTATTACCTTCCATCTTGGTGATAAGTGCCCTCTCGCATGGTTGGAAGGAGGAAAGTGAGGAAAAAGCGAACGAGGATCATGAGAGAGTCTTGCTGTAGGGCAGATTCAGTCTTCAGGGGAACTCCGGCAATACAGCCCTGCTTGGCACCTCCAACAGACCCTTGGCATGACTCGCTTGGGGGCCAAGGGTCTTCCATTCGCGGAGAAGAGGAGGCTACAACTGACTAGCAAAGGCTAGCCGAGGCGCTTAGACGGGGAGAGACATATCGTTGGTCACGGCGGGTGCATTTATCCACATTGACCGATGTTAAGTGTGGTTTAGTGGTAAATAGTCCCTGGAAGAGAGATGACCAGAGTTTTATGTTCACCAGAGACATGCAGGCAAGAGATTGCATAAATTAATGCTATTCGGACGCTGTTTCTATCCATTCGCCGCTAACACATATACTACATTCAATGAAATCTTCAACCGAATCGCATCCCGAGAGCAAGTGGAAGCAAGCATTACAATTCGAATCAAGGCCAGTTTGATCTGGCCTCAGGAATAGGCAGTTAGGGTCTACAATAAACAAGTATGAAACTACGTATATGAGCTGAGCCGAAACAATGTATCTCGCTGCTAACCATTGATCAGATCTAGTCCGTTTTGATGTCTCCGCGACAGCGCCTGATTGCTCTCCAGAACCAACTTGTATCAGGGCATTTCAACCTTTCTCCTGTTTTCTTTCGCTGTCGCTATGAATCCTGCTACTTGTCTTCTTCGACCAATAGGCAAAGCACCGTGCTGTGATGGCCGGGCGATCTCGTATTGAATCAGCCGATCAATCTTAGCCTCCACAGCCTCAACCCCACATTCTCTCTGACAAACTTTTGATTTCTTCCTTTTTCACTCTGGAGGGCATTCTTATTTTGACCGCAAGATGGCCCGGTACCAATATATACCCCTGCCTCCCGTCGACGAACTCGGCCAGAGCCCCGCATTCACGCGGATTTTGACTCTCTATCCTGGCGCAGAGCACGATCCACTATACTGTACTCTCGATATTGTTGATATTGAACATTATCCATGGCCGCCGGAAGCCCTGTCCTATGTATGGGGCAGCGAGCGGGCGCCTGCGCCCCTCTACTGCGGTAATGGCCAACTCAGCATAACCCGAAACCTGGACATCGCGCTTCGCCACCTTCGTCTGCCTCATGCTCACCGCCGGCTCTGGGTCGATGCAATCTGCATCAATCAAGAGGATCCGCGGGAGCGAGAGCGTCAGGTAGGTTACATGCGGCTTGTATATAAGCATGCAGTCGCCGTTATTGCATGGCTGGGCCCCGGTATGCCGGAAACGGCCGAAGCGTTCGATTTTGCGAGGAGAATGTCCGAGTTGCAGAAGGATATGAACGAAACCGCGGCAAGTGCTCCCGATGGGCGGGCCCTCTTTTCGATGAAGAATGAAGCGGACGGGATCATGTTCGCGTCGATGGCGGCAGAGCCACGGGCGACGGACGCCCTGGCTCGTCTTTTCACAGGGCCGTACTTTGAGCGCGTGTGGTGTATCCAGGAGGTCGTCGCCTCGCAACGCTGCATCGCCAAATGCGGTCAGCACGAGATGGAGTTTTTTGATTTGCTCTCGCTGCAGACCTATGTCTGTAACTTCCGCGGGGTTATCCTGGATGCTCAGGGCCTGGAGTATCCCGATGGTACGGTGTCTTTCTGGAGCACGTTTGTCCTTGGCAGGCGGAAGATCTTGGTGTCGCGGAAACAGCAATCCGTGGAGGGATCTATCGGCAAGATGTTCACTTTACTGGCCGCGATCCGCAACTTCAAATGCACCGACCCGCGCGATCGGATCTTTGCTCTGCTTGGAATCTCGGACGAAGGATTGCAGCCTGCTCTGGCACTGACCCAGGTCGAAGGTGCACAGGACTCGAGGGCATTGTCGCTCCTTCGGCGCGGCATGATATGGCTCTCGGACAAGGTGAACTCTCTCGGGCCGGAGATCAACTTCCTCAGGCCAGCAGCCCTGAGACCCAACTACTCCAAGCCGGTGCGAGAAGTCTACAGAGACTTTACAAGGTTCAGCGTGCGCCTGCAGCCACGAAAGCTCGACATCTTATCGCTCGTACAACATACCACGCATCCGTTCCAGGACAATTGGCCGTCCTGGGTTCCCAAGCTGCATGAAGAACGCTCGGTGTCTCTCTTACCACCGGGGTTGTGTCTCGCGGGTATTCCAATGTATGGCCACTATCGGTATTTCGCGGAGCTTCACGATTCGCCCCTCAATGGCCGCTCAGTCGAACCAGATATCCTCCAGCTGGACGGGTATCGTGTTGATCTGGTTGACGCTGTGAGCGATCGGATTCACTACAAGTACACAGAAACGCCGCCAATCGAAGCGATATGGTCGCAGCTCTTCGACTTCCCCTTGTTTCCGCGGCCCGGCTTTCAGTACACGGGGTCAGGCGAGGCTCTCGATGTTGCTTTCTTGCAAACGATCAGTGCCGGCATACTGGGGGTGATTGGCATGTTCCTCAACCAGCAGGCCGCCTGGCAAGACTCAAGGTC
Organism: Aspergillus fumigatus Af293; assembly: GCF_000002655.1. Lineage (NCBI taxonomy): Eukaryota > Fungi > Ascomycota > Eurotiomycetes > Eurotiales > Aspergillaceae > Aspergillus > Aspergillus fumigatus. The sequence goes on along the minus strand of NC_007201.1, from coordinate 232,174 downwards.
TGCCGCGTGGCCCGCCTTGAGGAGGCAGGTAAAGAGTAACATCTTGGCGTGGCTACAAGCATACCCCCCTGCACAGGGCTTACACTACCCCGATCTAGTCCCAGAGGGTCAATTTGCGGACCTCCCTGGTGATAGCATTGCATATAGACATTTTCTTTGGGTCTATTCGCGAAACAGGCGAATGTATAGAACGAGATCAGGGCTTGTCGGTCTTGGTCCGCAGTTGATGCAGCCGGGGGATCAAGTAGTTGTACTCTTTGGGGGAAGTCTACCGTTTATATTACGACCGTGGGGAAGAGAGTGGTTACTCATCGGAGACACCTATCTTCATCATGATTCGATCATACAGGGAGAGCAGGTCCAGATGGTCAGATCCTCATCCACCCCGTTCAGGGTTGAGACATTCAGACTAGCATAGATCGACATCCAGCATACTCCCATTGCTTGAACTCAAAGGCCGAGTCCTAGGGTTTAAGTATACCACGTAGGCTCCGGGTACTCATGCAGCAGCACATATCTGCCGAGCTCCCGATTCTTGTATGCCACAGGGTCATGCAAAGTGTGCGTCCTGATATCCCGCCAGAACCGGTCCAGTCCCACCTTCAGCGACGTTGCTCGAGCGCCAGTCACCTCGAATATACCAGACGTGACTCGGAGTCCGACATCCGTAGTGACCACCTTCACACTGGCGACCCATTCAGCCACCTCCCCTCGTTCCTCCGCTGTCACCTTCAACCGATCGCCTGAATGGCGCTCGTACAGCTCCGAGAGTCGATCGCCGGCTTTGTCGGCCAGTGCTTCCACAGCACGGAGGTGTGCAAAGAAGTTCCCGTATCGCTCGAGAATGTAGAACTCATCGGTGGCTCTCTCTTTGTTGTCCCCGCCATAGGGCCAGGCGCGTGTGGACGTGGTGGTGTACTTGGCTGCGAATTCAAGGGCGCCGATGGCGATGCCGAGGTAGAAATTGCTGAACACCAGCTGAATCCTAGTATGGTCAGTACGGACTGTGGGGAAGCAGGAGTCCTATGGCACTTACGTAGGCAGAAACAACGAGGCAAAAGGGATGGTGAGAATCTCTGCCAGAGGTCGTTTGGTTGTTGCGTCCCATCCCAGTGCATCCGTCCAAGATGCACGAACATTTTCGATCTTCACGCTTCCGGACTCGGTCAACCGCAAACCAATATTCTTCCAGTTGTACGCGAATTGAATTCCTGGTTGGTTGGTTTCCACAACAGCGAATATATGGTCCTGTGTTCCGTCCAGCACGCCTTCCAGGACCGTGAGATCGGAAACCACACCACCTGTATTGAAATGCTTGAATCCGTTGAAGACGATCGAGTCGCCATCCGCCGTGATCTGCAAGTCATTGTCGCGAGGGTTGACTGCTCCTCCGACGAAGAGGTTGTTCGTGATAATCAGTTTCTGCAGACGATCGGCTTGTTCGGCGGTGCCGACCACATTGGCTGTAGTCGACCAGAGGAGATGATACCCAAGGAGCATGCCAATGGACCTGAATTGCAATTTAGCTTTACTGTCTGCATGTGGGCTGTCAATACGCACCCGTCACCCTTGGCTACTTCGCGGATCGCCTTGTACCCTACCCGCCACGGCTGTTCTCCGCCTCCGTACTTCTTCGGCCCGAGAAGCTTCAACAGACCGGAATGTTTCAGTAAGGCGACCTCTGCGCGAGGAGACTTGTTGTCTTGGTCTCTTTGAGCTGCGTCCTGGGCCAGAACTTCTGCCACTTCACGCGCCCGTGCGAGCCATGCGTCTGCGGAGTCGGGGGGAGCAGCCCATTTCTCCTTGTAGGCGTCGTACACTGCGGGGTCTGTTGCTGGGACGTTTGCTTGCGCCATTTGTGGGAAGTTCGATCAAATTATTTCTGTTAGATGATGTTGGACTTGGATTACACAGCTAGGAGGAGGGAGGATACTATGTGCGTATTTATGTCTCAAGCATGCTGTCTGATTGCGGGAAAACCTTAGGTATGGCGTGCTTTTCAGCAGATCATGGTGTCATGCAGGACTGCGATGTACAACATTCAAACTAAAGAATCTCATTCGGTTTAGGAAGCAATTCGTCAAATAAGCTAAAAATGCCGTTATCCCCCGCATTGTTTACAGATATAGGGCCAGTTCGCAGTCTACCGGACTCCAAGATATCAGTGCAGAACCAACTGCATCATCTTTGGAAAGCTGCGATTGACTTGAAGATGAGTTTAATTCAGCTAATTGCTAGCGTGCTTTAGATACAAATATAATGGTAGTAGTTAGCTAGGAAATAGCTGATATCTTTCTGACTACGACGGGCAGTTGACTATGTGGGCAATCCACAAAATTCCCTTCCCCCGGCACATAACTATTATACCATGATGTGGTTCTTGAGAAACGTCCAGAGACAGACAACTGTGAGTCCGATAGTTGAATACTTGTTCCAGTCCACAGCGAATCGTCCGTCTCCCGCTTTGTTCTTATCCAGGGGACGATCAACTTCAATATCAGGAAGTCGAATGGAGACTATGACTGCGGTACTTGTGTTTATCACGCTTCGCCCTCAGTTTTTGCGCCCAATCTTCCCGGTTTATTTCACTGGCTAACTTCAACGGTGTCAGCCCGTCGTATCTTTCGGCGTCGGGGTCCACATCGTAAAGCAACAGAAGTTCGACGAGATGGTCATGTGCCTCCAGCATAGCATAGAGCAGAGGAGTTTGGCCTCTTGAATCTTTGCGGTTGATGTCGGCACCATTTTCGAGAAGCCATCTGACAACAGCGGTCTTGTTCAGAGATATGGCAGGATGCAGCGGCTGGCAATCCTGAGCATTTATTTTCGCATGCTTCAGACACAGAGACAGCGATCGCTGAGAGCCGTGTGTCATGGCTATGTCCAGCGCAGTGCGTCCATAAGAGTCTCGGGAGCCCACGGCTGCTCCTCTTTCTAGTAAGAGCTGGGTGATTTTGCAGTGTTTTTTCCATACTGCTGTATGAAGTGGAGTAGTGCCTGTGTTATCGCCCAGATCTGTGTCGGCACCCTTATTCAGAAGCATGCTGACGATATCACTGCACCCCCTCATCACTGCAATGTGGAGAGATGTTGTGCTATCATCTCGCCGGGCGTTAGAATCCGCACCTTTTTCAAGTAGAACTTTGACCACAGCTTTCCTGTTGTTGGACGCAGCAATCACCAAAGGGTATCCAGGGGCCTTTTTCAGGTTAACACTCGCGCCTTTTTCGATCAATAGCTTGACAATAGCATCATGGCCACGGCCAGCCGCCATGTATAACGTGGTCGTTTCCATGCGAGAGCCTTCGAAAAGTTTATCTCGTCCGGATCAACACCTTCGTCCAATAACAACCGCATCATGGCTTCGGGGCCGCCCTTTAACGAGAGCATCAGGGGCTGGCGATGCCATTTTTTTCAATTTTTTAACGCCTGCCTGGAGGGATTTCTGCGCGGTTGCTGGCTTGTTGCGTCGTGCGGCCCAGATCAGAGCTTTTCCGTTTCCATTCTGCACATCAGACTGGTAGAGGACGTAGTTGATACAGGAGTAGAGAGTACGGCTTGTCCGTGCAAGAGTATTGATGTCATGGGCGGTTTGAAGGGCCTCTGCTATCATGACGAGCACCTCGGTGGGTAGATCAAGAAGGTTCATATTGGTTGCTGGCTCGAAGGTAGCAATGAGATGGGTGATGAGAAGCCAGAGATGAGAGATTGCAAACTGCTGCAGTAGCCTTATGTTAAAGATCCAGCTATGCCAAAGAAGACAGACGGATGGTCTGGGCTTGCTGGGGTTATCGCCCTTTCAGCGTGGTTTGAGGCCTGTGAGGAAGAGGTGATCTTATGGATGAGACTAGGCAATGTAGTAGGATGATGAGGAGTGTAAAAAGCTTCATTAGGATGAGAAGATGAGAAGCTAAGGATGTTAGGCAAATAATCTGAGAGTTGTGTCTGTTAGCTCATAGAGAATTCAATCCATGTAGGTGAGACATAATGAAGAATTATTTGAACTTCATGCACTTCTTTATCTGGCCTGATTGCGTGTTCACTGCTAACTTCAGCTTCATTTCATGCCAAATCTAAGTAGCTAGATCTTGGGTTATCATCGCAGAGGCTGTGCTTAGTAGCAAAAGGCCATATCTACTTACCGTTCAGGAGTTAAACAAGCATCTTACTAGGGATAGCCTTTCGTCTCCGATTGAATACATTCTCCAGGAGACGAATACTAGTATTAAGGATGGCTCAACTACAAATCAGCAACGATGTAGTTATAAGGATGGTCGCATTCATGCTAATGCTCCATAAATCCCTGAGCACGTACGATTCGAAACGACTCACGCTGAGCCATCAAGAACCATAGATCGACTTCAGATTGGCTATTGCCATTGTAGAAAGACTTCCTGAATGGGGCTCTCGGCCGTGTTCCGGCCCTGCATCTCTTTCGTAAGTCCTTTCTCTTGTCAGGACCGTCGGAGTTTCTCCAATGCTACTCCATTCTGGTCAGGAGAGAGGCGGTTGGACTCCTTCCATATGGGGGTGGTGGTTATACCGGCTACTGCTCTGTCGTGATAGTCCGTCCAGTAGGTCACCGCTTGACATGACGATGTAATGCTTTCTAGAATCGGAACCTCATGTCTGACATTGAAAGGAGCCTCCTCTTTCGTCTTGGGCGGGGAAGTTGTGCAATGTGTTGAGGATAAAGTACGTTTAGCTAGCGGAACAGTGGCTCTTAAGAACAATTCAGGAATCGACTGCAAAGGGGCATAGCATATCAGAACATGTTGACTTCCAGCTACGACGCAAGAGTGCCAGGCTTACAAAATCAAGCAGGTCATGAGCACTATCAAAGGACTTGCCACAGTTACAATATTACCGTTGTCGCCCAGGGAAAGGGAGATCGAAACTATTGTAATTAATGAAGCGCCGTCGAGGTGATTCGCAGAGGATCATAATATAGTATACCCACCATGAGGGAAATAGAGTGACATACATTTACACAGCACCAAGTCAGTCATGGTCTCTACCGCATCGTTATTGAGACAATACCTTTACATCAATCCTCCTTGAAGTAACTACAATACACTCACTTGGACTTGTTTCTGAATAAATGTATGGGTGGTCTTATATCATATATTCCACAAGGCCGTTCGTTTCTACCCTCAAGTACGGCCTTTTCCAGTCAAACGACAGAACTATCTCTGGCAAAGGATCAGATTGCGTTTGCAAGGCAAATGACTAATTGCCTAGCACAGTTTACCAAAGACGACCAGAAAAAGGAAAGATGCATTTTGTTTTTTGGTACTGGGTATCATCGACAACCGACTGATGAATCCGACATGCAAACAAGTCATATCGCAAACAATATCGCTCATGAATGGGACACCGCACATGCTATATTACGTCTGGATGCCTACGATATCCGTGGCCCATAGAATCGAGCCCATTCGCGCCGACCCAAGAAGCCGACAGATCTCCTTCAACAACCGCGCCCCCAAGTCGCCCATCCACCAGCGGTCGCGCAGGTGGTGCAACACCGCACAGTAATGGGCGAAGATGATGAGCGCCAGGGGTTGTTTCTCCCGGACGAGATCCAGATAGCGACTGGGGATGCGAAACATCCAGCGCAGGGCGATGGTCGTCGGATCGCCGCCCTTGGTGAGCATTTCGAGCGAGTTGTCCAGGTGTGCGATGGTGTCGTTATAGACGGCCGTCTCGTGCGCGGGGTCGCTTCGCGCGCTGAGCGCGTTCAGGTTCTTCATGGAGAGGATGGTGAGGGTGTAGGTGCTGGGCAGTTGGTGGTAGGGGTCTCCCTGGGTGAAAAGGTCTTTGAGGGCGCCGGTTTCCACTTTGTTTAGGGTTTCGGCACAAGGCAGTAAGGCCCGGATGGTGTCGAAGAGGTCGAGGAGCTTCTGCAGGGAAGGACAGGCGGAAGGTGACGGGTCGGGACTCTCCTGAGAGGCGGGGGTCTGGTTGTCGGGCGACGGGAAAACGGACTTGGAGCCCTCTCCGGCCAGCGCAGAGGACGCGAGGTCGCACATGAAAAGAATACTTGCAGTGGAGAATGCTGCGTTGGGCCCGGATGCTGTACGAGAGTCTAGGATGTTCGGGAGCTGCTCCGTGGCTTGGGTGTAGTGACTTTCGGCCGCCTGCAAGTGACGCTGGCGTTGCGGCGTACCAGCCTCACTGGTCGATGCGAGTTCCATGGCGGACAGGGCCAGCGTGCTATGCCTCAAAGCAGGGTGCCGGGATGCCTCGCGCCGGATGATGGCCTGCCATGGGCGGTCCTTACTTTTGCTGTGCGCGAGGGACTGTTCCGTGGAGTTGCACCAGTTATCTAAGAGGCGCTGATCTTCAGCGTTCAGGTCCTCGGACGGGTTGCCAGCTGGAGCGTCCAAGACCCTGATCTTGTCATCCTGATCAACATCGGAGGTATTGGACTCGGGGGATTGGGATGTGGAGGGGCTGGCGGCAGGAGGGGGATACTGTTGGGCGGGAGGGGAAGGTGAAGAGTACGAGGACGAGGACGAGGATGAGGACGAGTCGTCGGTGGGAGAGGAAGGCTTTGCCTTCTTCGACGGGGTGGCTTCGGAAGCTCGAACACCAGAGGGTGGGCGGAGTTGTTTCGAGGGAACGGAATTACCGTAGCGACAGGACAGGCGATGACGCCTGCATCCGTCGCACTGGGGGCGAGTCTTTGAGCACTAGAGCGCAGCAGTGGTCAGCCGGCCATAAATAGGGCCAAGGTGATGGGGACCTGGAGACATGAACACACCTGCATCTGTCGCTCACTACATTGGGTGCATTGGAGCGGTGACCTTCGGAGTAGCCTCTGAACAGGCATCGCAAGAGGGTGCCAATGGCTAATGGCCTGAAAGAGCCCGGCCTGCCTTTTCAACGGGCACCGCAGCCACCTTAAAGATGATCATGCCTTACAACTCAGGACGAAGCGCAGGTGAAGTATCCAGAGGGAAAGGGCCTGCGGAGAGGAATGGGCAGCTACTGGGGGAGAACAGGCCAACAAAAGCATCGCGTGGACCGGGGGCTGCAGTGGTATGCAATGCAATAATAATTGATCAGATTGCCAGGATGCAAATCATCTCCTGAAAGTGAAATAGCTTCCATTTCGCGTCTGCGCCAGGAATCAGATTGAGTGGACGAGGGCCACGACGACCAGGCGTCTGATTTGGCAGGGCTGATCTCTCTAGGGGAGAAGGAATAAGGCAAACCCACTCTGGAAGGTCTCGAAGGGGGAACAACAGCGATGCGCATAACGCCAAGGGCCCCAAGGGCCCCACAGAGGGCAATGCTACGGCTGAATCAATTGATTGTAATACTCTGGACAGAGTAGGTCGGGTCAAATATGCACTTGTGGGAGAGGCTGCAATGGACCAACTTCCCAGCACAGTAAGTATACAGGGGGATCTGTCTCTGGTGGCCGGTATCTTTGGGGACAAGGTCTGAGGGAGTTGGATATGATTGGCGACAGGGTCAGTTCCCGCAGATACACCAATCCCAATGCGGATTATAAAGCTCTTGGCGAGAATAGGGTGCTGATTGGCCAATACGCCTTTCCTTCACCAGGCACTCTGGACGGAGGAGTGATCAGAAGAATGTCTCGCAAGACCACGAAGTAGTTCGGCTTTTGGCGCTCCTTTGGGAAAGGTAAGACTGAGGTCTCTCGCGTCGACGTCAGCGTTGGGAGGCAGCGACGGAGACTATTGTATTAGACGTGCTGGATGAAACGACACCTTCATGGCCAGATGAATAGCTAAGAACAGTACGAAGGAGAGTGATTCTGAGAGACTTGTGGATGGATACTTGCCATGAGGGATTTTGCTCAGCGCATGCGTCAATGGCCAGTCAGAAACCCTGATTTCGACTTCAAATCCAGGAATGGAGGCCTGAGTCCGGTTCCATATGCTCTTTCAGACGTCGTATGATCGAAGCAAGTTATTGCTGGAGGGCTAGGAGAAGCTCGCCTGTCAGGACTTCTGCATATGAATCAAATTCACATGGGTGCGCACTGACATAGCAGTACGTCAGTACACTTACAGTCGACACGGACTGGTCCGCAGCAGTTTGATAAAGTCAAAGAGAGTGGGTTAATCAATACGAGCCGAGTCCCATCCTGCGGTAGGATTGACTAGTTACCTATTTGGGCCATTTCTCCTCTCCGAAAACCAAGACGGTCAGTTTGCCCGTCTAATCAGGAAGGTAGTATCCCTTTCCCACTGCCACTGTACAAAGTCCAAGTGCTCCTCACATGCTGTACTTTGTCCACAGTACATCAGTGTCTCTCAAAGATAAAAATCAACTAATCAATATGACAATTTTAAGATCCATCCACTGTCGGAAAGTTCCTCAACCCACTCGCGTGGCCAAGTTTTAGTGTCTCTGATAGACTGCTGACTGACGGAGGGCCTAAGGATTTCTTCAGATGTGCGGAGGAGGACAAGCAGTCATCAGTGTGCATAAATTCAGCCTTTTTCTAATGAGTGACGAGTCGTTCGTTCTCAGGAGCCAGGATGCCATTGTGGCATTCTCCTTGGCGTTTTCTCAGCCTATCGTATCCTCTTGCCATCCCTTTTTTCAGGCAGATTGCTTCAAACTTGGAATTCAAACAGGGCCGTGGTTGCTGCGCCAAGTCCCATTGGCCACCCCTGTGGTAATACAGGATATAATTGGTGTTGCGGGAACTGCTCGAGTGGAGCATACCAAAACCCTCACTCAAAAGTTGGACCACATGGACGGGACCAGGACAGACTAGTGGGCACTATCGAGGCCCTCTTGACACTAGTATCAGCCTAGGTTGGACCTTGCATGTGCTCTGAGCAATTGTGCTTCTAAACTTGCCCTAAACCGGCCGTGCGGAAATGAAAATTGTTGCCCCCTAAACCCTTTTCATATAATGTACCTGTACTCCGTACCATGCTGAGAATTCCAACCCTTCCCCCCCCCCCCCCCCCCCTGCGCTGTTCTTCGTAATCATCACAGGGATGCCAATCCTCCATTATGCACACCTGGATATCAATCCCGTTCGTGCAGGTAATCCCGGTGTGTTGCAGCGTCTCTATCGAAACAATCCACATCACGAAACAATTCTCCGAGAACGCATTGACCATCAATTGAACTCCAGATACGGCGCAGGAATGGGCCGTTCGGTTCCACGGGCAGACTCCGTAGCTCTCAAGCTGTACTGGGAACTGTTAAGGTTGTCGCCTGCCATGTAACGTGGCGTTGCCGGGGGATGGGTTCGCTTGTTCCCGACTGAAACTCGATCTAATATTGTTAACGTCGACCTGTCTCGAACCCATTTAATCACTCACAGACCCAGCCGGACGACGACGATTCTGGTCCCGATTGGTCTACCCGTTGAGATTCTCTTCGGACGCTGGGGTCGTTTCGTCCGCAGCAGCCGGGCCAAGGCCAACGGCACCTAAACTAGGAACAATATCTACTTCTCCTGGGAATGAATTATCCCTGCTCGGATCCCCGCCATCAGAGCATCCATCCACTCCTTCTTTCGCTTCCGTGGTCGTTCTTTTGTTGTTTGTACCAAAAATCAATCCACAATAATTTAACCAGGCATCCGATCTCTACACGATGATGATGAAGTTGACTCGGGGTATTTGAGCCCTCGCAGGCCCACGTCCAACTGGGGACGATCGTCCTTGACAGGGATCGACATTCGTTCACAGATCTTCCACCCGAACTATCGTTTATTTTCCTTTTCCGGTATGTGACAGCAACCATGCTGCTCAACATCAGTGCCTTCGCCTTATCCACCACAGGCGTGCTGTGCATGCTTCTGTGTCTTGTTGTCAAGCTTTTTGAGACCTCGCCGGTCCCCAAGAATATTCCATGGGTCCTGAGCAAGAAGGGCTTCTTTGGCCGAGCTGCGGAGCGCTTCCTCGGCGTCAACCCCATCGGATTCATCCAAGAGGGATATCAACAGGTTGGTTTATGTCATGCCGTGCTCTGGCACTCGATGTACACACAGGTCGGGATGATTGGTTGATTGACTTGCTGACTTCCCCTGCAGTACTCCAAGAATCAGCAACCCTTTGTGATGCCTAGTGTCAATGAGGGCGATGAAGTTATTCTCCCCAAAGAGCACAGTAACGCCGTTCTCTTCGCCAAGGAATCCGAATATAGCTTCAAAGCTCATATTAGCGACTTTTTCCAGCTCAAGTACACCAGTTGGCCCCTTGCCTTCGCCGAACGATATGACTTCTTCGTCAAGTTGGTCAGCAAGGACCTAACCGAGACCCTCAAGTCCAAAGCCGTCGCCGAGTCCCTGGCCGAGGAGGCGCGATCCTGCCTCTCGGAGTTCTGGGGCGAGGACACGGACAACTGGGTTGAGGTTCCCCTGTACTCGTTTATGGAGAAGGTCGCGGCTCGGATGGTCAATGTGATGGCGATCGGGCCCGGCAGTAGTCATGATACCACTCTACTCGGCGCCATGACCAATTGCTCGAATGCCATTGTCTTTGGGGCCAATGTCATCAAGGCCTTTCCTTCCTTTGTTCACCCGTATGTCCTCCAGCCCTTCGACGTTGGTCCGAATCCTTCTAACGGCAATTAGAATAATCGGTCCAATCGTAGGACTCGTGAACCGATGGCAAGAACGAGTGTTCCACGCGCGTATGAAGCCTATAATCGAGGCCAAGATCAAGGAGCAGAAAGAGGCCGATGACCCGCAGTCTCTCCAAGAAAGACTCAAGGCAAACGTACGTTCCTTAGAACCGACGCCTCTGTGATATGTCTGACATCGTCTAGGGGAGCCTCCTCGACTTGCTTATCCAAGCTGGCCTCCGCAGCAAGTGGCCTGTCGAACGTGAGACCATGTGGCTAGCCTATCGAATCTTCATGCTCAACTTCCCCGGTGTACATACAAGCGGCATCTCCGCCACCAGCGCCCTTCTCGACATTCTGAGCTATCCCACCGAAGAGGGCCTCATGGATATGCTCCAAGCGGAAATCGAACAGATCGCCGCCAACTCGGACGGGTCATGGTCTGCCGCCGACCTGGAACGGGCCAGTCTGCTAGAAAGTGCCATCAAAGAGTCTCTTCGCTTTAACGGCATCAACGCCCTCTCGCCTACCAGAAAGGTATTTGATTCCGCTTCACACTATAAATAAGCCGCAGGCTAATGGGATATTTCCAGGTCGTCGCACCCGAAGGCGCCTTCCTCCCCAATGGTGTCTTCCTCCCCTACGGCACCAAGATCGGTATCCCCCAATACGCCGTCCACCGCGACAGCGACCTCTACCCTAACCCCAACGAATATAACCCCTACCGCTTCTACAAGGAAAATGCCACGCCCGAGGAACGACGCCAGAACCTCATGACCAACACCAGCGACACATACCTCGTCTTCGGCCACGGCCGCCGCCAATGTCCCGGCCGCTGGCTCTTCGCACATATCTTCAAGCTGCTTATCGCCGAGATGCTCCTCAAATACGAAATCAAGCCTTTTGCTGCCCGTCCCAAAATCCACCGTAAGGCTTCCCGCAGTTTTATTTAGGATGCGAAGCTAACAGGAGCAGGATGGGGTCGCTTCCAATTACCGCCACTGTCAGTTAAAATCACTGTTCGACGCAAAAAGAACCCTGTCGCTGTTTGCAATCAATTCTCGACATAATATCTCTCCGGCTCCTCTCTTTTTGTAGCCGGCCTCCGTTCCCTGTATATATTTCCTTTCTCTTGTCATATTGTATAGCGATGTCTTTCCGATAGATGGATACCAGCCAAGTGTAATTGGACACCAATATTTCCTTTTGGTCATGTTATGCCTTTTGTGGGATTCGGGTGGATTCTGTCAATTTTCCGCCTTGGGAGTGCCATGGCAAAAGCTTGTATATTACCCCAGTTCAGTTGCTGGCTGTTCTTTCGTTTCCTGGGCGCTCACCACAGTGACATAATTAATCATCGTCTTAATGAGGTTTGAATCCTCTTTAAGGTACCGCGCCAGCACCGTCAATATTCCAAGATGAGTTCCCAGTTTCTGTGAATTCTTGTCATCATTATTATTAGCAGACCGCGATCTGTTGTTCTGAGAAGAATACCATGACGTTGGTCACCCTGGCCTAGGAGAGGAGCCATTTTGATATTGTCGCAAGAGGTTCGGTTTACGGCTAATGTAATCTGGCATCAATACAAGCAATTTTTTCTTTATCATTATTCAAACGTAATATCACAGATAGAAAAGACAGTCAAGAATCAGGTTTGAAATCCCGCTGATTTTTCGGTCTTAATAACTTTATCACCTCGAAATCGAATAACTGGGGATCACGCCAACTACCTCGCGGCACTTTGATGTCTGCCTTGGGAAAGTGCCTTTCAAGCAGCTCGGCATGCTCGTGCGCCCGTCTTGCCATAGATACAGCAGGGTCTTCAACCTGCCGACTGGATTCCAGGAAGCGTGCGACTAAAATTAAATCAAGTCGTGGAAACAAGAAGATGGAGCGCAAGGCGTCCCAAGCCGTTACGTGCAAAGCCGACGTCGCGGATGATCTGACTTAAGACATGACAATTGAGGCACTGGAAAAGGCTGCGTCTATGTAAACAGATTGAAGCTATGCAGATACCTGTGGCGTTGCTGTCGTCAGCTAGGGATAGTCCATATTGGACCATCTGCAATGCCTTGATCGAAAATGCTTATCCGGACTTCGAAATCCGCAAACAAGATGTGTCTCTCGACTGCCCCTGGGAAAACTCGATCAGCTATTCAAGCAGATCTCGAGTTGTGAGCCAATCAACGAGTTGGACACCGACTTAGTGCTTACGTCGGGATTGTCGAAATCCGGTCCAATTCCGACCGACGGCCTCATCCTAGCCACCTCACATTGAGTCTCACGTAAGATCATAAGATCCATCACTGTTCCCTTGAGCCATCGGTCTCGGAGCTCTCATTGCGTTGGATCGGACTTCAAGATAACGGAATCGTCAAAGACAGCATCGAGCGTCATATCCTCTCATGAATGACACCGCAAGCTATGTCCCAGCACCATATGGCCGGGCTTGTGCGAACTGTGCTCGAGCCAAATGCAAATGTATCATTCCCGAGACAGGGGGCATCTGCGCAAGGTAAGTTACTGAAAATGGGTGAGTGAACATAAGTAAACAGCCACGCTAGGTGTTGTCGTTTGAATAAAGCATGCCAGCCAGCCACCAGAGTCCGAAGAACCAGGCGAAACACATCAATAGCATCAAAAACTGTGCAGTTGGAGCAAAAACTGGATGGCATCCTCGCCCTCCTCAAAACTCATCAGTCGCAATCGATGTCTGAATGTCTTAGCCCTGCAAGACCTGATCAGAATCAAGTTTCTACAGGACGTCAAGATGTTATGCCCCCGCTCCTCACGCCAGACGGCAGCACGCCGCCTGACAACTCTCCTGCTAGGTCTTTTACTCCATCAGCAAGGTCAGCGGAGGACTATTTCCCACATACAACCGACTCCGGACCAGAGGAAGTTCTGAGAGCCTTTCGCAGCGGGCCCCTAAAATATCTACCATTTGTCTATATTCCAGATGGCGTCAGTGCTGCAGAACTGAAGACGGAGTCTCCGTTCTTATGGTTTTGCATCTGTGCAGTACAGTGCAAACATACAGCGCGTCAGTCTGCCCTCAGCGTCAATATCAGAGAAAAAGCAGCCCAGGCGCTCCTCGTGGACTGTCGAAAGAATTTGGATATACTACAAGGCTTACTGGTCTATCTTGGCTGGTATTTGAATCCCGATTGACGCGGTTTCCCACTACTGACTACTCTAGGGTCACCTTCCACTGTCAACCGCAAAAATATTCTCTTTGTACATACATCCAACTGGCAATATCGGTCGTCTTCGACTTGGGCCTTCAAAAGTCCCCACCTGATGGATCACATCCTGCCGATTGCGACTGGAATGGTCCTACTCAAAACCTCCTATTTCCGGTTTCCAGAACACGGACCATGAATGAGCGACGCGCTTTACTCAGTTGCTTCCTCCTAAGTTCGTTGTATGTAGTCTGTATCCCAGCGTATCCTATCAAATACTGAATGCGTTCTGCGTCAGTATATCGCAGTTCTTGTGCAAGCCTGATCCAATGCGTTGGACAGCGCACATGAAAGAATGCCTGGAAGTCTTGACTGAGAGAAAAGAGACCCCCAATGACGCAGTCCTTGTACAGCTCGTTCAAATTCAGCTCGTCGTGGACAAGGTGATCAGGCGGTCTTGGGACGAAAGCGGGCTCGCCACCGAAGAAGGCCCCCGGTTGCCGACATCCTTTTTCATACAAACGATGCAACATCAGCTGCAAAGTATTAGAAGTCGAATTCCCCCTGAATTAGCGGACAACAGTGAGTAGAACTGGTGTATATCACACAGAAATCCAATGCTGACATGTGATTCAGAGGTTGTCCTTTTCCATCTATACCAAGCCGAAGTGACTGTATATGAGTTGGCGCTGTCGAGGTCGGCCACACGAGTCGAGAACGTAGATGTTACTCGTATCAGCCATCTTTATGCCTGTCTAGCGGCAACCAAAAATTGGCTTGACCTCCTTCTCACCCTCAGTCCTGAAGAATATGTCTTCCTGCCAGTAACGATCATCTTCCAGGTCTCACACTGCCTGAGTACCTTGTTTTATCTTTCCACATTTGACTACCCGGGCTGGGATAAAGAAGCAGTTACACGAATAGCTGATCTCCAGTCTGTCTCGCAGGAGGTAATTGACCGACTGGGATCCGTGGCCGAAGCGGCAGGCATTCAGAACGAAGGAACAGATGGGGATTCGTGGAGCAAGGCGGCCAGGATCCTTCCTAAATTGCAAGCTAGCTGGGCATCTAGGCTCCCGAACGCTGTAGCTATAAGTGAAACCTCCGACGGACAGTCGTCGGCTCTTCCTAGTGTTGACGAGGACTTTCTCGAAGCATACCTCAATTGGCCGGATGTATGGCTGCTGGAATCGTGGATGCAGGCGAGTCAGAACGAATAGTGATGTTCTAGCGCTACACTTTGAATATATCTGCAAGTTAAATTTAGATTCCTTGAATGAGTCATGTCAACAGGACTGAGTCGTTGATCCCTGTTCGTTGTCGCAAATCCCGCCCCAACACATATATGAACGCGTGTAGGGAGTCGGAGTCGGCATTGGCCCAATTCCGACCGATATTTAGGTATAATAGTTGAAAAATTCCCCTCTCAATCAGAGGCAGCTAGTCAACAACTATCACCAGGATTCATTCACAGCATGCGCACAGAAGTGGAAGGTGAAGACGCTCCCCAACCCGGTGACAGAAACAATGAGGCGTCTTTTACACAGAATGCTCAGAATACCCCATCTGAGACCTCTGGCTTATCCGACATCAAACAAAAACCCGAAGCTATTCCAGGAGATAATACAGAAGAACTGGCCAATGCTATTCCCAATGATGGGGGGGAACACTCGGACAAGTGGATTAAAGGCATTCCCCTATTCATGGTAACCTCAGGGATTACCCTTGTCATATTCCTGATGTTGCTGGACATGTCCATATTGTCTACTGTCTGTCATCCTGCTTGGAAAGTGTGGAAGGTGTCCCTAATCTGAATTGAATAGGCCATACCACAAATTACGAACCAATTCCACTCCCTCCAGGACATCGCCTGGTACGGTAGTGCTTACACGTTGGCAAGGTAGGTCAGAAAATCTTATACTGGGGGATGAAACTACATACCTGGCCTAACCTGCTTCACAGCTCCGCCCTTCAGCCTCTCACAGGGAAGTTCTACACCTACTTCACCTCCAAGGTAGCTTATCCCTTTACTCAGCCCACAATGGTCGGCTGATTCCGTGTAGTGGGTATTCCTAGGCTTCTTCACAGTGTTTGAACTGGGCTCCTTGATATGTGGAGTCGCTACTTCGTCGAAAATGCTCATTGTCGGCCGAGCTATAGCTGGAATGGGATCCTCGGGAATGTCTAACGGCGCTCTGACTATTGTTGCCGGTGCTGTGCCGTTGCATAAAAGACCATGTATGGGCCCTTCTAGTGGAAGCTGATTGATGGAAGCTGACATGTTGAGGAGTTCTGGTTGGCATTATGATGGGACGTATGTACCGACCTTGTCAGACAGCAGGAAACACACGCTGAATGCATCTTTGCAGTGTCACAGGTTGGACTGATTCTGGGCCCTTTGATCGGTGGTGCGTTTACCACGTATACGACATGGCGCTGGTGTAAGTGGACCATGTCCCGTCTCTGATATATCCAGGTCTGACGCTTCGTTTTAACAGGCTTCTACATCAATTTGCCCATCGGCGCCCTCGTTGCGGCCCTCTTGATCTTCACCCGTATTCCCGAGCAACGAGAAAAGGGTCGCGCGGTTGATGTACTACCCACATTCTTCAAGACGTTCGATATCTTCGGCTTCGTCCTCTTTGCCCCTGCTGCAATCCAACTCCTGCTGGCACTTGAGTACGGAGGTAATGAATATGCATGGGACAGCGCCACCGTCATCGGCCTGTTCTGCGGTGCGGGTGCAACGTTCCTTGTTTTTACGGCATGGGAGCACCGCATGGGGAAGGATGCCATGATTCCATTCCATGTGATTCGCAACCGAATCGTCTCCTGCAGCTGTGTGGTGATTATGTTTTTGTTCGGGATGACAATCACTGCGTCGTACTATTTACCGATATACTTCCAGGCAGTAAGAGACAAGTCAGCGCTGGTTAGTGGTGTTGATTTGTTGCCGGGTGTGCTGTGCCAGATTGTCATGGCTCTGGTTTCAGGGGCTCTCAGTATGTCATCTGTTCCTTCTGTGGTTATTCATGCTAATGTTGTCTTGCCATAGCTGGAAGAATAGGCTACTATCTCCCCTTTGCGGTTCTCGGCGGCATCCTCAACTCCGTCGGATGTGGTCTTCTGTCGACCTTATCACCCACCACTCCGACACGCGATTGGGCCGGCTATCAAGCTCTCATAGGATTTGGTCGAGGAGCAGCAATGCAGACTGTAAGTCCAATAGTTCGGTTTATCACACTGTCGCGCATGTACCTGACGGAGAAATAGCCTATGATAGCCGTTCAAAACGCTGTCCTGCCCGACGAGTTGTCACCAGCCATGGCCATCCTGACATTTAGCCAGACCATTGGGGCCGCCATCTTTCTTGCGGCGGCAGAAGTTATCTTTTCTCATGGTCTGAGAAGCACTATCCCGAAGTACGCCCCTACAGTCGACTCCGAGAGGGTGATTGCTGCTGGTGCGACTGGATTCCGACGCATTGTGTCTGAGGCGAGTCTCCCCGGAGTTCTGATCGCTTACTCAAAGAGTATCGGACATGTTTTCTATCTAATTGCTGCGCTGAGTGTGTTGCAATTCTTCCTTGCCTGGGGGATGGGCTGGAAGAATGTTAGCAAGCCTAAAGAGGACAAGTCGAAAGGGGAAGAGGAAGGGAAGGTGAACAACTGAAGTGGGATATCTGCGAGATCTGAAGATAGAGCGACTCCACTCAGGTTGTCTGTTCAAAGGATTAGAACAAACTGTAGATTAGACAAATTAATATTCATCGTACGAGAAACCCTTGTTCAAACTCAAGTCCGGGCGTTTACACGATCAACGGTGACATCAAATGCATTCCTTTTCTGTATGTATTTACAAAAGTAAGAACCAGTCTATACTTCCTGACAAAAAGTCAAATGAAGTCTTCAGGGATTAGTCTCACAGAGGTAACTTGATGATCCGCTTGCAGCATGTAACTGAGGATGCTACATGCTGGACTGCTTCTTCATTAAGCAGAAACCAGGGTCATTTGCTCGACTCGGCCACACTACCTGTAGAGTATTCCCTGCTGATTGCGAAGATCTTATCCTAGACTGTCTTCGCATCTCAGCTTCCTGCACTAGTCGATGCAACCCTTCAATATGGGCGATCAGCCACAGCGGGTCGATCACAAGCGTTAGGTTCGGCATTTGACCCCATTTTCCCAATTAAGAAATTCCCTTTAATCTACAGCGTGTGATCATGGGCTGACAAGCCGCGAATAAGATGTTTCATCGGGTGCTTTGCCGGTGACATTGCCGGTGCCACAGTTTCAGGATGATTTAGCTCGTACCCTGAAACGATGGATACCGGACCCATAAGGCATATAAAGCTTCGCCTTTGCCGGCAGGGTCCATCTCAAATTCAATAACCAGAGAACAGCAATCTTCACAATGCACTTTCTTGCAACTGCCGCCGTTTTGGCTGGAGTGGGCCTGGCATCGGCCTATACTGTCCCAGCCAACCTGCAGCAAATTTACAATAAACACAAGGTAGCGCCTGCGCTCCTTCGCCATTGCAAGTGACTAACGATGTAAGACCGGAACATGCCAGAACAAGCTGCAGGACGGCTTCTCCGACGGCATCAGCGGCTCCAGGTCCTTCGCCTACTGCGGCGATATTGAGGGGGCCATCTTCCTTCACAGCTCCGCAAACGGCGGCCAGTACGTTAACATGGACATCGACTGCGATGGAGCGAACAACAGTGCTGGCGACTGCGCCAATGACCCCTCCGGCCAGAGCATGACGGCGTTCATGGACACCGTGAAGCAGTACGGCATTTCGGATCTGGACGCCAATATCCATCCGTACGTGGTGTTTGGGAACTCGGGCAGCTCGCCGACCTTTGATCCTCAGCAGTATGGGATGGAGCCGTTAAGCGTGATGGCAGTGGTGTGCAATAACCAACTGGTATGTTGCTATTAACTTGTTGATATGACACGGATGGCAAACTGACTTGTTAGTTTTACGGTATCTGGGGTGATACCAATGGTGGAACTTCTACCGGGGAGGCCTCCATCTCGCTGGCCAAGCTGTGCTTTCCCAATGACGGCATCACAGGGGATAACGGCCATGGGGAGGAGGATGTACTCTACATTGGTTTCATGGGACAGGACGCTGTCCCTGGCGCTAGTGCTGCCTGGACCGCTCGCGACACTAAGACTTTTGAGGAGAGTATCAAGGCCTTGGGTGATCGCCTTGTCGCTAAGCTTAGTGCGTAAGGAACTTTATGTCGGGTATAGTGTGAGGTATTTGAGTGGTATACACGCGTGTCCATAGTCATACATCATGCTTGAAGCTTGTTAGCACAATTGACTCCTGGTCGGAGTACTTTGAACCCCAGCTTCTCCATCCGCTGCCAATCAAGCATCCCATGAGGGTCACACAGCGCTTTTGGAGACTCCATCTTCCCCGCAACTTTCTCCCAGTCTAGGCGATCCTCTTTGAACTCGTCCCAATCGGTGTGCAGGACGACCGCACCGCAACCAGAACACGCCGCGTGCAGGTCCTCCACGACCGTGACGGCATCCAAATGACCGCTCACAAGACCTAGCGCTCTCTCGATCTGTTCCTTTGACACATGCGGATCGTAGATGTCCACCTTGACACCAGTCCTTGTCAGTTCCTGCACCAGCCGCGTTGCGCTCCTATCCCCAATCTCGATCGTGTTCCACTTGCTCGCGAAGCCAAGGATGGCGACATCTCTCCGCTCTGTTCCCGCAGGTACACTCTCGGTAATGTGTTGAGCAAGGCGCCGTGTGTGATACGCATCCATCCTCAGCACCGCCCTCCAGTACTCCGCCACCTCCGGCAACCCCAGCTCCTGCGCTAAGTAAACCAGACACCCGACGTCCCTGAGCAAGATCGATTCAGAAGACCCGTATCCAGTCGTAGAAAGTGCCCCAACGGTCTGCTCGATATGCGTGATATTTGCATTCGTCGACTCGCAGATCGCCCGCAGAGACTGGATGCTGCTTGTCTGCTGCGCGAGCATTGCGCTCGCGGCGATCTTACCCAACTCGGATGACCAGGCGTCCATGGTGACTATGCGGTCCTCGGGGATCCAAGAATACAAGCCCTTCAGCGCGGTTAGTGCCTCGGGCGACATATCCTCGGAGAAGATGTGGCCGATTATGATCCGGACTGGATAGAGAAGGTCGCGGATGGCGCTTCCTGGGACTAGGAACTCGGGGTTGGAGAGAACTTCAAAGGAGGCGGATGGGGATGCGGTTTTCTTGAGCTGTATTATTGTGAGAGAGACTCAGAGTCTATGCGGGTCGAATCCGTTCCCTTACCATTTTCTTGATCCGGGGGACAATTCCGCTTGGTCCTGTGCTCCGGTGGACAATGATTTTGTGTCCGCTTGACACTTGGGCGATGGCCCGGATGGCGGATTTCAGGCTGGTCAGGTCGAGACCGGGAGTCTCATCGTCGGAGCAGGACTAGGAATTAGTATGGATTGCTGTGCAGGTTGAGGATGGGGCAAGCCTACGTGGTCCAAGGGAGGGTCCAAACAGAGGAAGATGATCTCTGATGCTGCTATTCCGGCATGGATGTTGGTTGAGAAAGTGATATTACGCAGTTTTCGTATTCGCGGCTGTCGTAGATCTGACTGATGTGTTTCAAGCTGGTGACCAGCTTGCTTCTTCGGTATGTTTGATGCCACGGCGTGGTCCTCAAAAACAAGGTCATCCAGCCCAGGTTCAACGACCGGCAAGCGATCCGAATTCCAGGCGGTGATCAGACGCGGATCGTCATCAACGACATGGATTTGGACCTGCGGATTCTGAGACGCAAGAACAATTGCCGTCAATGCTCCTGTATTGTGTCAGGCAGGGCCATGTGTGTGGTTCAAGAGGCGACTTACCGACATGCCCAGCGCCGATGATACACGCACTACGAATGGATTCAATCTTCCCCTCGCGCGTCGAAGATTGTCCCTCTCCGACACTCTCGGAGTACGTATGCCCTTCAACAATGACTCTGGGACTTTCTCTGTCGGCGATTGCCTTGTATCGACGACGGGAAATCAGCAATGTAATGCCGGCCAACAGCACCAGCAACGGGAAGAAGGGCATTTTGATCTAGCGGTTGAATTGGCAAGGACGTCGCCTATTCTCCAGCATTACCTCCCCCTAATAACCACTTAAACAAGCGACGATGGAGAGAAACGCGTGCAATGGCAAACTGGTGATCTTTGCTGGACTGTCAAAAGAGCGGTCTGTCGTCAGCCACATTTGCGGAACAGTGCATGAACGGGTCTTGTGCAGCTATTTTTGAACAAACAGCACGATTCTCTGCCCGGTTTGCCGTTACCGCTATATAATTGGGTGCCCGACATTGGGTTGTCCACGTTCTGTCGACTACGTGTCTCCCTCCAGACAGGCGAACAACCGGTGTCAATGGCTTACCAATAGGCTCAGTCGACGACAACGCAGACATTTTGAAGCATGCCAGGTGAGTTTTCCGTCTACATTGGGTCTTGATATCAATAAACATTAGCCTCGAGAAAATCGACCAAAATTCAGGCTTCCCGGGTATGTGACAATATCCTCGCTTAGATGTTAGGCAGAATGCATCGCCAGCCTGCCAAGGATCTCACCACGGTTATCGCCGAAGACTCGGCCTTGCAACTTGTCGCAAGCCAAGTGATTAGTCTTCACCCAATGGCGATCATTCTCGATATGCAATCTGCGCCGAGGCTTAGCCACAGGACCAGTCAAAGCCTCGGTGAGTAGTCCGAAAGGAGACGATTGCTTAGTGCTTACCCCCCTCCTTCACCCAAATTCCCACGAGACTTCAAATCACTAGCTATCTCAAATCAAGCCTAACTACCGCTGCTACGGCAAAAACACGACCATCTCAAACAGACGGTAAAAATGACAATCAACAGCCTCCCCCGCATCGCGTGCTTCCACGGCGGGGGCTCATCAGCCGCCATCTATAGAATCCAATGCGAACAGCTCGCCCATCTCCTCAAGAACGACTTCCAGCTTGTCTTCTTCGAGGGTCCCTTTGAGCGCAGCGCGGGACCAGACGTCCTGCCCGTCTTCGCGGACTATGCGCCCTTCAAGTCGTGGTTTACGCAAGATGAGCGCGGGGAACGGGCCAATGGCAGCGGGTACGATGCGTCCGGCAACGACGGGGTCGAGCGCGTGTGGAGGCTGATGGAAGACGAGGGGCCGGGCGGGGAGTGGGTCGGCGCGATGGGGTTCAGCCAGGGTTCGCGCGTGGCGGGAGGCTTGTTGCTGGACCAGCAGCGGCGGGATGCGTTAGGGATCCCGAAGAAGACGCCCATCAAGCTGCTCTTCGGGGTACTGTGTAATGGGGCGGGGGCGCCGATGGAGTCGGATGTGGCTGAGTGTATGGCTCCTTTCCTTTGCTCATGGTGCTCTCCGGGCTTACGGGCTTAGATATTGAGAAGCCGGATGAATCGCTTCGCCGGGTTAGTTTGCCGACGTTGCATGTCCATGGGCTCAAGGATCCGTTCTTGATGCTGGGGAGGCAGCAGTTCCAAGACTATTATAACCCGAACGCGGCGACGCTGTATGAGGTCGACTACCATCATGCTATGCCGTGGGCGAGACACGAAGCCAAGCAGCTGGCGGATCACATTCGAACCATCTACAAGAACAATGCGAAGCAATAATTGACGGCCTTGCGGTTACTATGAATTAGACGGTCCCGGAGGGAGGAATGCAGGGGTTGAGCAAACGGATAGATTACCTTTCCGATCTTTGTCTATGGTCTGGTCTTGTCTTAGCTGCATCCTATGGGTCTGATGACAGTAAGCAGTAATGCTATTGAATCACATTTTGAGCGCCTATTGCGAGTGTCACAAAGAATTCACGTCACACGTTTCAGTTTGCCAATCCCGTTTCATTTGATGTCGGGGACATAGGCACAATCATTCTCTTCGCGACATCGTACGAACGATTCCAGCAAAGTCTTGAAGGAGAAGTGCACGAATACACAGCCACAAACATCATTGACACGCCATCAAGACATATCACTGAGGAGAATCCGGATATCGTCCTACTTACGCAGACAGGAGAGAGACCACCTTGGTCCAGACTGAATCGAAAGCCTGGTAGGTGTTGAGATTGCTGAGATAGGTCTGGCTGGAAATGGCACGCAGCTGAGACAGCAAGTTCTCGAGGTCCACGTTGTCGGGAACATCGTAGACCATGGACGCAAAGCGACTGAGGTCCTGGCCCTTGATTCCCTGAAACTGGTCGGATGAAACCGCTCGTACGAATTCGCTGTACGGCGACTCGAAGATGACGGTAGTGTCGGGGATCCCGAGGTAGGCGGCATCAGGAACAGTGCCGGGATTCATCACGACCTATATAGTGGTTAGCATGTCCGACTCAGGGCTGTCAGCAGTTGCTTACATGGTTGTTCGGACCAAGTCCATTGCTTCCACGGATGGACGAGGCCAATTGCTGGAAATACTCGACTGCGGCGGCATCATACTCCGAGGGTGCCTCGTCCAAGAAGGTGCCGTGCACTGCGAAGGAGGGGTTTCCGCTGGCGGATGGCCACCCCTCATAGGTGTCGATTTCCTTTTTGACCTCCGAGATATCGCGGGTCCCCTTGTCAGTACGAACGTAGCCAATCACCAACGCGTTGCTGTATGCTGTGAGCCTGGGGACGGCGGCCAAGAAGTTCTCGTCCGGCAGGGCGGTAGGGCCGGAACCGTTGTCAGGATTGATGATGATGGTGAACTGGACGTCGGGGTTGGAGCTGATCCTATTGGCAATACAGGTTAGAGGTTTGGCTCTGACTCGAAGAACGACAGAACGTACAATTTTTCCATAGATGTCCAGGCTCCACCCGCTGGGTACGTATACCAGGGGATCATGATGTTTCCTTTCGACGTGCTGGGTCTAGAGACTGAAGGGATGCATGCGCTGTACCCTTGCTGGACGAGGGCCATGCATCCCAACAGGCCTACCAAAAAGCGAGAATAGTTCTCCAGGAACATGATTGTTGAAGATCAGTAAAGGAATGACTGAGAATTGAAGAAAGGAGCACGCTTGCCAGAAGCTGGTGGGTTGACGGAATGCTTCATCAATCAGGGGACGACATCTTTCATATATACTCGAAGATTCAAAGATCGATGCCTTTGAGGATCTGAATCCAGAAATCCATTCTAGATCGGAAGGACCCTTGTCTTCATTGACTGCTTCGGATTGGGCCGAACGTCAGCGCTAACATCGGGCAATTTGTGTAGCTGAAACAAAATCTCCGCCACGGCGCTTTTCTTGTCACTTCATTTGCATCTCTATAAGCTAATCTGACTTCCCTTGCCATGTCGTTGACCTATACAAGACAAAGGACTCTAAGAGTGCCTAATCAGAATGCATGGCTGCATCTTTTCGTAGCAGGTGCTCATCTTATTTGCGACGCCTCCTGCATTCAGTCGGCGTATCATGCTACTTTGCTGCAAGGCATTTATCGGCTTGTCCGGTGCTCTCATCCAGCGTGTAACTATGGCAGACTCCTTAATCTTATTATTGTGGATTGATGGCTATTGGATCATGCGATACTTCATCGAAAGCTGCATCTCTCATCACATTCAAGGACAACCTCAGCGCCTTGGTGAGTAGGACTTGGCTGAACACCGCAAATCTTCAAAGACATAATGTGAAAGCGGCATTCCATGCTTGCTACCAGAGTATACTGATCATGTGCTGCCCGAAGGTGAAGCATAAGAGTTACAGGGCGCCGTCAATGGAGCAGTAAGCAAGCAGATGCAGCATGATTTGGCCATCACGTCTAATAGGCCACTTGCATCCGCTTATACTTTAGTCGGAGAACATTGTTGAGTTGGATGATACTCAACGGAACGGCCCTGTAATCTGTCTCGAGACGGTGCGAGCTAGGCGTTGGAGCAAATTGATTCATGAAGTGGAATCATATGAAGGCAAGAGTGACATGGGTATAATAGTCAATACTATCCCTCTAGTCAAGAGTGTGGACCTATCAGTATGCCAGAAACAGGGCCAGCCTAGCCCAGTACCTTTCCCCAAGGCTACTACCATGCCTGCATTTAGTATTGTAAGTAGAAAGCGCCATACCCGAGAAATCTCAATGGCTATCCTAGCGTAGAGAGAGCCGGTTAAACAACCTCAGCATGCACAGATTCCACAGGCTTCTCAGCCTCAACCACGCTCTGCTGGCGATGCTTCTCGATCTCCTCGCCAAACTTATCATGAACCTTGTGCGACTGCCACGCTTTGACTTTCGAATCAAACATCATATCAATCTCCTCCAGGGATCTCCTGGCGGTCTCGGGGTACATGAAGAACACATGGAAGGTCATGACCGTGCAGAAAACCCCAAAGATGATGTACGTCTTCCACTTGATGTTGGTGAAGGCGGGCGCCACGAAATAGGCGAGCGCAAAGTTGAAGATCCAGTTGCCGGCTGCGGAGAGACCGACGCCCTTTGCGCGGTATTTGAGAGGGAAGACTTCGGAGGCGTAGATCCAGGCAGCGGGGGCCTAGGAGCTTTGTTAGTGCGGCATTCGGGACAGAGAATGGAGGCACTCACCCATGTCAGGCCATATATGCCCACAAAGATATAGGAACAGGCGATGACGCCCTTTCCCGGCGCACCCTTGATCTCCCAGCGCAGGTTCTTGTTGCCGTCGATCTCGTCGACCGGGTTGCCGTAGGTGGCCATGATACCGGCAATGGCATAGTGCAGGGCCATGCAGATGATCGACCCGGAGAGAAGCAGCAGTCGACGGCCGATACGGTCGATGTATGGCAGAATGACGCCAGTGGTGACGAGGAAGATGACATACTGAATGGCCGACGAGTAGAGCACGGTGTCACCGGGCTAGAAGCATGTCAGCCAACCTGTCCCCTAAATAAACGTCGGGGAGCAGCAGAAATAAATTTACCATATTGGCCATCTGGAAGATATAGACCACATAGTACATGGCCACATTCCCACCGAGTAGCTGCTGCCACACCTGGACACTAACACCGCACATCGTCCGCTTCCACACCCGTGGACCTAACAGTGAGAAGAGGGAAACATCTTTCGCCTCCCGTGCGATCCGCACGGCTTCCTGGACTTCCTCCCATTCGACCTGCACCTCGGGGTGGTTGCGGTCGCCGTGCCCATGTAGCAGGGCCAGCGTATCCAGACTTTCCTCCCATCGCTCCTTGCTAGCCAGCCAGCGAGGGGACTCGGGAAAGAAGAGCAGGGCAACCGCCAGGATGAGACCGGGAACGGCTTGGACACCCCAGGCAATACGGAAAGCAGCAGGAGAGTGTACGCCCTCGGAGCAACCGTAGGAGACCAGGTACATAATCAGGATACCCCATTCGATGGCCCACTGCTGGATGCCGACGATTCGGCCACGGATACGGGCTGGAGCCAGTTCAGCGAGGTAGACGCAGACCTGAGACGAGGTGATGCCCACTTGGTCCGGTTAGCTTCTGTCGAGTTCTGTTGAATGATGACCGGGAAGAATACCTGAAAGACCGCTAATGACGCGACCGGCGACTAGGTGTGCCACATTCTGTGCGCTACATTGGATGACCGCCCCGGTGATCCAGACGAGCGAGGCTACGAGCAGGGATAGGCGACGTCCAATGCGGTCGGAGATGAAACCAGCCGCAATTGCACCGGCGAAGGATCCAGCAGACATGGAAGCAGTGATCTATCCCATGAGACTGTCAGTTGGAGTGAAGAAGTGGACAGGGGCTCGACATACGCCTCCTTGCAAGTTCGAGTCGGGAGAGTTAAAGTAGTCGAGGTACTGGTGTGTGCCTATCCACGCACTCATGGAGCTATTGAGATCAGCTAATGCCAATGCAGACAGAGGCACAGGACATCACATCTTGAGGCCTACCTCACATCGAACCCGAACAGAGCACCCCCGATGGTGCCAAAGGCGGCCAGGACTGTCATCCGTCAGCAATTGAGCGTGGCTGACAAGGCAAGGGCGTACCGTATATGTTGGAAATCCGATACATCGTGCCAGACGTAAGTGTGCGCTGACCTGGAGAAGCCGTCGAAGTAACATCAGTCGAGTGCACCAGCACATTATATACGACTCCCGTCCGGCCCTGACAACGGCATCTCCAGGCCAGGTTCCACCTGAAGTCCGGGGATGGTGCCCATATCGCAGGACAGGCCGAGTAAGACATCCCGCAAGAAGTAACGATCGGCCAATCTGTGAGAAAGCCGGGAATGCGGGAGTCCGGGGAGGACCTGGAGACTTGGAGAGCACCGAACGGACAAATCATCGGCTCTGGGGAGAGAGAAAGTGAAGCCGAAGTGCGTCACCGGTGGAGTCGTGTATTCAAGGCCATCCAGTCGGTTATTTCAATGACGGGGTTTTCCCTCGTTATCCGTCGGCTGAAAGAATTTAACCGACTAGAAGCTGCTTTCAAAGCACCTTTTAACTCATGTAACATAAACAGAAGCCATGTTGAAGGAAAGTCGGATGTGTGACAGCATCAACTAGCCGAGAGATTGTGTCATAGTACATAGTATCAAAGGCTTTATCCGGGGTTGATTCCTCCTGCCTGCCATTGTCCTTCATACCTTATGCCGTGCTCTCTACCTTCCACCCAGACTTTTGCCCTCTCGACTGAAGACAGAGTATAATATGACATGTCTATCGGCAGCCAGCAGTATCGGGATGATCCGCATGCCTGTCGGATGGCTGCTATTCACGGCCGGCAGCTAAGAACGCCACCGACGACAGCGTCCAGGTAAGACTGGCCGTCTTTGTTAGTTCTTCTTAGTGAGTTTATTAGCCGAAGAAACATTGGCGGCTGTCGATCCAGCCCTGTCATTAGTACGGTTTGACACACAAAGAGTTTCTTGCGTAATTTAGTGCTCAACTTCTGAGGATGTCTATCTTGTTGATATCTTTCCCAACTATCGACAGTTTCTCCACACCTGACTTACGATGTGGTGGACGGTTCGATTCCTTAAGTGACTACGGGACTGCTTCAATCTCGATCATGAAAAGCATCATTATCATGGTTCAAACAAAATCATCCACGGTAATGGCTGGATCGATGGATCGATCTACTCCGTCTCATAATGCTCCCACCCCATCAATTGCTTTGCCTTATCCGTGGTCCAGAATCCCTGATTACCCGACATATCAGCTCGGATCTCCGCGTCAGGATAGTGCTTTCGCGCCAGCTTTTCGGACGGTAGATCCTGCGTAGTCGTCGGGGCCACGATATTGAAAACCTCACACCCCTCCCAGTTATCACATTTCTCCACGGCCAGCAAGCACGCCCGCGCGGTCGCCACGGGATTCACCCACCCCCAGAGCTGCTTCACCCCGGCATTCTCCCAGTCATTCGCGTGGACCTTTTGTACCCGTTCCAGCGAGGACACCTCGTGGATCCGCAGGCACGCGATCTTCATTCCGGGGAACCACTCCGCGAAGGCTTGAGCCTGGATCTCCGCCTCGCGTTTCGCCAGGGCGTACGCGTCCGTCGGATGCTGGGGGGCTTCTTCGTCGATAGGGAAGTAGTCGAAGTGGAGCGGTCGGTTGGAAAAGGCAAGACCGATCGCATTGACCGACGAGGCGTAGCAGAACCGCTTGATCCCGACCTCCGCGGCGGCTCGGAAGCCGTTGAACGCCGAGTCGACGTTGTTGTTATGCACGGCGTACTCGTCCTTGCCGACCGGGTTGGGGATCGCGGCCAGGTGGATGACTGCGTCGCAGCCGCGGAAGGCCTCGACGGTTTGCTGGTAGTTCATGGCCACATCGGCTGTGCGCATCTCGGTATTGGGAATGGCGCCGGGGGGCTGCTCGGTTCGGTTCACCTGGACGGTGGCGTGTCCGGCATCCGCGCACACCTTGACCGTGGTGCGTCCTACAGTTCCGCGGGCTCCTGTGATTGCTATCTTCATTCTGGCTCGATGCTGTGGGAGCAGAGGGTGTCAGCAGTTGGCTATATCCCGGCCCCAGTGAGCAGGTGTTGACATGAGAAGAGAAAGTCAACCGTCGCTCTTTGGCGTAGGACATGGTTCAATGGAGACACAATCGCATCCTGACGTCAGGCACTCACATCATCATGGGGTCAGTGAGCATCACGGAGTCTGTAAAGCGACATGCGGAGGCTGAATGCACTGGAAGAACGTTTTGGGCCTGAACCAGTCATGAGAGACCATCCTGCAACACGTATTGGTGTCGAACATGCTCTTCTAGCGTTCCTCTACGCATAGAATTGAGGGGAGTGCGTTCAGCCTCGTTCACTTCCTCGGACCTTGGTTCCGCACCAATGGGTCCTAGGAGAAGTCGATATTGACATGTACGAAATGACTTTATTGACAGATATAGCATCGTCGAGACTGTCATGAGCTAAGATAAAACCCGCATGGGACTCGCCCATGAATGTAGATGTTTGCGGGCCTTAGCGATGTTATCATAGACAGTATACGGAGTACTTCTGAGCATGATCGCTTATCCTCCTTGGCGATAGTCGACACAAAAGCTATGTCTCATGACCAAAATCATAATATGAAGGCTGAGCCCTTATCACATTTTCCAAGACCAAGGAAGGCAGACAAGCGGCTGAAAACATCGCAAAGCTGAGGATCCATCTAGCAACCTTAGGCATCAACTTGCTCCTTCGAGTCAATGACCAACCACGTGACACTGTCCGAAGTTCCTCGCTGGTTCAGGCCGAGCATAGAAGCTATTAGGCACATCTGAGGGGGGAAATAAGATAGAGATATGTGTCCTAGATACAGGCTGTGTATACCTTTGCAATATCTCAAAAGCCACATCATCTGTCCGCTAATCTCTCTCAAGCATTGCGGAGGCCCCGCAGCGAGGGGCATACGTCACGTGACGTGACATTGTGCGGGAGCCTCGCTTATTGGAGATTTTGCATGACGAAGGTGCGCAGTATCATGCAGACTGACGGCGAGTATTCTGTGCAACAATAGATCATCCGTAAGGAATCCAGCTAGAAGACCGCCTCCCGACGTCCTCCGCAGAAATGATCCTGAAAGAGACAACCCGGCTGGAGCTGCCGGCGGCGGCCGACATGCACGTCCACCTTCGTCAAGGCAAGATGATGGAATTGGTTGTGCCGCAGATTCGCAACGGAGGCGTCGATACCGTTTTTGTCATGGTTAGTGCTGCTGGTCAACTGCTGACGCTGACGCTGATACCGACGCTGACGCGACCAGCCCAACCTGGTCCCCCCCGTCACGAGTGTTGCCCAGGCGCTGGAGTACAAGGCCCAGTTGCAGGCCATTGAGCCGAATGTGAACTATCTCATGTCACTGTATTTGAATATATGTCTCTCGTCGTGCTTGCCGAGAATAGCCTGCTGACTTGGTCCCTTACCAATCCGTGACCCCCGAGACTATCAGGGAAGCAGCTGCAGCTGGTATCACCGGTGTCAAGGTGTATCCCCAGGGTAGGGACGGCCACTCCTCTTTCTCAGGGTGGCTTGTTGACGAGTGCCAGGCGTGACGACCAACTCCGCGGCCGGCGTCCGCGACTATGACGAATTCTTCCCCGTCTTCGCGGAGATGGAAAAGCACGACATGGTGCTCAACCTCCACGGCGAGGTCCCCGGCTCGCCCGGCTCGGGCATCACCGACATGAACGCCGAGGAAAAGTTCCTTCCCACGCTCACGATGCTCAATGAGAAGTTCCCCAAGCTGCGGATTATCCTCGAGCATTGCAGCACCGAGGCGGCGCTGGAGGCTGTCCGCTCCTGCTCCTCGACGGTTGCCGGTACGCTTGCTTACCCTTGCCTTTGTTATATGCGTTGCGGGCTAACGAACTGAGTAGCGACCATCACCGCGCACCACCTCTACCTTACCCACCACAGCTGCGAGAACCCGCTCGCCTTCTGCAAGCCTCTCCCCAAGACATCCAAGGACCGCGATGCGCTTCTCCGCGCGGTCTGCAGCGGCGATCCCAAATTCTTCTTGTAGGCTCATGCACATTCTATCCCCTCCTCCAATGCGTTGCTAATACCATCTAGTGGAAGCGACAGCGCCCCCCACCCGCGTCTCGCAAAGCAAGGCGGCGCAGAGGGCACAGCCAAACCGCCGGCGGGTGTGTTTACGCAGCCCTGTGTCGTGCAGTATGTGCTTCTGGCGCTCGAGGAGGGCGTGGAACGCGGCGTCATCGCCAACGAGGATATTACCCCGGAGAAGCTGGCGAATTTTCTCAGTGGGTATGGACGTCGGTTCTACAAGTTGCCGGAGGCGACGGAGAGGATTGTGCTGGAGCGGAAGGGGGAGGTTATCCCGGAGAGTGTGAAGAGTGAGGATGGGAGTGTGGAGGTGGCCTTGTCTCGGGGCGGAGAGAAGGTGTTTAGCTTGACGTGGAAGACCTCGTAGTTGATTCTATCCAATGAAATACAGGATATTCTGGTGAAAGGAGAGAGAGTAGCTAACTACAAGTGACTACTATATACATCTTGGCGTTGAACTTATATCAATCATCAGCTACAACCGTTACAAAAGGCGCCGCGGGCGGGGTGTCTTTCCCCGGGACGATGGGCTCTGAGCTGCTAATAACCACTGTCAGAGTTGCGGAACAGATTTCAACTGCGTTATGTAGATGTGAATTTGAGCAGAGGTGTGCTATACACGGCGGACGGCAGTATATACACTAATAAAATACAATTGTATCACAACTTACCCAGACTTGGCGGGCAGATCGGGGAAATCGGCCTCCACTCCATCGATACCCTCCTTGGGGGGACCGTCGTAGTTGCGGTAGCCCCAGACCAAGTACCAGAGTCCGGCGATGGTCGTGAACCCGACGAAGACGACACAGGCGTAGTTCATGGTCTCCAGGGTGACGACCTTGTACGTCGGCATACAGAACAGAGGGATGGCCAGAAGACTCCATGCTGTAGACCCGTCAGTAGGTTGCCCAGGAGGAGTGAGTTGCGGAGTGGGCGAGCGGGGCGGAGACTTACCCAGAGCAACCACGTTGCAGATACTGCCGATGATCCCCAGGTTGAATCTGGCGTTGGCGATCTCCGAGCGACGACGGAAGAAGAACGAGACCGCGATGGGGCACGCGTAGCTGAGGGTCAGGAAAATCACACCGACACCGGAGAAGGCGTTGAACGCGGCCGTGGAGCCAAAGTAGATGGCACCGAGGGCAATCTCCACCGTCATGCCCAGCATCATGGCGTTGAGGGGAATGTCCAGCGTCGCGTTGACGGTCTTCCACCACTTGGAGCCGGGGATACCGCCGTCGCGCGCAAACGCCCAGGTGCAGCGGGAGGCGGCCGTCACACATCCCACGCCGCAGATGACGCCGAGAATGAGCAGAGGGAGAAGCAGCAGGAAGGCTCCGGTCGAGCTGCCCAGCGCATCTTTCAGGATCACGGGGGTGGGCTGCCCCGAGGCCAGGTTCACCAGCATCGTGATATCGGGCAGGACAAAGGTCAGCGGCAGCAAGAAGCCCAAGCCGGCCACGAAGTTGAGCACGATGGTGCCCACCATGGCTTTGGGCACCTGAATGGCAGGCTCCCGGACTTCCTCGCACATCCTATCAAAATCTTAATGGACCGATCATGCAAAAGGGCGAAACGGGATTGCTCACGAGATGATCATGCCAGTCGCCGAGGTGGCGTATGCGGCCTGCAACAGACCGATACAGAAAGACCAGCCGGCCGGCCAGCCCGACTGGGGCTCAAAGTCGGCGAAGACCCACTTACCAGAGTGTCGACCATGTTTGGCGACCACAAGGACGGAGATGATCAGGGCAATCAGGCCGATGAGGGTCAAGAAGATGGCTGAAATCTATATGGGGAGACGAAACGCATGAGAAGTCGCATTGGGAGCCAAGACACACGGGTCGCAACGGAGGGAAAACATTGGAAAATAAATAAAAAAAAAAAAGAAAAGAAAAGAAAAGAAACATACCTCCAGACTGGGGAGCCATTTGTTGCCTAGGGACGAGATCGCATGGGTCAACAGGGTGATGGCGAGGAAGATGAGGTAGATCTGGTAGGTCTGCATGTCATCTACAATCCCGACACCGGGCTCGGATTCGAAGACATTGAGACAGGCGACAAAGAACAGGGTGGTCCCAAAGTTTACAGCCAGGGTAATGGTGATATTGCCGAGGACATAGGCCCATCCACAGATCCAGGCGGCGGCGCGACGGCACCAGGGGGGCGATAGGGCAAAGGTCTGGTAGTAGACGCCACCGGCAGTGGGATAGACGGAGGTGATCTCGGCCAGCGAGATGGCTACACACAGGATAACGAGGGAGACGATAATCCAGCCCCAGACGATGGTGGACGGGCCTCCGGCGGCGAGTGGGTAGAAGAAGGTGGTAGCCAGACCGTAGGGGACGGAGGAGAGGATAAAGCACATAAAGGCGACCTGCAGGACGGACCGGTTGCGGGACAGTTCGGGAGTATAGCCTAGATGCTCGAGGATGGCGTCCGCCGAGCCTTTGTCGGTGCCAGTCTCCATGATGGCGGGCGCTGCTGGTGATGGGTTGTGGAGAGGAGGGACTGGTGGCGGACGGAGGGGTTCCGGGGCTTTGTCGCGTGGGGGAAGAAGGAGATAGGTAGGGTCGGCCGATGGGAAGGGAGGACGTGGGACACAAAAGATGGATGCGTCAGAAAAGCATACTCCTCTACAACGGGCCGGGTTGGGAAGAGACTGCGTTGACTGGACTGCGTTGGCTGCGTTGGGCCTTTTTGAGTGGGAGTATCGTGGAGAACTGCGACGGACACCGAGGGCGATGCTGACGGTTATTAAATGAGAGACTGAAAAATTTTGAGGACGCCCAAAACAGAAAGATTTAGACTCTGCCCACGTGAGAAACAGGCGCAGTCGAACCAAAAGAGAACAATTAACGTCTAAGAGTATACCAAGGATACAGCGGGGCATGATTCGACCAAAGCAAGGTTTTGGCTGAGGGACTGGGACGCAGCGAGCCACGAGGACCGACGCGGATGATTGGAGCAGACATGGCCACACACGGAACGTATGACGACGGTGGAACAGACTTGTTGAATTGCCTCGCGGCCATTTGCTGCGTGCATGGCTCGAGGTCCACCAGACGGAGGCTTGGAGATCCACCGTGGCAGTCCGGTCTGGAGATATCCGAATTGCTGCATGCATGGGTCGCATGCACTTGTTTGAGGGTCGGCCGGCCGGCTGGACTAGTGAGTCGCGAGATAGGAATAGGATTACCTCTTCAAGGAAAGATTTGAGTACTCCGGAATAATAACCTTCGAGACATCATCCAACTGTCAAGCCATGTCATACGGGAGAGGAGTGCCTGGACGATTTTGCCTCTTTGGGAATAGAGTTGACCCGGGTGTTTTATTAGTCTGGGTCTGGAGGCATCATGAACCGAGTTACCGACAGCTATCGACCACCGTACGACTACTCGCGGGATCAAACCAGGAGGCGAGACTCAGCCCAGGCCTTGGGTCGTGAAAGTGTCTCGTAGAGGACAAGGACAGGGACAGGGACAGGGACAAGGTCAATGATTTAATGGCGCATGGAAAACTCTGCTGATTTCCGATCGTATCGAGCCAATCAGATTGCAGCACAGAACCAGACATAAGAGACCAATCATCAACCAGCGCAGTGGGCAGTTTGAATCTAATATCCATATCCCATGGATAGCCGAGGCTGAGACGGTCGTTTGATTGGTGAATTTCAGGGGGGCCAAGTGCTGGAGAGTGCTGGAGAGTGCTGGAGTTACACGTTATAGTAATGATCAAGGAACAGGTATATTGATGATTAAGGAGCAGGTATACTCCGTACGGAGTAGAGGATCGGTTCCTCTCTTCCCACAGGATTTAGCACCAGATCTTTGACTACCAGCGTTCCATTACAGGACCACTATCCCAAAAGCAAGAATCCACACTGCCATCCCCGTGTCGAGATGCATCCGGATTGACCCCGTTCCCGAATCAGCGGTGACCGTACTCGAAGCAGCAGGGGTCGTCGCAGTCGATGTCGCCGTCGAGGTGGCTGTCGAGGTGGCTGTCGAGGCTGCGAGAGTGTTCGTGGTCGACTGTTCTTCAACTACTCTCTTCGACATGCCGGGATTGTACAATGGCAATGAATCATTCGTGGTCCATCCGCACTGCTCGACCGTCGCCCAGCCATACGTCGAGTTCTGCGAATCGTCCAGGAGCACGCTGCTGGGAATCAACTCGGTGCGCTGACCCTCCATGCCCGGCAGATGAATGCCAAACTGGTAGTTGTCATATGGATATTCGTGACAGACCCAGAAATAGGCCAGCGCGCACGTCCAGTCGCACTCGCCGTTGTCATAGTACAAGTTGCTCTGGCCGATATAGCAGTATGATCCGTCGCTATGCAACGCAGTGCATGTCAGTCCCAGTCCAGTCCCGTTGGTGGAACATCAGCTACCTACTCATCTTTCGCGCAGGACCGCATCAGGACATATTGCAGGATATGGCCCAGCGTCACCACTGGCACAAGCACCGGGTCCCCAAGATTCTCCGGGCCATTGGTCTTGCATGCTGCGTCGCGGGCCTTGTTGCAGGTCTGTTCGACGTTCGCAACGTAAGCCGACAACGACGACTGGCAGGTGGCCGTGCAGGTGCGGTCAAAAACCGCCGAGTCGAAGTCCTGCAGCCACCATCGGTCTTCCTTGGACACGGCCAGGGCGAGCAGAAAGTCGTCGCAGTCGATGTGGGCGCTGTAGGCGGCTTTGCATTCTGGCGACGTGGTGCTGGACAGGCTGGCCGTGGTGTAGTTCCAGTACTTGGTGGGGGTATCCAGGCTGAAACTCCACACAGGCACAACGCCAATCGCCAGAAGGAGTAGAAGGAAAGAAGGCATTTCAAAGACGACGACAGGGAACTGAAAGAGTGACTTGGTTGAACTGAAGGACAGTGACTGCAAAAACCAGCGCCCGTACCGACGACGCCAGGCTGGGGACGAAACCAGGGGCACTGCGCGTACTTATGGCGAGCTCAGGTTACATTCTGTCAACTGCGAGGGACGAGCTAGAGCACAGTCTACTGGCTCGGCATGAACTGGTGGCTTTTCTTAGTGATGGACATTGAGCGATTAGGCCATTCAATCAGCCCATCCGGTTGTCGTAAGAGGGTCATGTTGCATTTACATAGACTTATAGTGAGATAGAATGCATAAGCCTAGTAGAGGCCTCCCACTTGGGGAATCTCCGTATCTAACAACCGGGCAACAGCAGGATCAACAGCAGATCATCGAGCCCAATGATGCGTGGAGCTTGGATGAGTCGCCAAGAGCTCTCATTAAACCTACGAGTCAGGGTCTAGTGGGTCTAGCGTTGAATGTTTCCATACAGAGGACTCGGTTTTCCATAGCCTGTCAAGTCTCATTCGAGCTGTCCTCGTGCATTGGCCCTTTTGGTTGAGCTGCACAGTTCCTGTTTGTCCGTCGAAGCATGCATGATTCGTGGTCTTGTTGCACATGCGGCCTCGGATGCTCCATCGAGGTCTCTTGGCTCATGGATCTTATCCCTCTAAAAGGACTAAAGGAGCTTGGCTCGTCTGTTGCCAAGATAGAAGCCAATTCTACGCCACTCAAACGATGCACGAGAAAGGGGGATGGCCCAGTTGGTAAATATGTACATGCGATGACTCTTGTCTACAAATACTCCAGGATGATACTATCCCACATGAAGCCATGCCACCTGCTGGCCTTGCCCACGGCAAAGTCAATCGAGTTCCATCCAGGCTGCAGCTTCCCCTGGGGAATTTCAAACTGGAACAACCGCCACTCGCCAGCGGTCGTCGCCGACCGGTACAGACAGGGGTCGTTCGGGAGAGTGGTCAGATTTCCGATCGGACTGGCTGCATCGCCATTCAGGAGAATCGTCGAGGTGGTTCCCGACGAGTAGCCGGCCAGCGAGACCGTGAGGAGCGCAGCCGAGCTCTTGGCCGCCTGGAATCGGATCGACCATGTTCCCAACGCCGCCTGTCCGAAGCACCAGTCCGCAGTCGTGCTCTGGCCAACGGTGTAGGTCAGATTCGCCGGGCATTGGGCGACCAGCGCGTGCTCGTACGGAGCGCCGCCGTACCGGAAGCCCAGCGACTTGCGGTCAAAGTCGCCGACCTGGAAGATTCGCGTGCGCGAAGGGACCTCCCATCGCAGCGTGCCCAGCTTGGCTGTGTGCGACTTGCGCACCGTCACGTCGTTCTGCAGGAAGGAGGTGGCCACGTCGGCGAGCTGCCCGCCGTTCGACCATGCCTGCAGCCCGTAGGCGCCGGTGCGCACGTCCTCAAATTTGAACCAGCCCTTGTCGTCGGTCTGGCCCGTGTAGTAGTAGGTGGTGCCCATGTCCAGCGCCGTCTTGTCCGGGTGGTTGTCGCCCAGGAAGACCGATGCGCCGGCGGCTGGTCGGCCGTCGGAGAGGACGAGCCGTCCGGAAACGGAGCCGCGAGACTGGTACGCTTCATCCTCGAACCATTTGTAGGGCCATGCTTTGAACTCGGCGGCCGCACGGGCGGCTGCGTCGGTTTTGGATCCGTCGTTCTTTTTTGGCCTTGTCAGTGGATCGTCGGATACACGGGGTGACAAAAACATACCAAGTACCACAGCCATGGGCCCCAGACCTTCCCGTCGGGAAAGACATCGTTGGACGAGACCATAAAGTGGGTGCCATGGATCATGTTCAGCTGCACTGCATCCCCGGTCGAGCTCTCGCGGTGCACCATCAGTTCCTGCTTCAGATGGTTCCCGTTGTAGTAGTCCTTGCCCGGATTGATGTACCACGAGCCGAACTCCTCGCCATACACGCCGTAGTAATCCTGGTCGCGGATCCACGCGGTCCAGTCGTACTTGGTAATGTAGGATCCGTCCGCCAGCTGCCACGTCTCGTCCTGCACCTTGGTGCCGCTGGCAATCTCCGCCAGTGTGGGAAGCGCGCCGTCCTTGATGTTGGTCCGTCCGTTGGGAAAGCTCGTATTGTCCAAGCGCCACAGTGTCCGGAACTCGCCCAGCGTGGGGAGGGCATGATTCACAAAGTACTGGTACGCGCCGACGAGGTCCTCGAAGATGACCCAGTGGAAGTCGCCCTCTTTGGCGGTGAATTGGATATCGAGGAAGTCTTGTCCGTTTGTTTTTCCTCTGCGATAGATTTCCGCCGAGGTCCAGTTCAGGTCGGATTGCGCGCCATCTAGTCATCGCTGGGTTGGTACCGGGTCTCATCAAGTGACGGAGCATCACTCACTGTAGCTGACATAGTGGCCCACGGCATCCCCTACCAAATCCTTGCCTTTGTAATAGAGCTTCACACCGTACTGCCGCCCAATGGTGACATTCCACAGATCGTTTCCAATGATGTACGTGGTATCGTCGACCTTTTGCAGAAAGGGCCCTTTGGCGTGCACGCCAGCCGCCAATGCCAGACTCACAAGGGACGAGAGTCGCATGCTGACCGATTCCTTCGAGGATGCAAGGATAATCCGGCCAGGGAGAGCACCACTCCCACCAGTATTTGTACCCCAGATAATTTCCCCATGTTTTGGAGGATGCCAAGTCAATCTCGGGGGAAGATTAGCACGAACTGCGGGGGGTGGAGACCGAGGTGTTGATGCTGGACCATGGATGTATGCCAATGGTGGAATTATTTGCCCATTTCCCCGGACTTTTCTTCTCGTTAGGCTTGAGGAGAGGCATTATTAAGCAGAAGGGATCCAAGAAGGGGAGCTCGGGGTATTTGAGAGCGTCGTTCGCCCAAGAGGATGCACTTATCCCGAGTCCACTGAAACCGAAGCAGTCATTTCGGAGGGTTCTATTCATAGCAAGCAAGCACATCACATAATTCTGCATAAACTCTGCAGAATAATACAAAGTCCCTATACATAAGCCCCTGTGAATATGCATCCCGTAGACTCGTATTGCTGACGTGTTCATCTCCCCAAGGCTCGACTTATACGAGAAATGCTGTGAATAGTAGCGAAAGCGGCCCATCGCCTAAGGTTATTTCGAATAAGCATTGATTCTCCATCAGAGTTTCCACAGGTTGACATCGGATTCATAATGCTATTGCAGACTAAGTCTCCAATTATATACCAATAATATCAATTATCGGTCAGATGCTCATCATCCAGTTAATGATATGACCCCGTGTTACGCGTCAGACAGGAAGACCCAACGACAGGGGATAGATAAATCTACCAAGAGGGAGAACAGGACGCCTGGACATTTACCCTACCAGTAATAAGACTCTGCATTCCAGGGGCACTCACTTAGGCTCAACCTTGCTTCTTGAGGATTCCAGAAGAGCCAATAACTCGAAGGATTGTCGATCAACCCCCCCCCCCCAGTGTGGTCAAGTACACGTGCATTCCATTCCTTTTCCCCATCCGTCTCGTCCGGCCTCGATCTCCTGTTCCAGATCGATTGAATTCGGATTTCCCGCTCAAACTAAAGCGGAGTGGCCGAGATTGCGTTCAGCCTGTCTCACTCTGTCCATTCCATCTGGGCCGTGAATGTTTCACCTCAAGATGCATACGCATTTGAAATCGGACATCCAGAACTGGAATTGTAGGTCTAAGAAGTACAGAGTACATCTAGATATATTGTACTCGAGATACGACGATCCGTATGGACAACACACTCCGCATTGTCCCTGGTAGTCAGCTCGGAGAATTCTCCCCATCTTGTCCCATTCAGCCCCGTTTTATTTCAAGTCGAGGCTTCATCTCTTAGGTGAGACGCTCTGAGGCATGATGCAAATCATATGAGCAGTCAGATCGAGATATTACCCAAGCGCACAACCCCAGAACAACTACTCTTCGTATCTGGTCGCATTCGTTGGGTTCTCGTACGGTGAGAATCCAGCTGGAGGATCAGCCAACGTTACATTCCCAGCAGCCACAGAGCCCTATTTCAGGATGAGCGTCTGATCGAAGACTGACTTGATAAGCGATACGACGGCATCCCGTGTTCTCCGGTTACGTGCATGCATGCTGAGTGGCAGACGGGCGAGGGTTATCTATCCAGCCTCGATGATAACCAGCACGCTAGCACGGTCAGACCAAAGGGCTTATCGCAAGCTAAGCCTTTCAGCCATTTTATTGGCAGACACGGCATCGGTTTATATTGCGGTGGTGGTGTGTGCGAGAGAGAGAGTCTGTAGCCTCAGTCGGCTGTCTTTATTATATTACTTGGTTGCCCCGATTGTCCTTGTCCTCTCCGCTGGTCGCTGCGAGTCTTCCTTATTCTATCACTTTGTGTCTTTTAACCTTCCTACATCACCATGGAGTCCCCCACGTACGAGGCTCCGAGTAATTCGAATGGCCCCCCGGATAAGAAAGGAGACATCCATTCGACTATCGATGTCGACCACGATTATGGAGCCGACACCGACCTCCACCGCTCCTTGAGCACGCGCCACCTCACCATGATTGCGCTGGGCTCGTCGATTGGGATGGGATTATGGCTGGGAAGCGGTACCTCGCTGGTCAACGGTGGGCCTGCCGCCATCTTCATCGGATACCTCCTCAGTGGGACGATGATCTGGGCCGTCTCGCACTCCATCGGGGAGATGGCTGTTGTCTATCCGCTTCCTTCGGCCTTTGTGCAGTGGTCGTCCATCTTTATCAGCGAGCCGGCTGGGTTCACACTGGGGTGGAGCTACTGGTTTCAGTTCTTCATCACCTTGGCCAATGAACTGCAGGTTCGTCGTCCCCCGGTCTGTGATAGGGTTCGATCTGACTGGTATAGGGTGTGGTCACCGTGCTCAATTTTTGGACCGACAAAGTGCCGACGGCGGCGTGGATCAGTATCTTCTGGGTCGTCATCATCTTGATCAACGTCTGGGCTGTCAAGTTCTTCGGCGAAGTCGAGGTCGCTGCCTCGTCGATCAAGTTCTCCTGGATCATAATCGTCATTATCTCTTTGATCGGTATGCATCATCGGTCCCTTGGTGTGAACGTCGCTGATCCAAATAGTTGTCTCTGCTGGAGGCGCCCCTGGTGAAGGCCCTATCGGCTTCCGCTACTGGAACGCCGAACCGTTCACCCATGGCTTCAAGGGCTTTCTCTCCGTCATGCCGACCTGCATTTTCGCCATGTCGGGATCCGAAAACACGGCCCTGGTGGCAGCCGAGACTAACAACCCTCGCAAGTCGGTGCCTCGC
Source organism: Aspergillus fumigatus Af293 (assembly GCF_000002655.1). Taxonomy (NCBI): domain Eukaryota; kingdom Fungi; phylum Ascomycota; class Eurotiomycetes; order Eurotiales; family Aspergillaceae; genus Aspergillus; species Aspergillus fumigatus. The sequence continues at coordinate 191,281 of NC_007201.1, read as the reverse complement.
GCCGTCGGCTCGATCTGGCTGCGTCTCTCGCTCTTCTACATCTTGGGTTCGTTAATGGTCACCATCACCGTCGACCCCAAGGACCCAGACCTGTTCGGTGCATCCGGTACCAATGCCTCTCCCTTCGTCATTGCCTACCGGAACGCGGGACTCGCCCCACTGGCGCACATCATGAACGCGGTCGTTTTCATTTCCGTGGTCTCGACCGGAAGTATCCAGGTGTATGCCGGCTCTCGCACACTAATGGGTCTCGCGCATCTGAAAATGGCACCAAAGGTTACTTGTTCCACCCCTGCGTCTCCCGGGTCCTAGCTAAACTCGTCACAGTTCTTCGGCAAAGCAGACAAAGTCGGCCGTCCCGTCGCCGGTCTGGTCCTCACCCTGGTCATCGGCGGTGGACTGGCCTATCTAAACGTGAGCAACAGCGGCGCCGAGGTCTTCACCTGGTTCTCCAATCTCACTTCCCTCCTTACCCTCTTCGGCTGGGGCATGATCTGCCTGTCGCATCTCCGCATGCGGTACGCCTGGAAGGTCCAGGGCCGGTCGCCGTCGGAGCTGCCGTGGAAATCCTGGACGTACCCCGTCGGCGCCATCTGGGGTCTCTTCTGGTGTGTGCTGCTCATTGTCGTCGAGTTCTATCTCAGTGTGTGGCCTCTTGATGGGAAGCCGACGGCGAAGGGCTTCTTCGCGAACTATGTCAGTGTGGTGGCGATTATTGTCATCTACATTGGATCTATGATTTATTACAAGGGGCCGCTCCTGAATGACGCGAGAAGCATTGATCTGGATCAGTTCCGTCGGTTCTATGTCGATCCCCGGGATGAGGAAGCCAAGGCTGAGAAGGCAGGGGTGAAGAAGTATTTGGCTAAGGGGATTGGTTTTGTCTTCAACTAGTTGGAATATGCCTTGCAGCTTGCATAAAGTAGGTAGGCGATTGTATAGTCTCCGGTCTCACCTATGACATATCATGATTTTCACTACGATAATGAACGAGCTCCATCGGATGAGGCCCCTGCGAGTTGGACTGTGGAGGTGATCAGTGCATATTAGCCTGAGGATTCCGTATCAAAGTAGATTGGTGGTGTATGGCATCGATGGCTATAGCTAAGTATCGACTTTGAACCTCCTGCAGAACTCATCCCATGTCAACATGTCGACTGCTTCATGGAATCAACCATTCTTCTCTCCAGCGTACCGAGAACAGCAACTCTGAGGAAGAGGAGGACGTGGTCGGTATGTCCCGTGCACGACTAGGTGAAGGTTACAGGGAGAAGACACCAGTTGCGCAAGCTTTCCACATATGTATTTAATCAATTTGAGGAGGCGAATCAGCGCCACAGGAAAGACCCAGTCTCTGAGCAGGAACATGTCTGATGGAGTGTGATGAATATTTACAGTAAACAATGGAACTGCCATTTCATTTCTCTGCGATTATCACTGATCCTATTGTCTCCCGTGTCCTGTGAACCGCAAGGTCTCAAGCACATCCGAACAAAGCAGTCAACCAGTCAGCAAGGCTTCAGTCTGGAAAGATTAACTGTCAGCACTAATATAAGATATGCTCTTCTGATTGGCTAATGGGATAGGAGGAGTCAAAGCTCCTATTAGTGCGTAGTATCTGCCAATTATTGAGCGGATATTGGCAAGCCACCACCCGCTACTACGTGTTACTAGCTTTCTACTCCGTACATTCCGAAGGAATCCGTGGCTTCTGACACCCTTCCTCATATGGGACGATGTCAACATGCAGAACAATCATATAGAGACACTCAGCGAATGATCCAACTTGCTCATTCCTCGATCAAGTCGGACTAACCATGGTATCCGCCCAGTGGCACCCTCCTCACGCGGAAGATCAGCCATATGCGCACCTCATTCTCACCACCCATGTCTTCGACCGTGGTTTCCAAGCGGGCTCCGTGCTCGGAGTAGCCGTTGGAATTGTATGAGCCTTGCGCTCCAGGAACCCCTACCTCTCGGTGGCCAGCATCATCACGCGCTCGACCGGATCCGCTGCCTTCCTCGGCTCGTGCGCCATGACAATCGTGCTCCCTATTCGCATGGCAGGCAAGGAAAGAATCGAGTGGCAGGATCGGGCCTGGAGGTTGCTCGAGAATAAGGGGCAGGTGGAGGTCGATACTTGGTCTTCAATAGGGATGACGGCCGGAATCGGAATGACAGCTGTGATCATGAGGAGGAATGCGCTGCGACTGGAAGTGTGGAAGCATCTGGTTGGGGGAGCTGCACTTGGGAATCTGGCTGGTGTTGTCGGATATCTGGGGTGGAGATATGGCGTGAATGGAGGGCATACAGATTGAATCTTAAGTTTTCGTCCGATTGTCACCCAAGAAGGCTGTATACGGTAATGAACAGTCGTAATCCCTTGCAGGATTTTCTTTTGTGTTACCAGGACATTGTATGGCTCGCGTGGACGAGCAATGTATCCGTATCCTGCAGACAGAGGAGATTCCTAGTCACGGTGTCGAGGTTCAATCATCTATAGCGACGTCTCGGCAGATTTTTACCTTTCCAAACATTGATAAAGTCTTTTCCAGGGTCAGGAATAGCTAAATGAATGCATATGAGCTTCATTTAGTTAGTCCAACAAAGTATGTTGTATCCCACGAAACTATGCTGCTCAAATATATATCCACAGGAATCCGTAGAATACCACCCACAACATAAACCCGACATGGTAGAAACAAGACCTTGCCCCATTTCGACCTGAGGAAGACTGTCTTCCTTCTCGATTCATTGCCAGCAGTCAAGGGTCACAAAGCGTTGTTCACAGCAAGGTCCTCATGCCTTACTGCCGTCCTGCCCGACTGTGGCATTAGTAATCCAACATAATCCTAGCATAATCACGTGCCTGGATGATAACTAATCGACAAACCTGCTTATCAGTTTGGTCCGTTTGCATTCGCCAGCCACAAAGGGAAAGTGGCATCACGTGCCTGAATGATAACTAATCGACAAACCTGCTTATCAGTTTGGTCCGTTTACATTCGCCAGCCACAAAGGGAAAAAAGTGGCATGGTCCATGGATGCGCTGGACACTGCCAACTTGCCAACGACCAGCCTTACCATGTTTCAACCTTCGTCTCTCCCTCCTGTTTCATCTTTCTGACATGGCATTCAATCGACCAGTTGATGTCACCTCATGGATAATTGTTTTCTGATACAATGACATTCGAAACGAAGTCCAAGTGATGCTATGCTGTCAACGAAGATAAAGATCCACCTCCACCGACGCAATCCTCACCCGACCGCTGTTGGGCCCGCAAGGCGAAGCGAAGGCCCCCACTGGTACAAACGGCGGTGAACTGCCTGGCGCGAATCATCATTTGCAGCATGTCACGATATGATCGACTTAATCGACGCATTGGCCGTAGTTGGCTGGTCGCTTTGTTTTCTCTTACCTGTCCGGGAAGTTGTTTGCAACGCGATGCGTGCACGTTCTCTGCAGTGACCTCGGCGTCCCGTCTATCTGGCGGCTTGCGATGGGCAGCTCTGAGGAGCTCCCACCTTCGCTGCGCGCTCATTGGCAGCCTGCAGACAATGCTCAATCAAAAGATGAAGACCCAGTGAAAATTTGCGACCATGGGGCTTCACAATATCAGACTAAGGTTTTGGAAAACAAGGCCAAACTGGTGTGGTCAGAATTTTCATCACACCTGATGCTGGCTGGTATTTAGACCTGCCTCCATGCCCTCCTTCCATTCTTCTCTCCATCGCACGCAGCCTTCTCTGGCCAAAGATGGACCTAACCGTCCTTCGCTCCATGTCGTCGCGGTTTCCGTGGCCTCTTTCCCTTTCCTCCTTCCTATCCCCCCGCAAACCTCGGCCATCGGCGTTGGTGTCGGTCTCGACGCAGACTGTACCCAATAGCCGACCGCCATCTGTCAAGGTTCACACACCGTCTCCCGAGGAAGAATTACATGCTCGTCGGGAGATCGCGCGGAGTGATGCGGAGGACTGGCTACAGAGCCTGGTTGGCCAGGACAATATCAAACGTCGCTTAAATGAGATTCAAACATGGATCACCATTTGTCAGAGACAAGGGAAAGATCCAAGGCAGGAATGGTACAACATTGTCCTCGAGGGCAATGAAGGGACGGGCAAAAGTACTGTCGCCCGCGTATACGCCAACGTCCTCTTTTCGACCGGCATCACCGACGTGCTGACCTTTCGAGAAATCTCTGGAGCCGCGCTGGCCGCGCAGGGATGCGAAGGGCTGAAGCATCTGATCAGTGACATGGTTGATACAGCATCCCCCTCGGCACAGATTGTTGGAGTGTTGCTCGTCGAGGATGCTCACCTGCTGGCAACGTCCTCCTCCACTCGCACTCAGGAGATCTTTAATGCTCTCTTCGAGGCGATGGAGCGTACGACCGGACGTGTCATCGTTGTCCTCAGCGGCCATCCTCCGCATATGGAGGGTCTTGTTCGGTCTCACCCCCGACTTGAAAGAACAATCTGTTGTACTCTGCACTTCGCCGACTTTACTTCTAATGACTATCTCACGATGTTGGCTCAGTCGCTACGGGAGCGTTACAACGGCAAGCTCGAGGTGGCCGGTGGCCTTGACGGTCCCTTCATGCAGATGGCCGCTCGGCGACTTGCCCGTGCGGCTGCCGGAAACGGCCCGAGAAATGTGCACGCAGTGCAACGTCTTCTGGACACCATCACTCTTCGCCAACTCCAATCGCATATGACCCAAGAGGAGGACAACCTGGAAGAGGTCGATACATTTTTCTTCTCGCCGGAAGATATAGTCGGCCTCCGGCCGGCCGATGTTCTGGCCAAAAGTCGCGCTTGGGCAGACTTGCAGAAGCTTGTTGGACAGGAAGCGGTCAAGGCATCAGTCAGTGAACTGCTGGACACGATTGAGGAGAACTTTTGGAGGGAAGCCCGAAATCAGAGACCGTTCTCCGTTCGAGTCAACCGGATTTTCGTTGGACCACCAGGGACTGGCAAGTCCACGGTGGCGAGGCTGTATGGGCAGGTGTTGGCAGATGTGGGTCTGCTGAGCAGCGGCAAAGGTGAGTTGTCAATATTTGAAACTGAAACCGCAGCACTAACAACAGTAGTGGTTGAGATGCGTGTCTCGCAGAGACCTGACGTCAAAGACCTCCTGGATTCCTCCATCGGCAAGGTGCTTTTGGTCGACGTGTCAGACCTTGATGAGTCGTCTCAGATTTGGCTGAAAACTCTCATCTCTCAACTGTCGCTCATTCCTCGCCATGATCGCTGTGTAATCCTGGTTGGAACCAACAGCAGCATTGAGCCGTTGGTTCAGGAAAAGGACCTGTTGAAGCTTTTCAGACAGCATCACATCGTTCAGTTCCATTCTTTCACCAAAGCACAGCTGCGTCAAATCCTTGAAATGAAGCTGCACGACGACGAAGTTCATGTTACTTCTGAGGCGCTGGATAATGCTGTTAAACTTCTCGAAGTCGCTCGCATGCGCAAGGACTTCAACAATGGCAGAGCAATTGCTCACCTGCTCGGGTCAGCTCACTCTGCGTACGAACGCAGTCGGTCACAGGGTGAAGGTACCCAGTCACAACTCGCCCGGATTCTCGTGCCTGAAAATTTCGAAGATGATCTTTCGAGTTGCCGATCAAAGTTGGATTTCCGCGAGGAGTTGAAATACACCCTCGTCTCGGACGACCTCATTACTTTGCTGGAACGCTACCGGCACGACCTCAAAGCGGCGTGGTTGCTGAATACTGACCCCACTCGGCGGGTTCCCCTTGCGATGGTCTTCAAAGGCGCCATCGGAATTGGCAGGAGAATCTTCGCACGGCTGATCGGCCGCCTATACTATGACATGGGTGTGCTGGACTCTGGCAAATTTATGGAATGCTCTGCCACCGATCTAGCTCTGAATGCTTGCAACCCATCGACTCCAACACGCTCGCTGCTGGAACGGGCACGCGGGGGTGTTTTGTTCATCGAAGATGCTCATCGGCTCAGTGAGATCGAATCCGCTGCTCGGACTATCAACGATTTGGTCTACCTCATGCCCAAGTACTCTCGCGACACTGTGGTGATTCTCGCAGGCTCTGGCCCTGAAATGGACCTGTTGTTGTGCAACCAGCCCCGCCTTTCCAGCCTGTTCCAGGAAGAGGTCGTCTTCAAGAGTCCTACACCTCGAGAGTGCCTCCGTCTGCTTGACCAGCGCCTCCAACAGGAAAAGATCCCTGGCTCGAGGCCTTTCCTCACTGACACTCGGACCGAAACATACCGCGAGTTCACACGCGCCATGCAAACGCTCTCGTTGTTCCCTTGCTGGAGCAATGCCCGTGATATTGACGTCCTGGCCATGTGGATGGTGTCGTCTGTTTTGCGCGCAGTCCCGCTGGACGGCGACTCGCTATGTGCTCCTCAGTTGACAGAGGAGCAAGCCATGGCATGCGTGATCAAGATGTATAATCTGAAGCGCGATCGCCTTCGTTTCAACCAGGACCCTAAGGTGAAATCGCTGCCACGCAACCTTTCGCAGCCGAGGTCCTCCCCTTCCATTCGGAGCGCCGTCAGGTTTCCCGTCTAGGGATACCTTTGCTTGGTCTCCCGATCTCTCTCAATTTCAACTTTTTTTTTAACGTGACGTTGTTATGATGTGTTTAATGTGTTATGTGTCATGTACCCGACTGTCCTTCATTACTTTGCATAGGGGGAGCTCTGTTTTTTATGCATGTCATGATGTCTCTCGCCTCCATGAGGCCAACATTCGTTTTTCACGAGTATCACGATTTACATGTCTTGTTCTGCGATGCACACTGATTGATGATGTACTACGACCTGGATGATTGCATTTGATGATTTTTAATGTGTATGAAATGTCATAGTCTAGATTGCTATTCCTTCATTTTTATCCTCCACGTTCCAGTTTAGACCAACCTGTTTCAGTCAGTTCACGGTTTGGTGCTGATTCTACTACTTTTCACCTGACGTACATCTGCAATATGATTGTGTCCTAGCAGTGTCGGCGCTAAACCTGGATCTCTCCAGGTCAGCGCCTCATCCTCGGGGGTAGGAATCATCTGCATCTTGCGGTCTCTTTCTTCCTTTTCTGGACCATCGTGCAGATGGGAGAGGTATTGTTGCACTTTTCCACAGTCTACGACCATTTTTCTCCGCTGCTTACGACACCTTTCAAAAAAAAGACAGTGCATGACGCTTGCTTTGCTGATACTCGGGCGAGGCCTTAGTGACACTCGGGCTGTTTGGAGGTCGAGAGAGACAGTCGCCAAGGACCGCCTCGTCCTCAAAGGCCATACCTGCCCTGAGCATTCGTCAGATGGCCCTGACGTGTCAATAGATGATTGCATACCCTGAGGCGAGATATGGAAGTGTGGATAGGTGGTGCCATTGTCACTTGTTTGGGTTGAATGTAGAATGTACGAGCCCGACATCGGTGGACTTTGCTGTGATTAGATAAAGTCCAGTAATGTCCAGAGCGGATTAGGGTTCTGCAGGTCGATTTTTGTCCCGTTCAGGGAGGAGGAAACCCTTGGAAACAGTGACAAATGCAGTTCAAGACAAGGGCTCTTTAAGATCCTGCCAGCTCTGGCAACGGCACAGGCAATCGTTCTCTCCACCATGGATTCAGGCCAACCTCTCCTCTCCAGCGATACCTGCATCAGTGCGAAGACCCTAGATGAGCCCAATACACGGCGGCGGCCACGAGTCAACAAAGCTGCGTTTAATGGCATTGCTCTGACCTGTTATGCATTCCGTAGCTCTGCGAGCACTTGCCATGTTTCGAACGAATCATGGTTAACCGCTTGCACATAGTTGAACCCGGCAATCTTGGTTTACTCATGCTGTTCCATGATAGATTGGATAGACGAGGACCATGCCTACGAAAGTGGAATCATTTCACCGTTATTTCGCAATTGATATGACCCAGCGACTTCATTGCATCATGCATGACAGCGCACCGTGCTGTTCCCAGCCGCTGCACCATCTGCACCAGTGACCATTCGTCTCGTATTCCCCCTGATAGCAGCCAGATCGGAGGTGTCTAGACCTGCAGCCATAGCTACAATAAGCGAGATCACATCCATCTTACTGTCTCTGTTCCGCCGGATGCGGTTGGCTATGGAATCCAGTTGGTCAGTGAGACTAGCTCCGGGCTCCAGGAGAAGTGAAACACATGCACGTCACGATCTGAGTTCACAATTTCTCCGAATTCGCCCGCGGTCTAGGCGTAAGCAATGAAACAAAACGCATGCGGGAGACACTAGCTTCACAGTATATCGGCCGAGTGCCTGATGGACAGATATTCTCGTGGCTCTCAGTCGGAGATCCTGTAAGAGGTCGTGTGGGGCAAATAGATCGGGATTGGATGCCAGCTGTACCTTGAAGCCAGAGTTACAATATACTGCTGTGGATGTGCAAAGATGTAACCTGCCTGATAAGCCGAGTGAGCTTGCTACAATTACTAGGCCAATGGCAGCTCTGAGCTTAAGCAACCCCATTTTTCGTGGTGGAGAGCGGTGGGTAAAAGTGGGATAAGGTTGCGGTGGTGGATATATCCCATAGCCACGATTCGAACATGGACAGATGGATTGGTTTACGGATCATTACCCCGCCTTTTTAGACATTTAGCTGGAGCAGGAGGCGGGGAAACGCGAGAAAGTCTGGGGTAAGTGGGCTTCAAAGATACTTTGGAATACGGGGTGTGGCTACGTTTGGCCCGCTTGGTCCTTGAGCTTCTTTGCCTTGGCAATTCTACAGGGACCATTTTCTGTATAGTTTACTGAGAGCAAAGTTCATTTGTCGCAGGCACGGAGCATAGGAGTCTGTATACCGATTAGGAAGGAGAATGACTGACTTTACGTTGATGCGTATAGACTGTCCCCACGCAGGGACGAGAGGATTTAAATGGAGCTTCATCCCTCTTGGTCGTTCTCCGTGCTGAGACTGCAAAGTACCCATTGACTGCTGAATCTATCAAAATGAGGAACCATATGGCCGCGGGGTGGTTCTACTCCCCGAGTCAGATAGGCCGGTACATCCTCACCCGATTTACCAGTCTCAAGCCCCCAAGGGTAGGCGTCTTCTCCCCTATATCGGGTTTGATATTCGCTGAGATATTCCAAGAACAAAATCCGCAATCCCATTTCTGTCCTGCGAGAACTGACCACCCACCAATGGCTCATGTTTCTGGTTGGCTTCTTGGGATGGACCTGGGATTCATTCGACTTTTTCACCGTATCGATGACGGTGACTGAGATTGCAAAAGACTTTGATACCTCTGTCACCAGTGTTACCTGGGTAAGCTCGTCCTCTTTGGTCTACCCTGAACGACAGCACGCTGACATCTGTTGCTCGTCTGCTAGGGCATCACCGTCACCCTGATGCTTCGATCAGTCGGCGCCTTGATCTCCGGTTTCTTTTCGGATAGATACGGAAGGAAATGGCCGTTCATAATCACATTGTCGGCTTTTATAGTCCTGGAGCTTGTGTCTGGATTCTGCCAGAATCTGCCACAGTTTCTGGGTGTCCGTGCGTTGTACGGAATAGCAATGGGAGGTATGATCGCCTTGGAAGACCGTATCTATTCCTGTCCTGTTGACAAGTGTGTCAGGTCTCTTTGGCCCGGCCGCTGCCACCGCTCTAGAGGACCTTCCCTACGATGCTCGCGGAGTGTTATCGGGTTGTTTTGAAATGGGATACGCCGTCGGATACCTCCTTGCAGCTGCATTCTACCGCGCCCTGGTCCCCACGACTAGCCACGGCTGGCGCAGTCTGTTCTGGTTCGGCGCTGCTCCCCCAGTCCTCATTATCTTCTTCCGCTGGATGCTCCCCGAGACCAATCACTTCCAGGTCATGGTAGCCGAGCGCGAGGAGCGCATCCGGCTGGCGCACGCAGAGGACGACCACGTCCGCGCGATGGGCCTTCGCTCGTTCCTGAAAGATTCCGGCACCGCGTTGAAAGAGAACTGGGTGCTTTTCATCTACCTCGTCGTCTTGATGACGGGATTCAACTCCTGCTCTCATGGAAGTCAGGACTTTTATCCCACCTTCCTGAAAGATCAGGTCGGTCTCCAACCAACCCAGGTCACGGTCATCACCGTCGTGGGCCAAGCCGGTGCCTTCGTCGGTGCCAACTTCTTCGGCTACATTAGTACCTTCTTTGGTCGCCGCTTAACCATGATGGTGACCTGTGTTATCGGTGGTGCCTTGGTTCCCGTGTATATTCTGCCCCGCGACATGAGCTTGATCGCCGCCGTCTTCTGGCAGCAGTTCTGCGTCGGTGGTGTCTGGGGGCCGATCCCGATTCATCTGATGGAAGTGAATCCCCCTGCGCTTCGCTCACTTCTAGTTGGCTTGACGTATCAGCTGGGAAATCTTGCCTCGTCTGCATCAGCTACGATCCAGTCGACGATTGGGTCGCGGTATCCTTTGCCTCCCATTGAAGCTAATAAGAAGCGCTTCGATTACGGCAAGGTTATTGGGATTTTCCTGGGTGCCGTCTGGGCGTATATCCTGTTTTTCCTCTTCTGGGGGCCGGAGATGTCCGCGGAAGAAAGGGAGGAGGAAGCAGAGGCGGCTAAGTACCTGGAAAACCTTCGTTCAGAGGGGGTCAGTCTGGCTGAGATTGGAGTTGTGCAGGCGAGGAAGGCCAAGGGGGCTGGGATGCCACCTCGAGATAATGATGAAGAGAAGGGGAATGAGGCCATTACCGAGCACATTGAGTGAGTGATCGCAGGTCGTGCACATTGTACTTGGTATTGTCTTTACGGTGAGAGTTTCAGGTAAAGAGGGAGGTGAACAAAGATCGAGTTTGTTATCTGGTATCAGACTAAGTACAATGGGATACGCATGTCACCTAGAATAACCCAATAAACCATTCGTAGTCATAAAGACAAGGAATCACAAGTTGCAGCACACCTCATTGCACTGGAGAGAGCAACCACTGCTTAGTTTCTGGATCCAAGCATTGCTGCTCTGCCTCCTTCCATTCCTTGATGACCATGTCCGCCTTGGCCTGCGACCGTGGCGTGATACGAGCAGGGAACTCCTCTGGCATACAGACAAACCCCTGCGTCAACCGGTCTGGGTCAGGCAAGATAGGCTGCCCCTTTTCATCCACCGCAGGCTCCACGTTGAAAGCCCACATCATGCGCGAGATTCCCAAGAACAGGCTGCGCTCGGCAATGTGGATTCCAGGGCAAATCCGGCGGCCAGCACCAAACGTGAACTGATCGCGCTTGGTGGCATCAGGGTTGGCGGCTGCTTCAGCCAAGGATTGGCGATCGTCCTTGTACCGATCTGGGTTGAACACCCGCGGGTTGGGGTGGCGCTTCTCGTCCATGTGGATGGCCCACACGTTGTTCACGACACCAGCACCCTTGGGGATAAGATAACCCATGTACTCATCATCCTGTGTCACGGCATGCGGTACCGCGCCGAGAATGGTGGTCGGCATCCAGCGCAGGGTCTCTTTCATGCAGGCGCGAACGTACTGCAGGTCCTGCTCATCGTCCATGGTCGGCATGCGGGGTCCCACAACGCGGTCAATCTCCTCTTGAAGCTTGCGTTGCACGTCAGGGAAAAGTAGCATCGCCTGCACGAACGCATACAGAGTATTCGACGTGGTGTCGGACCCGGCCTCCAACAACGTCCCGGAGATGTACGCAGCCTGGTCGTCACTGAATCCGTCCGACTTTTGGGCCTCGGCCAGACCGACGCAAAAGCAAGGCTTAATCTGTCCGTCACGGATATCCTGTTTGGCTCGCAGATAGTGGCCCAGGTACAGAGCCTTTTCGCGCTCGTGAAGTTCCTTGGCCCGCTTCTGCGTCGGGAGCAGAAAGTCCGGCAGCATTCTTAGCCACGGGAAGAAATCAATGAGGGCTGCTGTTCCCGTCTGGTTGATCTCGGCGAACTCCGAGAAGCCGTCAAAAAGCTGTTTCATTTTCGCGTCCTCGTAGGTCGGCGTGCGCCACCCAAAGACCATCGTGGTGGTCAGAGCATTGGAGTAGCGACGAATGCTGTAGAGGAACCGCTCGGGCTGCGTGAGAAACTCGTACATCATCTGTTTGTTCTCGAGCATCTGGTAGGGAACATAGGATTTGGCAGCGGTCACATTGAGGAGACCATGGACCATTTTTCGAAACTGGAATCTGTCAGCCCCATGACTCTAGCCATAATCCAAGGGGACATACTCCTCGCCAGACTGGGGTGTATCCCTGCGTGGGTCAGCGCTACCAGCGCACTAGCTGTTCGGACATTGAAAACCTACCATCATAAGCATGCGAAGGCCTCCGCTGCATAGCGTTTGGCCGATGTACATCTCCTGTCGGTGCGAGTACAACGCACTCCGCTTATCCAACAGGGCTTTGACAGCCTGATCGCTTGACAGGACGATCAGGGGTTTGGTCCCTAGAATCAGGCTGTAGACGGGCCCGTACTCTTGGGCCCACTTCTGGAGCTGCAGATGGGCATCGCGGGTGGGCATCTGCTGGCTGTGAGTTTGGCATTCGGAGACTATGAACAGGATGTAAACTCACCTGATGAATGTTGCCAATGATAGGTAAGGTAGGAGGTCCCGGAGGGTAGTTCTTGGGCCGTCGGCCTATGGATAGTAGACGAAACACCAGAAAGACAAGGGCCCCAACAGCCCCGACGAGCGCTAAAGGCAACATGGTACTTGATGTATGCCTCGAGGATCAACTTGGCTAGATCGATGAATGCTCAAAAGTAGTCCTGGAGTGCGCTCAATCCATAGTCGTCATTTATAGACGTGATATCCGGGGTTGATTGTCGGCTGTCGAGTGGGATAACCCCAGATCGGAGGAGGAGGTGGGGGATCGGACGGGGGCGGGATGAGGATCAGTACTTCCTACTCGTGCATCCGGAAATCCTCATTGGTCGCAATATGGTCCCATATCTTTGCAACTACGTTAAAACGGCAGATCACAGTCCATGCAATATACTAGAAGTGGTTGAGTCGGTCAATCCACAGCGGAGGGCATGTCGCCGAGGTGCACTCTTTGGAACTCGGAAATGAGTTCATTGACTTGGCGCATACTCGTTTGATCATATTGCGGCAAAATCGGGTCACTCTGTTCGCTGTCGTCCGGCACCAGTTCTCCTCTGGTTGCCCTGTGCTGCTCCGCTTCCGCTACCGACAGTCGGTCGACTTTGACACTTGCCAGAAGCCAGAAATCGCCCGCGTGGCGACAGAATCCCACTCTCTGCCACATGTTGTCGGCGTTCAGGTTGCTTTCATCCACCGTCGTATGCGGCAACCGCCCGATTGCGGTGGTTTCATGGAGGTGCCAAATATGCTTGAAGTTTTGCAGCGCAGTGTGGGTCCGTGAGAGCAGGTTTCCTGCGCTGAAGAAACTCTGGTAGTGGAAGACCAACGAGTGGATACCTGAGAATGTCAGTAATTCGGGAGATGACGAGTCCGAAGAGTCCGTTGTGGAAAGGGCACCGACCAGAGATGATCGTAAACAGATTCAAGGGACCCAGGGCTGCCACGGCTTGTTGCATCTTCACTGTCAGGTCGTCGATGCACAGGGTCTCGAACAGGGCCCGGAAGGAAAACTTCCAACAGAGGCTCGCAGAAGGCATCCAGTGCCGAATTGCATCGTAGCACTGATCGGCCGTAGGTGCCTGGAAACAGGACTCGGGGGCGGCCACATGCATCTTCATTTCCTTGACAACCATCCGTGGCGGCAGATTGTTGAAGGTGACAAATGCGGTATCCATCAGAAAGACCCAGATAAAAGTCCTAGCAGGAGAGTTAACTTGGAATCTCTGTACGTCCGTTTCGGGCACAGTACCTAATCAACTCTTCCCGGGCGACAAATTCGTTCCAGCTAAACTCATCCCGGTGCTTCGCATTGTAGTCGACATGACGCGCTGTCGTGATATCAAGATCGCGGACGGTCTGTATCGGTCAGCGAATCATCCGTAATTCAATCTGGGGGGCCTACCGAAACGACGGTGCTAAAGCGATGGCGACGGATACGCTTCTTGCTGGCATCAGTGCCTTCCCAATTCTGGTACAAGCAGACCATATAAGCGGCCTGCAGTGCTTGCATCTTCTGTCTGTCACGAACAGGGCTGAACGGTGACACTGGATCGCGGTTGAAGTCCTCATCGGCAAAGACAGCCTCTTCGACACAATTGAACCACATCCAAGCATTGTCGTTATCTTCAAGGTTTGGCGAAACACAGGCGCCTATGTACTTCAGTTAGCACCGACTCTACTGTGGTGTGAAAGAGTTTGTCTTTTCTGTCTTACCAATGATGGCCATCGAAGCCAGAAGAATTGGCTTGGAGCTCGCCGGGTGGAAACTCGGTCGATGGAGGAAGTTCACGTTTGGAGACCAGATCAACCAGTAGAGTTCAATATACTTCCGGAGACTCGTAGGAGAGAAGAACTGCAGACACCGTTGCTCGATGTCCTGAGACCACGAGATGGTCACGCAGCTGTTGCGCGGCTTTATCATGACGACCTCCTTTATCAGAAGGAGAATCTGATGGGTCTGTAAGGCCAGCGGGTCGTTGAGCCATTGCGATGAGACGCCGTACGAGTTGTTACTCTCCTGATTACTGCATTGGTCCATGTCAATGGTCCAAAAAGCGTCTGAGAGCCGTTCTTTCTCCTCGATGCTATACAGAACCATAAATCTCTGCTCCAATGTTCCGCATTCAAAGGACGAGACAAAGCCAGTGCGACTGGTGAAGGTGTCGAGGAAATGGAAGAAGTAGTTGCGGTCGCCGCTCGTCGGAGACAGGTCCTCCGAGCCTACATTGAACAAGTCTTGCCATGACTGGTCGCAATATTGCAGGAGACCAAGATCAGGACAGGCGAAAGCGTCAAATCCAGTGCTGTCCGGCCGCTCGTCGTTCCCCGTGCGGGGGGTCCACAGATCAACACTTGTTGCTGCTGCTGGCGCCGCATTACTACTATCAGCACCCAGAGAAATCGACGGAGAAGCTATCTCCGTGCCCGCCGAGGTATCGTTCTTGGGTGTGGAATACGCGCACTCCACTCCCCTCTTGGAACAGTTCTGGCACGGTCGGGCACTGTTGCAAGCTTTCTTTTGACGCGCACAGCGATCGCAAGCACGTTTACGAGTGGCTCCCTGATAAGCGCTAGAAATAATGCGGTCGCAGGTTCTGAAGTGCCGGCGCAAGACGTCGGCTCGTTGGAACGTACTCGGACAGGCTGGACACCGATGGGGCCGGTCTGCGGAGTGGGAATTGCGATGTCGCTGGAGATGCTCCCGTCGCTTGTAGGACTTGAAGCAGATGGAACACTGGTGAGGACTGGTGGCTAGATTGGCATACGCTGGTGAGGTCTTCATTCTGAGTGCACAGGTTTCATTTTTCTCTTGAGATCTGATCCGATGCAGGAGAGGTACAGCAGATCCCGGGCAGAGGATCTGGAGTTTGTGGGGAAACTTTTGCGGGGAGACTGGCCGATTATGTAATACATGCATAATAACGACTTGGCATAACTCACCTGTGGCCAATCACTAGAACCTATATGCATTGGGCCGAATAATCTACAGTCGTTGCAGTACTCGGGCGTCGTCTTCATTTTCCGTGAGAAGAGAGTTGTGTGTCTGCTAGCGTGATGAATGCTTCTGTTGATGGAAGCATTTTACTGGAGAGCTCGTTGGTCACGCATCAAGTGTAGCGTGGTCGGAATACGGATATATGTTCATTTGTGGGTACAGAGAAGATATTGAATACTTATGGAGGCATCTCTGATAATGAATCTCTTTATTTACCACGAATTCTAGATTCAATCTGTGACAGAACAATGCGTTCATCCTTCTCTGCCAAAGCCCAGTCCCTTTCGATAATCTTTTGTCTGTGAGGGCTGCGGACCCGGAATGTGGCCTTGACAGCAGCCGGCGAGGATTCCTCGGTCAATGGTTCCTTGTTGGCGGATGTAATATGGAAAGCCCAAAGCAAACGCGAGATGACAATGAACAAGCTTGACCGAGCCAGGCGGTGACCGGGACACGCTCTCCGGCCAAAGCCAAAGGCCGAGACAGGAAGATCCGGATTCTCTACATACCGTTCCGGGTGGAAGCTGGAAGGGTCATAGAAGAATGCGTCGTCCATGTTCATGCCGAATTGATTGGCAATGACTGTTGCCCCCTTGGGGATGAAATAGCCCATGTACTCATCGTCTTGTATGGCCGCGTGCGGCACGGCAATAGGGGATATTGGCCGCCATCGCAGGAGCTCCGAGATGATCGCATTGATGAACGGCAGCCTTTCCATGTCGTCGAATGACGGCAATCGATCTGCACCCACCATCGAGTCCAGCTCCTGCTGTGCCTTGCATACCACGTCGGGATACAAGATGCTCACCATGACACACAGCTCCAACACCATTTTGGTCGTGTGAATGCCTGCCACATACAGCTCCCCGAGCGAGTAGCAGACGTTGTCCCAAGGGAGCTGCATGATGTCCGGTTTCTGTGTGACTTCTTTGCTCCAGTGCCAGCATTCTGCTGTAAGAGCCTCTTCGCAGCATTCGCGATACACAACCATAGTCCTGTCGTGGAGTCGGGCGGCTTCTGTCCTCCATTTCCAGAAGATCCGCGGCACGTAGTCGAGAATAGGGAACAAGTCCATCAGGAAGGTCCAGAAAGACGCCCCTTGCAACACAAACCCGGCCAATTCGTTAATTTGCTCCAATCTTCTGTGGTCATTGTCATCCTTTCCTCTTCCTTTTCCGTACACCAGAGTAAACATCACATTCGACGTATATTGATGAAAACAGTGGGAGAAATCATTAGTCGAGAGAAAGTCGTGCAGGAGCTGCTTGCTTTGGATGTCTTGCAAAGAACGATATGCATTGGTGTGATGAGCACTCAGTAGGGAGCCATGCAAGCGTCGGTTCAACCTCCACTCATGGCCATACGGCATGAATGCTGCTGCCAGTCCCTTATTGAGATACTTTTCCATCCATACCGAGGGTGGCCGAGAGCTGTAGATGCTGCCTCGCTTTTCCAGCAGGTCCTGTGCGGCTTGCCGAGTTCCGAGGACGACAAACGTACGGCTCCCAACTCTGAAGCTAATAACAGGACCGTATCTTTGGTTCCATTTCTGAAATGTGGTCGCGATATCTTTTTCGGGAAATGGTCTGGAGAGAAGGGTGGGACCCGGAGGCAACGGGAGTCGGGATGCTTGAGAGCGTAGCAGATGAAGACAGCAACATACGAGAACGATGGCCAGTAAAGTGGGGGCGACTAATTCCATATCGAGAGCTTGCACGATGTCCTTGGAAGGACTCTCATGGGTTTTGGTCCGTGTTAAATGAAATTTGGGACAGGATGTGCATCAGCGGATGAAACATCCATCATGGGTTTCCTCTTGACCCAAATCCGATAAGATACGTAAGACTGCATGAGCCTACGAAGCAGGCAAACCAGCCTTGGATCGAGACGGGCAGCTGCTGTCTCCAAGTGTCGAAGAAATCATCCTGGTGGAGTTCCCCGGCGCGGCAGGTTGATGCATCTCTGCCCTAACCCACAAACGGCCAGACCAATCACCACAAAGCTGGACAAGGCATAGCAGACTGTTCTGCAAAAGGATGGTCGCTTTCCCATCAGGGCGCAACTCACCGCTAGTTCGAGGTTAGTCGAGCAAGGTTTGGTCTTGCTGCTAACATGTCTGAGCTTCTTTGCTGTATTGCCAGCGTGTAAAATAGCATGGCGATTGTGCTAGGTTGACGGCTATGTAGTATAAACAGCCCGTATCTCCTGTGATACCCGGCTAAGGGAAATAGCTTAGACCTCAGAGAATGTTGTTATTTCGTCCCTGCTCCACTGCCACGTTGGCTGTCAATACAGTTTGCCCGAAGATGGTGTCAATGCGGGGCGTGAGATGGCTCCATGCACCTCCATTGAAGGGCCCTTCTCGGCACCAGGCCGGAACGATGGACCTATTTGGCTTCTAGTGCTCAAACTCCTTTCGTGCACTGTTAGATCTGGCCAGCTGCGGTACCGTGACAGTGGGACAGTCATTATGGTCTGGACGGGCCGAGGAGCTGTAACAGAGTAAAGAGGTTGACGTTTCCCACTGGGGTGAGACCATTGGGAAGGAAAGAAGTTGAATTGTCCAGAAAGTTGAATCGAACTTGTCGGCACTATTGTAGCTATAGATGATCTCCTGGATTGCTCCACTCGCGGTCAAACAACCGCAGTTGGGGAATAACACCGGAAGCAGCATCTAACACACATCGGCAAAGGGCATGTACTAGTGAGTTTGTATACAGAGTATCTCGCCAGCTACGACTAGCATTTATTGCACCAGGAAAGAGCACGGATATCACAACATCGCCTCCTCGGCTACAACGGCCTTGACTTTCATCCCCCAGCCGTCTCTCCCCCCGATCCAGTTCTTCCTCTTGCCTACCTTGTGAATCTTGCGAACATCCCGCTCCAGTTCGGACTTCAACTGCGTCGGGTCATACGCCACTTTCTGCACAAAGACCTTCAGCTCAATGCCCGTCTTATTTCCATGTTTGCCCAGGTTGCTGGCCCATCGTGCCTCGGTTGTGATGCGCGGCCGGGCCGGGTCAATGATCCCAATGGGATAGAGTCGGGCGAGCACCAGTCCGAGCTTCCCCAAGTATCGGATCCACCAGACCTCCTCCGGTGTCAGCAGTTCCCGCAACCGGGACTTGAAATCTTTCTCCCGCGGGGGCAGTTCCCCGCCATATCGCTCCTGCAGCATCAACGCCAGGCGAGCGCGGTCCGAGTGGGGGATACCGTGAGTGGAGGCGAGGAGACCGGCGCTGGTGCTGTACAGTGCGGCAGTCGACGACGACTCCTTTGACATGGCGGCGTGCACAAACAATGAATTGGCAAAGGCCTGGATCAGGGTCCCGCGGATCGATGGGGGGAAAGTCCTCTCTTCGGTGCGTGCGGGGATGGCGCCAAACATCAGAAAGGCGATCACCTGGGCGGAGGGCCGGGCAAACGCGGTGGTCGCTACCTCCAGCGGATCCTGCTGTCGAACAAAGGGAGGAATCTCGCGGAAGAGAAGACCCTCGCGAACGCCGCCCTGGCAGAAGTGCGCTTCTTTGATGCCATATGGCACCGCTTTGGCCAATACATTGACCAGGAATGCGACCGAGGGGACCTGTTCACGACGGCGATCGGAGACTCGGAAGATGTCCCGGGCGGTCCGAGCGACCTTTTTGAGAACCTCGGTGTTCTCAAAGTCCTCCTTGGGAGCGGAGTAGCCATTGATGATGGAGATAGGGTAATACTGCCCGCGAACCTGATGCAGGTAAAGCAGGAGGTATCCCCAGCCACGAAATCCTCCCCCGGACAGATAGAGGGGGAAGCCTCCCTCGGTCCGAGCCTTTTCCACCAGCCTATCAGGAATCTCGAGCTGCTCCAGGGCCATGCGGAAATTGCTCTCCATCTCGCGGCGGAATGCCTCCTCCGCCCGATGTGCCTCGTCTGGACTCTTCCCCTTCCGCAGTTGATTGAGTTTGTGTGTCAAAGCGGCGGCTCCGTAGGGGAAACTAAATGAGCCCTTGGGGCTGATGTGGACGTTGCCTGCATGCGAGACGATCCAAGTCATCTGCATGCTCCCTCCCCCCAGATCGATGGCCAGTCCTTCAATGTCGGAGAAGCTGCTGGCAATCCCCCACGCACCAATTATTCCTTCAACTTCTTTGGGCAGGGTCTCCACCGAGACGTTGGTGGCGCGTCGGATGGCATCGACAAACTCGTTTGCATTGAGCGCGGTGCGGGTGGCTTCGGTCGCAATGATGCGGATGTTCTCCGGGGGGACACCGATCTGAGCACACGTAATCTGAAAGCGAACGATCGCACCGACTACCGATTTGATAACATGCTTAGGGATGGGGATTTGACAACCGCTGTCATCGTCAAACTGGGCGTCGTAGACGGAGATGTTGACCCGTCGCATGTAGACGGTCGGCAGGATGCGCGCGGTCGGGGACGAGAGGTCGGAGACGGAGCATCGTATTCCATTACTGACAGGATCAGCAGGTGAGGATGTTAGGTCAGAAAAAAAATGTGGGATAACAATGATGCTCACCTTCCCAGGTCAACTACAGCTTGGAGATGTCGTCGCTTCGCAGAAGGTTGAATCAGCGTGGAGTCAGGAAGGAGGAGGGGCTGGGAGACTGAGGGCCGGTCGGGAAATCGATCACCACCGCCCATAATAATAATGGTGATATGGCCCCTAGAGATCAGGTAGCTTCACTAGGCGACCACAGCCACTATGCTATCGACAAATAGAGGGAGATAGAGGGAGAGAAGTGTCCAGACGTCTCAACACGAAGGATTCATGTCCTTGTGGTTGCTGATGATGGCCTGCAACACGTCCTGACGTCAGCCATTTTGTGTGTGTCCCGTCTGAGAGCCGCAGTAGTGGGAGTTGCTTTCGTTGTTGCAGCTCCGTAAGACCACTCGATGTCAAGCAATACGCATCAGATCTAACAAGGCCCTCAGTTGTCGCCCACGTTAGAGTGATTGGGTATGGTTATTGATGAGCGACTCCATTCTGTTGGTGGGGAGATATATATTGGCGGCGGGAGGATGCCGTAGAGGCGTAGCGCATAACAGATCGGACTCTCTCTCTCTTCCGTATACTGAGTACATCCGAGAGATGGTTTGGACTAGTCAAGACAGTTGATCCCATTCTATGCTGGCAATATTCAAGGTACTCCATAGCGCATATAAATAAAGCATATCTTCAAGAAGTTCTCTACATGAAAAGACTAGGACCACATTCGTAGACTTGGCCAATTACTTGATAGAACGAGCGAGAGAGTCGCCTGTACGGAGTATTGACTAATGAGATCCACAGGCCAAGGAATGAATGCATCGTTGATGTAACCTATGAATTCTTGGGATGAGACACATCTTACCAAGTGCTGTCCTATGCTCTGTATAATTAATGTATACGAAGGAATAAAAGCAGACCGGTGGGCACGTGACCAAAAAGGATCCCCGTTCCCAAGCCACGCCACCGACGGCATCCCTCGTCTTGGCTCTCTCTATTTGAGCCTGAATGAAGATCTTCTAGGATGATTAAGTAGGCACTCGTCCCGGTCTCTCTGTTTTCACCGACCGGACCCGGCCCGGGAGACAGCCGGCCAAGTGGACCCGTAGCCTTTTCAGCCTACACACGGTATCTCGGAATATGACTATCGATGAGACTCTATTCGGATCACAGGCAGAAGGTGATACCAGAACATGTACTGAAGGCTCGTCGGGAGAATATGCAATGGCCGATGATACGACGCCGGACGGTCTCGGTCGGCAGATTTGAACGCCGTCCGTGATAGATATACCCGAGATTAGCGATAGCCAAGTCTTCACGGTGACAAAGATACTGAGGTATTATGTCGGTTCATCGTCAAACCTGCCATTCAGTCAGTATTCCCCGTGGATATCCCCATAGATGTTCCTTTTCCATGCGGGGTTTTCATGACTCCATGGAGTACTCCAGATATCATGCCAGGTTTCAACTCCTTGTGCAACTTCTAACTCGGTTCATAATGTCTTGCCCCAGGATCCTGGAGTAGTACTTGTTACGCGATCAAAATCCCTCAATGGTCTTCGTGGATGCGGAGTGCCCGGAGAACATGTTCCAGAAATCCCAGATCATCATGGCCAGAGGCAAAGATGATGTCGAAAACAGTTGTTGTGCCCATTGCTGGCCAATCCGAGGCGGATTTATCATCCGTGGATGGTGATGCTGCTCCACTGCGCAGTGGAGCACAGGGGAGGATCTGCTCGACAATCTCACTGGCGCACAAAAATTTCAAGTGTGTGTGGAATTCCGTGCAGATGGCTAGCATCGGACTCTAATACGTAATGTCCATGACTGACAGCGATCAATCAATTCAAGCAGAGAGAACTTCTCCGTAGGCGTATGGAGACAACCCGAGATCCATCAACCCTAGGTACCAAAGAGTGCCAAGCGCGAAAAAAAAGGCCCCAAAAAAAGAGAAAAAAAAAAAAAAAGAGGAGCACTCGGTTAGTCTGGATTTCTTCTAGAAGATCAGGCTCCTCCCCGTTTTATCTTCTCCAGGTTCTCCCTCATTGTGGAATTCCCTTTCCCTTGACCTTCCTGTTGTCATCCTACAGAGTATCGCCATGGCCGTCTCAAGGGATCTCGAGGCTCCTACCGTCGTTAACGACCCAACCGCTGATGATGCTGTGGTTGAAAAGAAGGAATATGCTGATGGGACGCCGGCAAATGACCCGTTTGGAAATGAAGAATGCGGAGAGGTCAAATATCGTGTCATGTCGTGGTGGTAAGCTTCGTTCCTATGCTTGTTCATTTCATTCCCTCGGCTAACATGGTGCAGGCAATGTGGAACATGTAAGGCTTCTACCATTTGTCCCTACATCGTATCAAAAACCTAACAAGAGATAGTAATGGTTGCTGAGAATATTTCCCTGGGGATTCTGTCTCTGTCGTCAGCCGTGGCGACGCTGGGAATCGTCCCGTAAGTGTGCCGATAACAGCCTCAGCATCGACGTTCCTAACCACGGCCACACAGAGCGGTAATTCTGCTGCTCGGATTGTCCGCAATCTCATGGTATACAGGCTACATCATGGGCCAGTTTAAACTCCGCTTTCCCCAGATCCATTCCATGGGGGATGCCGGCGAGCTGCTGATGGGCCGCTTCGGACGCGAGCTATTCGGCATCGGTCAGCTTTTGTTTCTGATCTTCCTCATGGCCAGTCACATCCTCACCTTCTCCGTGGTCTTCAACACCATTACCAACCACGGAACCTGTACCATTGTCTTTGGCGTGGTTGGGTTGGTGGTCAGTTTCATCGGAGCCTTGCCGCGCACGATGGGGAAAGTGTACTGGATGTCTATGGCGTGTACGTATCCTTTCTCGGCTATTGATTCGCAGCCGACTGACAATTGTACAGCCTGCATCAGTATTGTGACGGCGACCGTGGTGACTATGATTGCGATTGGAGTGCAAGCCCCAGATCACGTTCACGTGAATGTGACCACCAAGGTTTCTTTCCAGGATGCCTTCCTTGCTGTGACCAACATCATCTTCGCCTACAGTACGCGCTTTTGACTTCTGTTCATTTCTTTTCCAGTAGCTAATTCCGCTCTAGTTGCTCACGTCGCCTTCTTCGGGTTCATCTCGGAAATGCATGACCCCAGGGACTTCCCCAAATCCCTGACGATGCTGCAGGTGGTGGACACCAGCTTGTACATCGTGACTGCGATGGTCATCTACCGCTATGCGGGTCCCGACGTAGCCTCGCCCGCTCTGTCATCCGCTGGGCCTCTGATGAAGAAGGTGGCCTACGGTCTGGCGATTCCCACCGTGGTGATTGCCGGTGTCGTGTTCGGCCATGTGGCCTGCAAGTATATCTATGTGCGCATCTTCCGAGGATCCGCCCATATGCATCAGAACAGTTTCCTGGCTATTGGGTCATGGGTGGCCATCGCGTTGGGCGTCTGGGTTGTCGCCTGGGTGATTGCAGAGTCGATTCCAGTGTTCAACGAGCTGCTGAGTTTGATTGTATGGTCCATTCTCCTCTAACTTTGGCTATTGCTAACGACGCCACAGAGCTCCTTGTTTGGAAGTTGGTTCAGCTGTAAGTCACCTATCAACGCTCGGCGAGGTGTTGGGTTGGAGTGATACTAACTTGGATAGACGGCTTGCCCGCCATCTTTTGGCTTGTGATGAACAAGGGCCGGTGGTTCTCAACCCGCTCCAAGATCTGTTTGACTATTGTCAACTTCTTCATCCTGGCGTTCGCTTGTGCTCTGGTATGTTCACCTACTCTTGTCTTTCCACCAAGTAGCTGACAACGACTAGTGCGGCATGGGTCTTTACGTCTCGGGTAAATCGATTCATGACAGTTCATCCAAGGCAAGCTGGACTTGCAAGAACAACGCTACCTAGACGGTTGATTCGAAGGGATGCGATAGATGGCGCAGGGATATGAATAGAGCGTGAATTAGATATTGCAGGCCATGAAGAATCTGTATATAGATGTCCTAGGATTTGAGCATATAGACGACAACTCGAACATGCATACTCCAACTTCTCTGCCTCGCTCAGCCCATCAGGTATTCTTGACGAGGTCCATACCCGACTTGCATATTCAGAAGCAATGCTCATGAGCATGTATAACAGGAGGGTGATCAGCAAGTTCCCCCGTGAATCCGCACGGAACCAAAGGATTCCCAACCAACCGGAAGCTTCACGCAACTCTGGTCCGAGGCCTTGGAAATGCGAACGCCTTCGCAATTTCTACCCTTGTAGAAGCTGGCGGTGGCCTTTTGGAAGTCGAGTTTAGCCCCCTTGATCTTGTAGTTGCCGCTCATGTTGGTACAGCCGCAGGAGGTGATCTTGCCGACGGTACTGCCACTGCAGGAGGCGCTGGTGTAGGGATAGACGATGGTAGCACTGGCTGAGGCCAGGAGAGTGGCGATTGCAAGGAATTTCATTGTGACAGTCGTTCGTGGACAGGTGTGGGATGTTTTAGAGCTTGGGAGGATGAGTGAGGTTGTTGAATGGACATTCCCGAGGGGATATACTCTCTTTTTATATTCTGATCTTGAACGATATCAGGCCACTCTGCGAGTCAAACAGGAAGGATGTCACCTGCGCATTTGAGATATCTCAAAGAGGCATGTTGATCTGCCTCGTATTTCTGCACGCCAAGTGAAGCGATATGTTGAACACGAAATCTCATGCGGAGATGCGTCAAATCATCCCACCGCGATGTAACACTGTCAGCAATAAGTGAGGAGCTGTTGCTCAGTATTCCATACTGATTGGTGATCTCTGGACTGAACTGTGCTCGCCAACCTACGACATTGTACGAGTGTAAGATCGTATTCGGAGTATTGCCCCTGTTTGGAAGACTCAATGCAAGGAGGTCGTTTCTTGGATTAATAGGAAACGCTCCTCCCTTCAGTTCATCGGAGGACTGTACTCTACAGTGCCGCACAAGGGTGTAAGATTTATGCCCATTGCGGAATGAACACAGGATGTGCCACGGACAGTCTGTCCGACGAAAGGTTTCCTGACAGTGTGTCTTCTGTGTCCTTGGCATGGCCGTCCTCCGCTTCTATTTGGTTGACATGGGCGATGAAAGACCGACAGTAAAGCATCATTTTAGACGGCTAAGGGAGTCAGTCCTTTGCGTTGGCAGAGAACCTACCCACAGCTGCCAATTTAAGCGGCTGAACCAGCGAATATTTTCCTGCCAGATGAAAATGAGTGTCTACAGGTCAGTTGTCTAGACGATGCACGCAAGTCTTCAAATATTCAAGGTATTGCGATTAATATTTAACACAGCCACGGGATATACACTTGCCGGTGAGGTCCATCCAGCTCACAGACACACAGGATAACGAACGACAGGCGGAGTAACGCCAGAAGAAGTAACGAATGACGACAATTCTGAAAATCCAGCAATTGTGGCTAACAAGGAGACCCGGTAGTCAGGATGCGCTTCGCCTCCTGGGCATAAGTGCATCCGTTGTTGACGTTGGCGTCCGAAAAACCGGCGGACCACATCATGACGCCTCCGAAGGCCGGGTTGTCCTTGTACTCGGCCACGAGGGAGGCCAGAGCGCTGGGCTGGAGATAGTACTGCGCACCACTAGACGTTCCCGTCGCGCCCAGCGGCGAAGCAGGGACGCCGATAAAGATCTTCGCGTTGGCGGAGGGGGTGTTGGCCAGGTTGGAGACCCATTGGTCGTAGTTGATGGGACCGTTGACGGAGCAGCCGGGGTTGTTGTAGAATTGCACCCAGAGATAGTCAAACTGCGCCTTGGTGACAATGACCTGCATGTTGGGCTCGGGGATCGGACACTGTGGCGCACCGGTGATGTAGTACTGGTTGGAAGGATCCGAAGCAAAGTTGGAGCGCAGCTTGTTGATCAGGTACTGGTAGTATTCGTTTCCGGAGTAGCTCTCAATGTCAAAGTCCCAGCCGTTGACAAAAGTGCTTCCAAAGGGTCGGGGCACATTTCCATTGCCTTGGGTATTGCCGTAGGCCTCCCAAAGGTTTTGGCCGATCGTCTCGGCCTCGGCCTGGGAGGAAAGAGAATAGGCGCCGACGGCGCCTCCGAGAGACAGAATGACCTTCACGCCCCTGGATTGGCAGGTCTTGATGGCAGAGGCCAGAGCATCGCAGTTCTGGGGCTGTCCAGAGGGAGAAATATAGCAGGACTGGCCGATGGTGCCGGAGGCAATGGTGTTGCCATTTCCGTACTGATACAGGAAGGACAGGACTATGATATCGATGCCAGAGGTCGACGTGCAGTAGGACGCCAGGTCATTGTTCTCGACGGTGCCACCGCCGTTCTGGCCCCAGTACACAACGTTCTGGGCACCGGACGCGCGAGAAGATAGCTGATGGGGCAGAGCAGATGCGGCAGCAGCCATCAGGCTGAGGGCACTGAGCAATGTGGTAAAATACATGGTGCAAATGGAATGCGCGAGGACCCGGGACACAAGGAGCGACAGAAAGTGAATAAAATTTCAAAGAATGGCAAGAAGAGAAAGGACAGATTCGTCAAGAATCTCGAGGGCGAAAGGACTGTGTGAGCTGCAATGATCATGACCAACAGCTGCGAAGGAGGCCTTTTTTATATCCCATTTCCAACCATGCCTTCTCCTGTGGCTTTCCAACAGCACTATCACCAGACATACATCCGAGCAGCACCCTTGGATGCTCCATCTCCGTTGTCTGCATGCGATGGTAACTTCATGAAGTAGGATAATGTGCGTACAGCGTTGCACCTGGCGTTGGAACTGCTAGAGGAAGGCATCGCTGAAACGCTCTAAACACGCACCAGTCCCCGTGAAAGAACCATTCAAGGGAATCCCATAGGAATGCCATAGACAGGGCCGAGCCTGAGTCGACGGCGACGGCGATCGGCGACGACGATGTAACTGTGATGGCTGTTGATTGATTAAGCTCATGCAACGTGCGGTGGGCGTGACTTGGCCGAACGACTTGACTAGTATCCCAGACATCATATACCGCGCTAGATCTTGCTCCGACCGGCTCGGAGACACGGAATAGATATGGTAAGGGTCACCACCTATTGTGACGCTGCAATCTCCGCGCGGACAAGGCCGTCTGGGATGGAAGACTCTGATACGTCTGTTCTCGCTGCAGATAGATAATATCCGGCTTGACACTAAGGAAGAGACGATACAGAAAAGCCGACTAGCAAGTGCCGGTGCTTCAGAACCAGCAAGGATATTGGTCTGCATTAATTAAAAGCCGGGGAGAGTTACATTGTCGTCGAGGCTTGACACAAGGGCTGAAGTTTAACCATGCATGTTCCTGAGCCATGCACAAGCAGATTCCTAATCCGTGCATTCAGTAACCACTAGGACATAAAGTCAAGAGCATGGAATACTTAGTAAAAGGGGCTTCCGCAGTATCGCCGTGGTGGCATATACATGTTGGCGACTGAATGTGCTTGCGACCGGCGAACCACGTGTCTTCAGTTCCAACCACTGGGGCAGTTCTTGTTGTCTATAACCCAGAGGCCACTCAGAATTGATTCCTGAGAATACTTTCTATCCATCCATGAAAACAAGGCCGAGGTTTGCCGCCAAATGGCTGTGCTATTGCCGGAACACGGAAGATCCGGCAACTTCCGAACTTCGGCTGTCATTTCTGTCGTCTCTTTGCTGGGCTCTTCTTCGTTCATTGTCGACTCTCGGCGCATCACGTAGAACCTCAAAAACCCCGAATAGGCAATTTGTGGACCGAGGCTATCCGGGAGCAGCCAATCGACCCGCGCGATGGCATCTGGACAAAAGCCACACCCTCACCGACTCGCGCGTCTTCAGGGGGACGCACTCGAAGATGGTGCCTTTCCAGGAAGATAAATAATTCGGCTTCAGCCTTCGTGGTGCGCGTTTTATCCACCTGAGCAGTCGGATCTCAAGCATCATGCGGGTCCTTTAGAGTACAGAACCAGTTCCATTCCGAGGAACAACCACGCCGAAGCCGATTGGGAGCCTCTGATCCACGCGCTAAGCCAGCCTGCAATGCTGTCAAAACACGAGTATGACATTCGGGAGCTTCCACCGGATGACCGCATTCGGTTCAGTGTGAAGTACAGGAACGCTCTCTATGTTGTAAGCAAGGCAGCCATCTGGGCCTTTTATTTCTACTTTCTCATGCGCTTGCTTCTGGTCATCACAGCACCGGAGCAGACCTGGCAGATATGGCTGATGCTTCTTGTCGAGTATATCTTCGCCCGTAAGCCATTGACATATCAGACGCCGCGTGCGATATCTGGACGGCAACTGACTTCAGGCCAGGTATGCCTTGGAATGATCAGCTCCTCACGGTAGCAGCAGGCCGATCACTGCAAAGCCGCCCCCGAGACCGACTGCGACTCCATGGCAGCGACCATCTGCCTCGGGTCGACGTCCTGGTTCCCTGCTGCGGAGAGCCGACGGATGTAGTTCTGGACACGGTCCGGGCAGCCTGCACTATGGACTATCCCGTCACTCATTTCCGGGTCCTTCTGCTGGACGATGGGGCCTCTCCTGCGCTGCGTGACGCCGTTGCAGGGCTACGCTCCCAATGGCCGCACCTGTCTTACCACACGCGCGGGCAGCACTCCGGCCGTGTCTTTGCCAAAGCCGGAAATCTCAACTACGCGCTCTTCTCCTTGCAGAACGAGGTTCAGCCCGAGTTTTGTGCCGTTTTGGATGCTGACTGCATGCCCACCCCCGACTTTCTGCGAGCCACGCTGCCTCATCTGCTGAAGGATCCGCAGGCTGCTCTGCTCACGACGAGGCAATACTACTATAATCTGCCCGATGGTGACCCTCTGCAACAGTCTCGTGTGCACTTCTACACCTGCCACAATTCCGAGCTCGACCGCATGGGCGCTGCCATCGACGCAGGGTCTGGGGCCGTCTTTCGGCGGAAGGCGATCGTCGATGTGGGCGGCTATCCCACCTTTTCCTTCTCAGAAGATTGGCAGCTCTCGTTGATGTTGCAGGGCCTAGGGTATCGCACGATGCAGGTGCTGGAACCGTTGCAGTTGGGGTTGGTACCGTCGTCGCTGGAGGGGCATATCGCACAGCGAAACCGATGGCAGATTGGCCACTCCCAACAGCCATCCGTGTTGTTCTCCTCAAACCACGGCATTCCCCGACCTCTGCAGTGGAGTATTGCTTTCAATGGCTTGTCCATCGTCATGGGGCTGGTTGGGTACATGGTAGGGTTCGCGGCAGTTCCCGTTCTCTGCGCTTCCGGTCGTCTGATTCCCGCCGCATCGCCCTTGTTGGTTCAGATTCAGGTACTTTTGGCGGTTTTGCACATCGCCTTGACATGGCTACATGGATTGATCCAATCGGCCCACGCGGGCTTTCGCATTGGGCCATTCGCCCACCTGGAGAACAGCTGGCTTGCAAGCAGTAAGTAATTGCCTCGGACAGCCTGACTCTTGTAAACGGCGCTAATAACCCTCAGCCCATATCTTTGCGATCATTCGATTCCACTGCGTCTCGAGCAAACCAAAGGGTTCCTTTGTCACGGGGAGTAGTGCGAACTCGTGGAACCGCCTCACTGAACTGCCGATCTACAAGAAGCTCCGCAAGGATTTGCTAGATAACGGACTTGTATACAGCCTCTTCTTGTATGTTGCGACTCTAGGCACGTTTCTGCTGGCATTCTATGCAGCCGTCAGCAGCAATTACGCCCCTGGCGCGACGCCTACTCACAACCGATTGATCACGGAACTGCTCACCACGGTGGCGTGGCCGCCTATGCTGCATATTGGCTACCTCACTGTCAGCAATCTGTGGGTTCCAGTCGGTTATCTGCTTCGTCGTCCGGAGTATCCCGAACGGAGATCCATGATGGCAGTCAGCGACCGGGGTATCTTCTTTCCCCAGGCGGATGTCCAGATGAAACTCCTTCACCAGAGTCGTCCTCCACTGGGGTCCTACAAACATTATGTCCTGGTACCCTTTGTGTTGGTTGCCATTCTTGTCGCGGCAACCGTGCTGTGAGTCTTTGGATATAGTACTTGATAGCACAGACCGAGGGCGCGAAGGAACGGATCAAGAAGGTTCTGCTCCCAGTAATGCAATTGTCGGACCAGGTAACAGCCAGCAATTGCGTATACGGTCTTCTTATGTATTGAACCCCGATGAGTGATGCTTCGTATGATACACTACGAGCAGATCCCAACAAAATAAGACATCGCATCTACTATCGTGGAGATAAAGAAGAGGAACGCAATCACTAATTACAATTGAAGTCATGAATGCTGGGAATGGTCAGACCCTGTCAGACAGTAAGACTTCATTTTCATCACTCTTCCGACTCCAGACCCCCAGAGCGTCAATATAAGCCTTGACAGTCTTCCAACCAATAGAGTAGAAAAGAAGGCTCCACAGAGCGATACTGTACCCCAGGATCTGCAGGAGACTAATGGGGGTATGCCAGAGAACCACCGAGATAGCAATGAGTAGAATATTCTTGGGAATGCTGATCAGCGTCATCGCTAAACCGGACGTTTTGCCGATCTTCATGGTCAGCAAGGACAACATCTGTTTCTCATCAGATTAACTCACCAGGAGAAAGATGGAGACATTAAGCATGAAGCCCATCACGGCACTCAGTGACAGGACTGTCCACCCAGCCTGCGCAACTGAACTCCACTCGAACGAAGCGTATTCGGTCTGCCAGGCCACCAGCGAGGTCATGACAGCACACGCCGGCGCAAAGTAGTACAGACTGACCAGCGGGTCCATCTTCTGGCCACTGTCCGACAGAAGAATCTGGACCATGACGAGTCGATTTGCGTCGAAGACTAAACTGGCGAACTGGAAACCGAACCCTAACCAGGAAAACCTGATCTCGCCCGACACAGCCATTGCGACGCTCAGGGTTATGATGAGGATGTTGATGAATGCCCCGATTGAGGGTTTGGCGACCTTCCAGGACCAGCTCGTGATGAGTGTGACAACGGGACCGGCCGCCTAGAATCATTAGCATGTCGCCGTTCGAGGCAGGCAGACAGTCACGTACCTTGAGCATCTGGATAAAGGAGATGTTCAGGTAGAGATAGACCACATTGCTGCAGACTAGAGTCCCGCAGTATAATAGTGCAATGGGGAGTATTGTCCGACAGTACATCCGCGCATCCATGGGCATACTCCTCCGGCCATCAAGCAATCTCGTCGTCCGCGCAAGGACTTGGGTGACAATGGTCGCAAAGACCGAGTGCCAGCATGTTAGAATAATAGCTACGGAGAATCAGCAACTGATCAGAGGCTCAAAGGCTCGGTGTTCAAGACTCACGGTAGTCTGAGACAAGTCAGCTTAGCATATATGGGATGTAGGAACAGTCAACGTACGAAAGTCTGTGGAGTTGATGATCCATTTATTCAGTAGAATGGTGGCATTGGACCAGAATATCCAGGATAAGACATCCAGGACCAGCTGCCAGTTCGACTTATTGTCGCCATAAAGATCATGAACTGCCATGGAAGCGATGACGCTCCATGGACAATCTGCAGGATGATTGACGACTACTGTGTGCACAATAGAAGTCAATCTCGTCTCGCCACGGGCAGGCTTATATACATCTCCATTGGCCTACCCTTGGCAAACTGCTACGTTATTACTCAACTCTTGAAAGCGAGATCCACATTCCTGGAAGAAAAAAGAGTCGAGAGAGCACAGCGGAGAGGGCTATTGCCAAATGCGGGAGTGCCCCGAGATGGAGTGCAACCCTACAAAGTAGGATGACAACGATGTCTTGGCGGGACATTGATGTCAATTTCAATGAATAATGAAGTTAAGGTTGTTTGATCTAGTATTTTCAGCGTGCAATTGTATTCGAGGCGATACGGAATAGGATCAAATATCTACACGTTGAGACGGCGGCAGATACAACATAGCCATAGCATATCTATGACAACCACACCGAGTCTAGGACTGTCAAGAATAAGTACAGCAGGTGAGAAGGGTCTTTTGAGCTCAAAAACTAGCAGGTAGGACTAGGATATCCGCATTCGGAATCAACTGTCATGTGGGTTACCACCTTAGCAAAGGCCAGCAGCATGGTATCTTCGGGAGATGCCGTCTTACATTTAAAGCCATTGCTTCTCCCCGTTCATGGGACGGTATGGCATCCCAAATACAATGGCTGTCTCACTGGCAGCAAATGTGCGCCCTGATGCTGAAAAGGCCATCGAACCGCTGAAGCCATGGCCATTCAGTTGGTGGTTCAAGTCTCCACTGAATCTTAGAGAAAATGTGGAACAGGAAGGCAACAATGGGTACGTTCATGCTCCTTCAATTGTGGCGTAGACTGACCAAGACCTCGAAGCTCACAAGCCCGCCTGGCGATATGGACCATAGTAAACATTGTCTCTACAGTCGCAATTGTAAGCGCAACATCTTGACCAACCCTGAAATCTACTGACCCGTGCAAGATATTCACCAACAAGTCCATTTTCGTCAACGAGTCCTTCGGCAACTGTCAGATCGCCTTTGCATCTTACCACTTTTTTGTAACCGGGTTCACCCTCTGGATGGCATCACGTCCTTGGTGCGGTGTCTTCACTGCGAAGGGAGTGCCAGTATATCAGACTCTGCACTTGGCTGTACTCATGTGTCTCCAGGTGATACTGCAGAATCTCTCTCTAGCTTATTCTTCAGTCATCTTCCACCAACTCGTGCGACTGCTTCTGACACCGCTTACCGCGCTCTTGAATTATCTTCTGTATCGTTCAAGGATTCCCACAGCATCCATCATACCTCTGATAATGCTGTGTGCCGGTGTTGGGACCATGTCATACTACGACACATTACCCCGGACAGACGGCAAAATCACAGCGTCTTCGAAGGGTGCGGTGTTTGCCTTCACCGGCGTCGTTGCCAGTGCGTTATATACAGCATTCGTTGGACGCTATCACCGGAAATTCGAAATCAGCAGTGTTCAACTCCTATTGAATCAAGCTCCACTGAGCGCGGCGATGCTTCTGTGCGTTGTCCCTTTTGCTGAGACGTTGCCAGCCACTGCTGGCCTCTCGACATCATTATACGTCTCTATCATGGCAGTAAGACTTCCTTCCCCAGACCCCTCCTTCTGCATTTTCTTGCTCAAGTGTTAAAGATGGCTGACTCGGTCTTCAGAGCGGTATCCTTGCATGTCTGGTGAATCTCTCACAATTCATCATCATAGATTCGGTTGGCCCTGTCAGCAGCACTGTCATTGGACACTTGAAAACCTGTATCATTGTCGGGTTGGGATGGGCCCTGAGCGATCGGCCAATTTCGAGGGGATGCCTCGTCGGTATCCTAATGGCCCTGACAGGAATGACCTTGTAAGTGTGAACTTGCCCAGACCGAACGCTTTCAGACGAAAGGCAAGCTAATCTATGTGCTTTGAAATCAGATACATGCGTATAGTGCTTGGCAGCCGCTGAAGAGCTGTGATTCATGTGCGAATTGTTCGAATGCGGCAGTTGATATGCCTGACGAAACCGTTGCAACGTACGAGGTGGTCACTCTCCTTGAGTGCCTGTCCTAAACAAGGTATTATTACATCATATTCATAGCAATGCCTGCAATACAATCAAGGTAGAATTGTCACACAAACCAAGACTACTCCCAACTATCTGACCTCTAAAGTAGCGTAGCACTCATGCTACTATATGAGCATTGATGCAGTGAATTGCTTTCCAGGGAACAGGACCCGCAGCCACTGAGCATAAACACACATGATTTGAATTCCAAGCTATACACCCAGGAAGATGTGCCTAGATTAGATAAAACCTTTGCGAGAACCATCCTCGACACGCAGACGCTTCAAAGTGTATGTCCCTTTCACAAGCCACGGGTAGAACTGGGCACAGTCTCAAACTATCTACACGGAATAGCAAACCAGCCATATGGGCTCAAACAACAATGACTGAAATCACACAAATGCAGGTGCTTTTGTCTTACAGAATCTTCGGTATCAAAGTCCCGATTAGCCAACCAAGACTCCCCTTGGATAGTGAATTTCCGCTAGATCCAACTCTGTTATGGCGCCTGATTTTTCATTCTCGTGTTGCGAATATACCTTCCTTTCGCCCGCCACCAGCTGATGGATGTTGAGCCGCGTGCTGTAGACCATATTCCATGCTTGAGCTTCATGCCATGAGGCATCATCGCCACCGTTGATATCGGAGTCGCGTGATGCCGGACCAGCGTGTCGATACGTGCCGATCAGATTAGGAAACGTAGCAAAGCATTTCAGCTGCCGACGGCCGTTAGTGCCGGCGCACAGGTCACTCATGGCGTTGTCGACAGCACAGTCAAGGCGATCCACGGAAAGCGCGGCTAGGATTTTCTTGGCCCCTTCCCTTGTGACGGCATATCCGTACGTACAACAGCCCATTTCGGCCCGATATAAGAAGCGCGTTGTTCCAATCGGCAAGTTGGGATACTGTTGTTTCCATGTCTCCAGTGGGCCGCCCCAGCCATCCCGCTTATCGGGACTAGGGACGGTTGGGTCGTCTGGGATGGCGAAGAAAGTCGTCTCGTTGGCCCCGGGGCCCGAGGCGCAGCCTCCAATCCAGAGGATATCCCAGTCCGTGCCGTAGGGGGCAGTTTTGGGTGCGTTTTCCTCGCCATTCAGCAGGCGCACCCCACGGGCAAATTCGCGGAGTTGCATTTTGAGGGCCACATCCCAGTCTGCGTCGTCTTCTAGGATCAGGGCTGTCGTGTAGGAGTTTTGAAGGACCCTGCTCAGTTCAATTCCGTTAGTCACGGTCTGGGGAATGGGTATCGCTGTTGACAGTGTGCTGTATTACATTCTTAGTGCATTCATATGTGCGCGCCAGCAGGCCACGGCAGTGGGTTTCAAATCAGTCAGGTTAAGTCCCTTATCTCCAGGTGAGCAAATCAATGATGAAAAGTGCAGATGCTCGCGCGTACATTAGGTAGGGATCTGGGATCCAGCTCGTCAGGTCGCACACCATCAATCCAGTCCACTTTGAAACCAGCAGCGAGAGATGCTAAAGTCAAGAAGTCGCGTTTGTCGGTCCGTTCTTTCAAGCCGATTGCGTAGATATGTTCGAACTATAGGCCAGTCGGGTTAGATAGTACGAAAGTGCTATAGGATCTAGAGGGTCCTCACCCCCAGAGTCTCGTTCTGAGTATGCGAAAGCTTGTCATCGCTCAGGACGTCGCGACTGATGAACGACCAATTCGTATCCCTGTAGCTTGTCTGGATGACTGGCCAGAGCAAGTAGACGCTGGCATAAAAAACAAGTACCACTGGGAGAATCTTGGTGATGTGAAGACGCCGGTGGGGGGCTGTCAAGATCATGTTGCCAGACTCGCGCAGGGAGATTTCGAGTTAACTATGGATAATCGGTGGCATATGCAAAAGCCCAGTAGTTCTGTCGACATCTCTGCCCCAGCTGTGATCTTTGCATCTTATCCATAAACGCAGCGACGAGAGGCCAAGGCGGGACCGATACTGCCTTCGGTCCTACAATCATCTACTCGAGAGCGACATGCTCACATGAGGAACTTTGGGACGAAAACAGTTACTGCCATAATCCTTGGTTATTTTTGTTCCCAAGACCTCGGATCTCTGTTTTCGCACCGGATATGTTTGGAAAGAAGCAGTCAAATGACTCATTTCCCCGTGAGCTGCCCGAAAAGGGCATACTGCTCGCTGAAACTAACGACAACCACTAATGGACGCCGGGCTCTAGGATTAATTAATGGCCATGATTGTGGCACTTGAATGCCCCAATTGTTCCATACCAAACAGTTAGCTTTAGGCTACTTGTGAGGCTGCGTTATACACACTACCGGGTTGTCAAGACATATCCCCAGTATTGGTCATGCCAGGTAACCGAGGATAGGTTTGACTCGGTCCTTTCAGTAAGCCTGAGCAAGCTCTTGTGTAATGTATATACACCTAAATAGGAATTGTTATACTCTGTTTGTTTTCGTCAATTAGGTGGATCTGCAGAGGATCCACTGTGGCTGTCCTCCCATTCAATGTAACGATGGCCTTGCAAGGAACAATAAGACAGTGAGCAGACCTTCTGGATAATTATTTTACATCAGTGCGAGTTGAAACCGTCCATATCTGCTTATCACAACCTTCACAGGGACAGGGGAAAGGTCTCTGGGACAACATATGAATGCACATTTTGCCGCCTGATAAGCATTAAAACAGTCCCTCTTGAAGAGAGAAGGGAAAAGAATATTCTCAGGATTTAGTTAGGAAACGCTGCCAGGGCACAATCCAAATTCCACAGCCCATAACCGAAACATTCCTGAGCATCCACCTGCCCCTTTGGTTAAGCCCCTTGCCCTCTGTCATTCCACAGTCATAACTCTGCTTTATTTTTAGTTCATCACCGTCGCTCGTTTTGGCCTTTTTCAGTTTCTTTTGGGGCTTATTAGATCATTCTGCCGCTTTCGTCAGCGTCGCTGTTGTTGCAGGCACTGCCAAGAATCAGCATGGCAGCTCCACAAATGGATGGCTGATTAGCAGGTCCTGTATTCACATTGCTGATCAGCTGAATATTACTTAATTATATCACTTGTATGACCTGCATGCATATGTAGGCACAGTTCAACCTAATCTAGGTGTTGGGCGTGCCGCAGTCTAACAAATGGTGGCAATGGAAGATATACCTGTCCATCTATTCGAACAACTGCTTTATGCTGTCTTGGCAAATCTCTTATACAGTTTATACTGTAGCGGATTGCTGTTGCGTAGTAGCTATGTTTGACAGATTGCCAGAGACGCAAGTGCAATTCCATCCAGGAAACAAGACATAAATAGCTATGACAGGACTATTTATACAATTCAACCATGTACATCTCTATCCTAAGTTAGGCGCAGGCGAAGAATGTCCTCATTATCCGGCATATGAATCATTTACCTCCACAAAGCCGGCGCGACACATATCCCTCGTGACGGGATATAGCAGTCGTGCGAAATTACTCTGCCGTTCCAGCACGTATTTCGGCGTGATATGTTTGAAGTCCTTGACCGGATTCCCATTCCGAGCAGGACTAAAAGCATGTAATATGTATGTATGTGAGTAGTCACGCTCCCACGACGGAAAGTCCTGCGGCCTGTCCCATCGATCCGTAACTCCTTCGTCGTATGACGGCAGGGACCTGCAATCTGTAGCGTTCTCCAGATTCGAGACCGTCTCGTTGTGAATCCCATAGAGCACGATGTTTTCAGGCGTGGTCCAGCTCCCCGGCCCAAATGCATCCTGCTCCATGATTAGGACTTCCCCCGGCAACCGCGCCAGACGCTGGCCCAATCGCGTCACGACTGAATTGCTGTGCGTTGTCCACCCCCCATCGTAAACCTTGTGCATCTCGGCTTTCCACATCTGGAGCAAGAGCGCATCCTTCTTGGCCATGAAGGTTCCGCTCATTATCTCACCGTTAGCCTGGCGGCCAGTGATTGAATTGAAGCCGCTCTCCCTCAAGGCCTTGATATCGCGAACCGGGTGTGCATCCCAGTCAAGGTAGATGCCGCCGAACTCGCAGACGGTAGAAACGCGAACAAAGTCGGACTTGTGCTCGATCTGGTCAATGGGCTTTCCGTTTCCCGCAACAGTGGGCGGTTCAACATGGTTTATTCGCAGGTTGGGAGTGTTGAATATCAGCTGGTTCCACTTTCCCGTCTTCCCGGCCCGAGCATTCTCGATGGTCTTTGGATTAGCGTTGGTGTGGAGATAGATCGTGTCGGGATGCCAGTGTTGCAAGACCGAGTAGAGAGAGAGAAAGTGTTTGAATTGGAAGGCGAAGTCCGCGTCAACATCTCGTAGAATGTACACATAATGGACTTGGTTTGGAATCGCGGAACCAGTCACATTGATTGACGTCGGAGGGGCACTGCAGTTGAGGAGCAGCTGACTTTTAAATTTCCAAGCATATTCTCTCCAGAGAATCACAACGGCGAATATGGCTGCAGCCACCAGGAATGTGTAGCTTGAACAAGGGCGGGAATAGATCATTTTGAAAGGAAGGGGGCACGAGGATAAGGATTCCTCTCAATTGACAAGACGGCAAATATATCATGATTTCAGTGGCTGTGGTCTAGTCTATGCAGAAATAGGAGGGCAGTGACAAGGCAGTCTGCATTCAATGGTCCCAGTAGTCTTCGGGACCAAGATGGCAACCTAATGCACCGGATTCAGTAGTTGCAAGGATTTAGCAAAGCCAAGCTCTTTCTTGGGAATCATTATTACACTGGCATTCTTGCCGAGGCGCACGGCTACCGTTAGCAGTGACCCTGGAGCTCTCAGATAGTGTCTTGCCAACATTAAGTTTAGATTCACATTCCATTAGTACAGCTAGCTATGTGCGACATTCAGCTATATTTCCCAGCCAATTGTAAGAGTGATTTCCGTCAATTCGTCGCATGATCACTTCCAGTAGTGGCCGCCTTCTGGACTGAGGGTATCCAACTTGATTTCACCTGGCAATGCAATTTTGCCTGCTAGGCCTGATAAGGCGCCATCTATTTGATATGATGATTCAGATCTGATACTTTGTATGCCAGCCTTTTGCCTCAATGACTGCCTTGACCTGGTGAGCCATAGTATTTGACAGCTTCTCTAGTATTCGATTTTCAGTGTTATGTTATGCCTCCTTTGCTACCCGGATTTGCTGCTTATGCATATCTACTACAGTAAAAGTCAGCCTCTACTAATGTATCTGGTAGTTTAATGTGTGGACAGTGTGGTTCAGACTAAGGTCATAGATATGATCATATTGATTATCAGTAAGCTTTAGGGCTCGCGGAGCAGGGACGCGTCACATTATTATTTCAGGTAGATTAGATTCTCAATGAATAGTATTGATGTAGTCTTTATGGGACTAAGTGGTATTCAGGATGCTTTTTATGAATTCTAGAGTAGCTTTATCCAATGCTCTACAGCATTGGAGCTCACAGATACATGGATATATCTAATGATCATTCTTTGCAAGGTGCCACAATCTTGATGATCATTAAGAGAGGTATCAAGTAATTCGATTCAGCAGGTAGAATATTAGGAAGTTGCCTGATCAGACCCAGCAGTAAAAGCACATTATTCAAACTTTTGACGCGTCTCTGTAGGTCTTAGGAATTGCCTGTTGGGCTGCATCCCTTGCATCCCGACAAGCCTCTGACAATACTCTATTGTCTAGCCATTACAGCACGTTCCTTTCTCTTACACCACGGATAGGACAAGCAAACTAGACAGCCTGAATCCTCGCCCAAGCACGGTTTCCGGCTTGCACCATAGAACGACTACACATCGGAAATAGGACGGGTCTACTGACGCATCAACAGGCTTCCTGATTGACCAAGAGGGACTTTGGGTCGACACCCGATTGACAGCAAAATTATACGAAGTGGCTGCCGACCAGGAACCGGCCTGTATCTATATTAAGAGGACCGACACTGTTGAACTCAGAGAGGTATTGGTGCCTTTGTCGCAACCGAGATTTGCCAGTACCACTGGGCAGGGTGCGATCATTAGTTCTCTTTGACCCAGAGAATACGAAAGGATTAACAAAGGCTTCATTATTTACATTTGATTGCCCACGCTTGTGGAGGAGCCAGATGGAACAGCCGGTGACTGTAAGCTTGGTAACATGTATAAAGTTGATCAACGTCCTAAACACCATATTCGTTGTCTTTCTACTTGGAGGATGGTAGTTGGTATACAGGGGCTTGATTGCCAGGGGCAGGCGGCATGTTTACTAGCCACACACCGGTATCTCAAAGAATGCTGCTATTCATACTTTGCAGCATTTCCACGGAGTGCAAAATTGGAACTATATTTCGCGTACGATTTGTCTACGTTCGAAACTTCCATATGAACCGCGCAATTTTCTTCCAATCTCACATACCAGCTCTCTCTCATCCTATCCTCCTCTGTCCTATTGTCATCATCCTCACAACAGAATGAAGCTCCATCACTTCCTTCTTCCTGTAGCACTCACAGCTACTGCAGGCGCTCAAACCCTCAACATTGTTGCCCATGAAGACGACGATTTGCTCTTCCTCAGTCCCAAGCTTCTCGATGAAATTCGATCTGGACGGAGGGTCCGCACCATCTTCGTTACCGCTGGAGACGCGGGCAATGGTGCAGACTATTGGATCTCTCGGCAGGAAGGGTCGAAGGCAGCGTACGCCCAAATGAGCGGCGACGAAAACGCCTGGACACAGTCGGACGCTGGCATCCCAGGCTTCAACATCCCGTTGTTTACATTGAACAACGATCCTAATATCTCACTTGTCTTCCTTCAGCTACCAGACGGTAATAACGGAGGAGAGGGCTTTGGATCCGGAAGCCTGCAGCAACTGTGGCAAGGAACCATACCCGAGCTGACTTCCTGGGGCGGATCCTCATACTCCAGGGACGATTTGGTGAATGTGCTGAGGAATCTGGCCGATGACTTTGGATACGACCACATCAACACCCAGGACTTTGTCCATGATTATGGAGACGGAGACCATAGCGACCACCACACCACCGCTTATTTTGTCCATGAAGCGTTCGCTGATTGTGCCAGCAGCGCATCCATCACTGGTTACATGGGCTATCCTGTCGTGTCGCAACCAGCTAACGTCGATGGAGAGCTTCTTCAGGAGAAGAAGGCTGTATTCTACAATTATGCTAGCCACGACAGGAACACATGCAGTAGCGATGAGGCCTGCCGAGGACGTGATGAAGCTCTCTGGATTGAAAGGGAATACATCGTCAGCGAAATAGACCAATCCCCTTGCAGGAAAGCTGCGAGCAAAGCCCCAGCCTCTACTACGAGTAAGGCGTCGGTCTCTACTACGAGCAAGGCGTCGGTCTCTACTACGAGCAAGGCCTCGGTCCCTACTGCGAGTAAAGGCTCGGCCTCTCCTGCGATCAAGGGCTCGGTCTCTACTGCAGTCACCCCTTCGGCATCCCCAACCCGTCCACATAAAGTCATTTCAAGGCCACTGCAAGCATAACAGCATCTCTATCCACTGCTGACACCTCTGGAAACTTCCACGATCAGCTTACAGGAGATTCTGCGCATGTTATTGTTATTTCGGGAGTAATATGTGTCTCTGCCGCTATTTCACCTGCTGTTGCCCATGTTTAAATATGCTTCTGTGGCTGGGATTTTTGCATGAAGTTTCATTTTCGGTGTCACTTGGTTTCTCGCTCTCTTTCTTGAAATAGGTGAATTGCCACTTCCAGATTCCTCTCTTGTAGCCTTAATCCTTTTTTTGGGCACTGTTATTTACGACGCGAAGCATCTAATGAATCTGGGGTAGGATACATAGATGGTCCTATTTATCGGGATTTCAAGCTTTTAGTAATAATATTACCATGGGATTCCCTGATAGTTTAGCTGCTTTAGGTTCTGCTACTTTCCCCTCTGTATCTGTATGTGGACCTGGGTCTCGTCTGGGCATTGCATTCGATCTCCCGTCTCAGCCGACTTCGACTGATGGTCTCAGTCTAACATAGGAACTCGGTGGAATGAATGAGAACTACTGCTGCTTAACAGCGGAACAGTACAGTACATCTTAAGAACAGTTCACTGTCAGTCGGAAACTGACCTTAAACATCACCAAACACCAAGCGCCAGCCCTCCCTGGGGACTCTAGTTATGTTGTTATACCTCCCGTGGCGGGCCTCCGTCGCAGAATACCTTGGAATTATTGCCATGGCTGCTGGCTGGTGTGCTTTGGAGCCCCAAGTGAGCAGTCGCGCTGTTAATATAGATGGATATAACGCCGTAGATGTACTGATTAAGTTCATTCTTATAAGGATAAACCTACAAGTAAAGCAAAAGGTAGAAAGAAGTAACAAGGATATATGGCATGCCACCGTAACTCCTGCATACTGCATCTCTGACATGGTCTCCCGCATCAAACACAACCAAGTACAGTTCAATTGCCTGGTTTTATTCTCATTTTTGTCAATACCGTGTCTCACGTAGAATTCTGCCTGCTCTAATTGCCCACGGTCATTCAGGCCAAAAGTAATATATAGAGAGATACGGCCCTTTCTCCTTCGTGTACGCAAAGGAGAGCCACGCCTGATAACGCGTCGCCTCTTCCAAATTTTTACCTTCACTGCAATCAGTTAGTAGGTGATGGAAAGTAACCACGATGTGGAATGGGAGCCAGCTGTCAACTCACTAGTATGCCTGCAAATTCTCCATGAAAACCTCTGCTTGTTCCGGCATATCATGCCGCTGGAAGAAGGCAGTCATTATACGAGCTATCTTGGTTTCGGGAATCCCTGTGAGTGGCATATACAGCTTGGGCTTGGGAAGTCGCTGGCCGGCCTTCATCTCATAGTTCAGCATAATGGGCAAGAGCCCTTTCTCCATCATGGCCGAAGGCTCAAGTGGACCTTGGATAATCCCGAGTTCTGACCAGAGTCCACGGATGATCTCCAACCCAACTGCGGTGTCCTCGTCTGTCAGTCGTCCGCCCAGTGTCCAGTGTTCTTCCGCTCTGGCGAGGGTAACGAGAGGATCGGCGATGTAGACCTTGAATCGAGTATGCGCGGGGTCAACAAGGTCGCAGCAAAGAAAAGCAGCATCGATTTTGCTTTGCTGGAAATGTGCTTCGATTAATTGACACAAACTATCCAGGTGGCCGTCTTTGTCGACTGCCCGTATTGCTCCGAAACATGCATTGGATCCAGTCTGACCCGTGGCTGCACACTTGATCCCCGGAAAGAAGTATTCCTTGGCAACGATTCCGGTCTTTCTCAGATCCAACGCCACGACATACTGGGTCTTCACTTGAAAGTTCGTGAGGTACTTTGTGAGTTGCTCCTCATTCAGATTGCGCTCGTCTTTGGCCGTCAGGGTCAGATGCTCGCTAAGCAAATGATGCAGTTCTATGTTGACGCTTTTGACGAGCAATTGGAGCTGAGAGAAGAACGCATTGACCGAGGTGCGGTTGAACCGGTCATGGCCGACACTCGCCTGGTAGCGGACGGGCTCAAACGCAATGCGCGTCGTCGATCCTGATCTCTGGAAGTTCTGACTTAGTTCGACAGTCATGTTACCGCCCAGGGTGCATCGGTACACGTCTCTCCCTGGTGACGGGTATGGACCAAGCACTGGGGCGACGAGCTGGGCAAACAGACATAGGTACTCGTATTGCTGATGGATGCTGTACTTCCCGTCGACGAGCATCTTTGCGAGCATGGGCGCGACATGATGCCAGTGCTGGTATTGATCGATATCCGGGAAGAGAAGCGCCTTGGTGAGGGTATGATAAGCTATATCTTTCGGGATCGGGGCCTGTGACTGTCCAGATTGACCTGTTTGCTCGTCGACGGCGGATGTGTCGCAGGCAGATATGTCAGGAGGAGAAGCGGTCATCTCACCGTCCATTTGCGATTCGAGGTAGGGAAAGTGAAATTATAAATAGGAATACTCTGCCGTCTCTCAGGGGTTACTTTTCATAAGTCGTGCAATATGAAGCTCGAGACGATCGAGACTCGATGCGAAAATGTGAA
Source organism: Aspergillus fumigatus Af293 (assembly GCF_000002655.1). NCBI lineage: Eukaryota > Fungi > Ascomycota > Eurotiomycetes > Eurotiales > Aspergillaceae > Aspergillus > Aspergillus fumigatus. Next base: position 147,734 of record NC_007201.1, on the reverse strand, counting down.
GGAAAACAGGGAGGGCAGAGTCAGCTTTTTGTAAACGTGGGACATGCGTCTTCTGAGCTTCATGGTATGAGCGGGGATTATGCATGGCGCTTCGTGACGGAGCCATGTCTACCAGTTGTATCCCTTGAAGACGTGTAACACTCGTACACGATTTGACATAATGTCAGACGATTGCTCTCATGCCAAGTAAGAACCTATTTGGGCGGATCAATCGTGCAGGTGGAACATGGCAGTCACGGTACTCGTATGGGAAGTGATAGGTCATTTTTGGGAACATTTCCCATTGACTTCGTGTTCGCCAAGATGTTTGTGTCAAGGTCTACTCCGTAGATACGTCCCTAGGGATCGCCGACTTATCATGATTGGAATATGCCGGAACCCACCAGAGGGGCTTGCAGTGGTCTATGTGATAGCTCTGCAGCTTAGTGTCTTGTCTAGACACGCTACACAATATCCCCCCATTGGGCCATGTCTCTGTTTGTTATTGGGATTCGAACCAGGTGTTTGATACTGGACCAGAGGTCGATAGTCCATTGATAGTCCAAGTAATGTAGGTGAGCCATTCACTAACATATGTATATTCAGCTGACGGTCATCAAAATTTGTTTCTTCAGCTCGGCTTTGTGTTCCCTGATGTGGCTATAGGACGTCTATACGACACATCAGTGTGTTTATACAACCTCAAACCACCCATTGTGTTTCATGAGGCCGTGATATGGCGCTTGTTTCCTCGGTCCAGTTCTCCTCTGCAGCCATTGTCTACCGACCTTGAGAAAAAGAAAATCAATGTATCAGTTCTGTTGAAGGCGGGGATCTCAGGAAGAAAAAGCTGAACAAAGGAGGGCTGTCAGTGTCGTATTGAACGAGGTCATGGCGCTGGAAAAGGCTGTGTGATTGACTAGTAACTAAAATCTAATCATCCCACTACAATCCTTCCTTCTACTCTGGTTCATCGTTCCACTGCATACCATTGGGGCATTGCGTTCAATTCAGAGATAGCACCTCGTGTCCAGACAAACAAGAGCTGCCTACAATATCTTATTCGACATGCTCGAACGCGTCAGTCCGGACAGGACGCTCACATATGACAAACTAGACAGTGTCACTATACATAGGTACGTATATAGGCTCTTGAGTAATATCCCATTCCAAGCAGAATGCTGACTGAACCAGATTCCGGTACCAGTAGTGTGACAGAGCTCCCGGGTCTGAAGGCCGGTATTGCCATTGTGCCAATAGATCCTACCCAGCTCTTGGTCTGGGTGGGAGATATCGTGCATCAAACGGTAGCCTAGATGCCACCACGTCCCGAGGCCGGCGTCGCGGGTAGGATCTTAACTATAGCATATCCTGCTCATCTAGCAACCAGTATCTCTACATCAGACCACATGATCACTTGGAAACACAAGGTAATGTACGCATCCATCAGACACGAACCAGTCACCCGGCATATGTGTTGTCTATGTCTGCTAGCATCCGAAAGCTGAAAGAGGTGTGTTCGTTGCCGAGCGCTTCCAGGCACGTGGTGTCACTCCCGGTTGCAAATTTCACTGGCAGCAATGTACTGCAATTCCCCATTGCACTGCTTCGATTGGTCTCTGATTGATATCCAGGCAAATTGTTGGAGGAGCAACCATCTGCATCCTTTTGGGAGGATTCTACTTGAGGGCCTAATTTTGGCATAAAACACGTGTCGGCTCATATGTCTGAAAAGCCCTCAAATTAATACGTAGAGCTTTATCAACCTATATAACCGCTCTGGGTCGCAAGCACCTTCCAGGGATACCTGACTAGGGGAATACCAGGCGGGCATGTGCTTCGTGGATTTAGGTCCCGACGCTTTTAACAGCGCATACGCTTTCTCTCCATTATCGCATAGATTGACCCTTAACCTCAGACAGTTATGTCAAGGAACCGGATTTATGACGGATTGCCTTCGCGGGGAATGGAAGAGACTTTCCAGCCCCTATCTACAGGCAGCAGCAGATCTCATGGGACAAATGGACGTGTATGCTGTTATCACGTATGGATCTGTGTCGGCGAAGATGAACCCAAATGAACATCTTGCTAGGCAAAGGAGAGTGCATGTCTGAAAATTAGGAACTCCCAGAGTGCTAGGGTCTAAACTAGGAATGAGTAAACTGAAACACCTAAACAAGGTGTGTTGGTGGTTGCCTGCTAGTGGGCATGAAGTGACCAATTGTACCCTCATCCAGGGCCTAGATTCCAGGTGATGATAGCATTTCAAGAAGGCATGCAATGGGAAACACCTGTTCTCAATCGAGGATCCCCTCGAAGGATCCACTCCAGGCCGGATGGAGTTTCAGATCCCGATCAACCGTCCTAAGCGAAGTATACCAACATATACCGACTTGGCAATCACATGGATCGCCCCGAGTGCGGACTTTGACAGCCGAGCCTGCAGTTCCACACTGACAATCGACAGTTGTTTCAGTCATAAGGCTAACCATCTGCGAACCGTAATTTTAGCTGGTCTCCCCACATCTAATGCTACCTTACGATGGCTAATTATAGAATACCAAGTAGGGGGATCACTACTTAATACTCTTTCAAGTATCGGTTCTCCCCACTAGGCAAGTCGCTGAGGAACTTTTAGGAAGCGCAAAACATGGTGTCGAAGCTAACAAACTTTATGGGCAGGCCCTTGTAGATCCCCACTGGGCGTCTCCTGGAAGGATTCTTCATCGCAGAGTGGATGGGTGAGAAATAAGTCTCTGGAGGTATACAGTGTGATGGTGAGATGTGCTACTGATCAAGGACTTCGCTTAATGACTTCTTACAATATAACACATTGCGTTTACAATAGTGTACAATAGTGTACACTCTTTATATTCGTTGATAGCGGTCGTCCAAGGGTCTAGATACGTTGAACTCTAGCAAAACTTAGGTTGTCTTGGATCTTCGGCAAACTGTGGTTCCCCTTCTTTTTACCTAATGGACCCTTATCCGGGTCTCACTCTAAAACAAGCGGAAGAACCTGGCCTGTTTGATCTGATAATATCATTGGGCTCCTGTCGTTCATGAAACCAGGAGATGTACTCATGATGACCTAGTCTGGGTTTTCCGTCGATCAAACCTTCGCGGCCCTCGCTTAACGAGAGAAAAGAACCAACACCAACTATATGCGGTTCATGGATCACCGTAAGGAAATTGGAGCTGGCCGCATCACATGGGTGTGTTTCACGTTTTACTAACGACAGCTTTCTCGCGCAGCGTTGTGAATTTGGTAGACCTCTAATGCCTTGCGCATGAGAGAAACGGGATGTACTGGTACGAATGAGGGTATATAAGGGCTCTGGCATCCTGCTCTTTCAATATCCATTCCAGGAAATCCAGTATCTAACTTCGGTCAAGAACCTTCCACTACTCTCGTCCATCTCACGTCATCAATATGTTGATCAAAGACATCCTCACTGTGACAGCCCTTCTTGCGAGCCAGGTGAGTGCTCATGGGCTGGTCACCCGCATCAAAGGCGCCAACGGCGTCGACATGCCTGGCTTAACTAGTGAGCTCATCCACCCCCCTGCTCTATGTCGCAATGGAATGCCATATTAACGACGTTTAGTCATTGACGGAGTACCACGGGACTGCCCCTCTGCGGCATGCGGCGGACAAAAGGACACGGCAATCATCCGAGACCAGGAAATGGGAGGTATCAAGGCCTCGCCTCTGGGCCGTACTATGGGCGCTGGTCCGGTATATGCGGCCACAGTCATTAACAAGTTTATGGGCGCTGCGACGGAGAAGAGGGGTCGCGCTTCCCCCTCGGAAAGGCGTATGAGATTGCCTTCGCATTGCAGCATCAACTGGGCTAATATGTTCTCAGGTCGACAACTCATCAACGATGCTGCAAGTGTCATTACTAACGCCGGTGGAACTATTCTCAATGGTATGGATTCACTGGGTGGACCCAGACGAGCAGACTAACACGGCGCAGGCGTCCAAGACATCGCAGACAAGACCCCGCTGGGTGGGACGATCAAGAGTAAGGAACTGTATTACAATCAGGAAGACCACGGTTGATATGATAAACAGGCGCGCAGTCGGCAGTTGATGACGCCCTCAGTATTGTACCAGGCCTCAAGTCCGGTGCAATGACACCGCAGGGCACCAAGGAGAACGGTATTCAGTTATACTCTGGCAAAGGTTCCCGCACGGGTCTGCCAACCGCTTCTCCAGATGGTGTCGTCACAGTCATTTATCATCAGGTAGGAGGATACTCCCGGAATAAATGGATCGATATTGACACTAGGATACTCTAGGTAAACCAGGACGGCGCTGGACCTCTCACAGCCGACATTGATCCGTCCAGCGGAGGAACCAATGCGAAGGCATTTGTGTCGGCCAAAGTGATTCAGAACATCCCCGGTGTGGCAGGGTTCTCAACATCCAGCACTATGGACTACGAGGTCAAGGTCCAGGTGCCTAATGGGATGAAATGCACTGGAACAGTCGGTGCTGCCAAGAATGTGTGCATTCTGCGGGTTCGGAATACGGCTATCTCCGGGCCATTTGGCGGTTCTGCTGCATTTACGATGTGAGAGATGCTGACTGGTGAAGGATTGCTCTTGTACTCCAGTGTCGCGTCTGTGATTTGATATACCGTACTTTTCAGCTTCTAATTAGGTACGCTGTGGTTGTATCATTAATAGAAACCAACGTTTAATCAAACTGTCCGGAGATTGTTGCAACCAGCACCTGCAATACTTTCTCAAAGGAGATGGATTTCCTCTTCTACCTGCATGACTACTCTGCTGAACATGGCGTCCTAAAAGTCTCCTCTGAGCTTGTCCACTGGAGGCAAAATACCCTCCGTTTCCAGAACCCTGAAGGTATCCTCCAGCTCTTCCCAAGTATCAGCATAACCATTCCATCCCAGCCGCCGTGCCTTGCTCATAGTGGCAACACAGCTCCAGTCCCTTCCCAGGGCAAAAGTGAGGAAATCCCACGTGGCCGTGTCCCATCCGCATTGGTCGAGATTGTATTTATCACGCAGTTTAGCCCAGGCCTCGTTTACATCCTTGCGCTTCGCCCATTTCTCCGGATCGACCTGCAGAAACAAGGTGGGCGTATCATCGGCCGAAACGCCAATTCTGTCCGCGTGTACAGCCAGCGGGTGCCGATTTGGCATCCGCACAGTCGTTGCCTCATATTCACGAAACCCCTGTGTGTCCGGGGTCCCTCCATGAGGAAACATCGGGTTTGGAATCTTACAGCCGAACCGCGCAGCCAGTCGCGGCCACAGATTCTGGAAGGACTCCGTATCGCCGTCCATCACGTTGAAGATATTGTTGCCGGCGTTGGGGGCAGTCGCCGCCCAGAGGCAGAACTTGGCGTGCAGGTTTGCCGACGTCCAGCAGTTGAAGGCAAAGTAGTTGGCTTTGCAACCGGGGAAGGGTAGCTCGGAGCCCGGGAGGGCCTTGCTGACAGCGCAGTAGAGACCCAGTGCGGTGGCTTCGTTCATGAAGTTACCTCGGGCGTAGCCTAGCACATCCTGCGGGAGTGTGACGATCCATTCCCACTTGCCTCGTGCGGCGGCCTCTTTGAGGATTCGCTGCTGTTCATAATAGAAGTTTGGGGGCCAGGTGGTGCCACCCTGGTTGCCTTCCAGCAGAGGGTCATCCTCAATGAGCGGCTGCTTACAATTACCCAGGTGGACGCCGTATTGTTTGAGGCCGCAGGTCAGAACAAAGCGCTTCACTGTTCTGATAGCACCGGTGATTTCCAATGCTTGGATAAAGTTTGACAGCATCAACCCATTCACGCGGGACAATTCCGCTGGATCATCATGTGCCAGGTACGCGCAGAAAAAGACATACTCGGCTGAGATGTCTTTGAGGTTCCTGGCCATGTCCTCGGCTGAGCCCCGGAGGTCGAGGGTTGCATGTTGGATTTTTGCGTTTCCGCCTCCAGGATTTCTGCGAGAAAGGGAATAGATCTTTTGATAATGGGGGTCTTTGCATAAATGACGTACAATAGCACTTCCGTTGATTCCTAGCGAGAATATCAGCAGGGAGTTATTCGGCTGACAGAGGCACTTACCGGTTGCACCAGTAACAATTGCAGATGGCATTTTAAGCACAAAGGAGAGCTATAATCGATTAGTTGTATTCCAATGACTGATAGGAGGCATTAAATGGCAGGACCTAGGCAGGGATCTTTGTACGAATGTCTTTGGTTTCAGGGAACGGAATATATTTATTGATGTTCAGGATCCGGTTATGACAAAGTATGATATCACCCACACGCCATGAAGAGCGGCATCCTCATTGGGTCTTCTATAATTCACTATTGGCGCCAGAAACAGAGTAAGCGATCACAGCAGCTAACGTGGTCATTATTCGTGCATATCCCAGTCTGGCGTCGAGGATCCTCAACCTGGTGGAACAAACTCCGCCAGATGTCTAGACTTCAGTCCAATCCATTAGGCTAGATATATACCTCTGGAGATTCCTGTTACTCTACAAAGGGATAATAGTGGACTGAGAGGCCTTAAGAGTCCAGGGAATCGTGTGTGACCTTCTAGTGAATTTACCAGATGGCGACCAGAGATACGGAGCACTATGTACATCTATATAGTCACCTTGCATGCCATGCTCCGTCAAGCTGATCTCTAAGACAATGCTTGAGCTCTTGCAGAGCAATTCTGACAACTGATTCTAGTTGTCCATCGGTAAATCACCTTATTTTTGCTGCGAGCTTGACATGCCTTTGTTTGAGCGTCTCTCCGTATTCTCCCTTGAACTTCGAATATTGGATCGAAGGCTACAAAGATTGATCTACCAAGGTTAAGGATCCAGCTTACACGACTTTACCAAAGCCATTAGATCCCCTCGGCGTGACAGTCTGACTGTCAACCCGGCCCTGGAATAGGACAGGCTCGACACCCGGTCTGGAGGAGAAAGCACAAAGCCAGAAGCTGACACAGTCCGTTATTTCAAGCGCCGAATAAAACTCTCTGCTGTGGAGAAGCAATGGTCAAAATCCACTGGACGGCATACAAGCCAAGCGTCTCTGTCACATACACATAGGGGCCCGGGAGTCCATTTATAGCAAGAAACTCAAGAGCACTATCTTCGGTCAAAACTGGGCCTTTCATCTGCTCAGCCTTAATCATGGCGCAAGGTATCGTGTTCTTGTAAGTTAAGGGCATGGGATTCCTCCTATTGAAGCACTCTTGCGAAATTCAGCATTTATATTAGTGAGGATGGGAACATGCTGAGCTGCCTTGACTGATTTCAACAGAAATACTGTTTTGTTGCTCTCGCTGAGTGACGGGCTGATCATGATCCATGAAATCAATGATTGAGCGATATGTAATCTCTATGAAGTCTCCTTCGCTTGGCCAATGCCAGGGATGAACCTGGGGTTTAGAGAATACCCCAAGCACGAGGCTTAATTCATATTTATGAGTCGAGTGATTTTAGGCTTTAGACTTACAAATGGCATTGCTCTTTGGGCTGCTATAAGTACACAACGATAGACTCCTTCGATATTGTTAAGCCATCTTCGTTCATGCAAGCAGGATGACGCAGACCGACCATTTTCCTCACAATGGTAGACACGGCCGACAAAAAGACCAGTGCAGCATCCGGCAACAGCCTTGAAGTAAATCTGCACGGCCGAAGAGGCCCTGTCTAAATCTGGACAACTCCGAGAAGCCCAAACAGTACCTATCTGACGAAAGAGGGACTTTAAGCCGAACAAGTGTCTTCCAACCATTCCCAAAATGTCAAAGCTTGTGGATGTCTATTTACAGGATGCAGTAGACCTCTACGACTACTAATACTCGTCCTCGGTAGGTAGCCTTTGGATGATGTGGGCCGCATTCGGGTCACGAACAGGAGGCTGTACGCCCTTTGATCCACTCAATTATATGTCCAAACTGGCTCATGAATGATTCTGAATGAGTTGCCGATAATATGCATGTTATTCCAATCAAATGGTCGAATATGCCCAGTCCCTTGAGAATCTACCCAGTCACCAGATACTGGGTCAAGTTCGAAGTATGGCAAAATCCAACATCTAATACAACTGCAGCTACACCGTGAAAGGTATACTAGTTCATACTGTACTGACTCTCCCAGACTTGCACATAGTCGCTGCCGGTGACCTCGAACAGCCCCAGGACAGCCGATCATAGTTTACATGTCGGAGGGAAATCTTCCAGGTTGCAAATGGACTCGGGACCAAGGGGCAATGAAACTCTTGCCTCATGTTGCATCACAGTAACAATCGCAACAACCGCAACACACGCCATGGTCTATAGTTGGTAATAGTCTGGCAGCAACATGAAATATTGATAGTACCTCTATGAGAGATAACGAAAAGGAAACCCTGCTCAACGGCCATGGCGACCCCCGATCAAATCCTTCGCAGCAACCTTTCTGCATTCCTCCAATACCCTCAATTGGTCGGCAACCTCACCCAGTCTACTAATGACTTCCTTGTTCCCCCGCGTAAAACCGAATATGACATAGGGAATTCCAACGTCGCGGCAGAATTCCTTGACATACGGCTGCGCCCGGCGCAAGTTATGCCTCGGGAGGCGAGGGAAAAGATGGTGCACCACCTGGAAATTGAGGCCACCATGTAGAAAGTCCAGCCACGGCGGGCAATCAACGTCCATGGTCGTGCGCACCATCTTCTGCGCGAACGACTCATCGACGCCCAGATCGGCGCTGGACATGGCGAAGTGACTGAGTGTGAGCTGTACATGCAACGGGGCGGTGACCATATGCGAGATGAGCACAAAGACGATGCGGGATGACCACGTCGGGATCGAGAGGTATACCGTCCGGAAGCCATACCAGTACCAAAAGAACACCTGACCGGTCATTTCAAGGTAACGATGCCACCATGCGGCGCCTTTGCGGGGCGCCTGTGCCGGGTCGAGGAGATATGCCCATGCTAGGCGGTACAGGTTGAAACGACCGAATAATAGTATGGGGTAGTAGAGGTAATGCTGGTACTTGATGAAGAAACGCGCTGCAGTGTCGAACTTCATATCGCGATCGTAGTAGGTCGAGCGCAAGGAACCAAAGAACCGAGAGGAGATGGCGAAAAAGGGCATGTGCTGGATATCCGGATCGTGCTCGGGCGAGTTGGTTACTATGTGATGCACATTGTGGTTCCGCTTCCACCAACCGACTGATAGACCGCCGAGGAAATCGGCAATGAAAATCCCGATGCAGCTGTCGGTGTGGAATCCATGCGTTATGCTTAGGTGACCGGCGTCGTGGACGGTGAATGCAAGCAGGTGCCAGAGTAGTCCAAGGAAAAGGCCCGAAAGAGCGTAATAGGAATAGTGAAGACATGTCACAAAGAGAACGAAGAGAACCAAGTATCGAATAGATTCGACAGCGTATGAACTATATGGACAATCGTAGAGCCCTTCGGATTGCAGTCTTTCGTCGAGCTGGCGGTACTTTGAGGCGACCTCGTCTTGGGACTTCTTATCCAGACGAGGATATTTGGAGAGATCGGATGATATCGCGTGGGCAGCTGATGCTTCCGCAGATTTGTATCTGCTGAGCTCTGGCTCTGTTGGGGATAATGATGAATCTCGGGACATGGGTGTATCGATTCCTACACGCCTCAGATGAACTTGGTCTCCTGTCTCATCGGAATCGAAGATTGTTGATGGTGGTGTTGATTGTCCAGATGAGCTGACATCTTCTTCAGCAGATGGCGCTTCGTCGTCGACGTCTTTCGATGTCAGCATCCTGAATGTCCCTCCCTGTATCGGAGGCAAAAAATTTTCCCATTTCCCATGTATTCTTCCTATCACATACTTTTGCATATGTGCCTGTGCTTCCTTGGAGTGCAATGCGGTTATTTCATCCGTTGCATCCCGGCCCACCATGTGTAATATGGATTTAATGCCCCCTGGATGATATGGTAGCCACGCGTCGACCTTGAGTACCTGATCCCCCAATATGATGATCTTATGGTCCTCTGCTATCAATCCCTCAATCTCTCCCCGCGTCCACACTCGATTTTTGTTCAACATGGCCGGTGCCATTGGCCAATGGTAGCTGCAGTGGAGGAGCTAGAGAATGATTTCAATCTCCGACAGATAATGACGATGGAAGTTTACTGTTAGACGGAAAGAAACAAGTCAATTGCATGTAGGGTCGTTTGATTCCCTCAGCACTAGGGAAGTCGGTGTAATGGTGTCAGCCTACTCAGTCACGTGCAGGACATAATCCTCCATCCCCCGAACGACAGATTGAAGATTTAAGACATTAATTATGCTGATTTATCACCTAGAACAGCAAATACCTGGCATCAATATTGCCCCACTGACGTATTAGTGTATTGTACGATGTGTATGGTGCTAGTTATTAGCCTTCCGAGGTTATCTTAGTGCACTGTTAATTCATAGTGCTAGAAAGGGTTAGTCTGTTAGTTTATGAACTTACCTTTCCAAAGGACTAGAGGTAGATTAGTTAACCTGTAATTGTGGCCGGATAAATGTATAAGAAGAGGGAGAAATCATACTGTGTGAAGGGGATGGGAGAGGGGTTAACGGTAAATTAGACATTCTAGGGATCTCTAATTCCCAATTAGAATGACTTCACGCCATGTTGTGTTCTTGTCTTGGGAATAGAGCAGGAATACAGCACAGCACATCGCGTGTTCCTTGGAAGCCACTCCTCATTCAAATATACATATAGGACAGGTGAACCTTGGACGTGCTGACGAAGAGGGACAGTCAGGCAAGACCTGAAATAATGTACAGAACCTTGTAACTTCATTCCCAGCAGGTAGTTCTCCCTGAGCAGTTTATGCTGCAAATGCTGTAGTGGGGAACTTCATATTTTCAAGAAATGACGGGGAACTGCTGTTACAAAAAGAAGGCCATGACTGGATGTTTTTGGAACCTCAATTAGATGTGACTGGTAATATCTGCTCTTCGGACTTTGGAGGGACTGTCGTCTCATGGCGAATCATTCCGTGCAATATCCATTCCGAAGGTCAACAAGTCCGAAATCTACTGGATCGAGACGCAAATACAATCATGGACCACTACTCTGTGTGGGGTTTCTGCGCCGTGGAAGCCTCTATATAGTGGCCATAACGGGCCATTGTCCCTTGGTTATCGAACGTCCATCACCAGAGCCCATCATGGACAAGTCGGGAGATTTTCCCAGCGATTACACCCGCTCACCGTGGTACCGATGGTTAAATCCCCTGCGATGGGGAAGGATCCCGCCCATTTCGGATGCTCGCACTGTCACAAAGGAGTATGACGCGGGATTTTGGAGCCAATTGGTGTTCCATTGAATGGGAGAGCACATGAGTGTATAGAAACGGACCTCACACTATTGTCCCGACTGGATGCAAATCTGGGGCTAGAACTCGCGAGCGAAGATTTCTTGAGGTGGTTGGATGATTTGGACCTTGATCTTGTAACTCCGGATTGGATTTTCTTGGGGGAGTAAAAATTTTAGGAGAATTATATATAATGCGGACTACGAGTTAGAGCTCTTGTTATATATTTTCCTGATGCCTAGTGCACCCATAAAAGTACCTCCCGTATAGCAATAATCTATTAGATGCTAGAAGCTTCAATATTGCCGATATCTCCAAGGTACAAAGTCCTAATCTTCATAGGTCTAGACATAGGTTACGAAATACTGCCTGCTATCCATGCCATATTGCCTTAGACATGTCTTGTCACCAACCAGCTAGGGCGCCACTAGGAATTATTCCCTAATCGCATGTTCATGCTACATACATTAAGAGCCTGGTTACATCAACTAGATTATGGGAGGAGAGTACCATTGCGCTCGGCATAGCTAGAGACCGGTAGTCGAATATAAGCAGGTTCTAGACTACGGATTTCATGGGGATTCGCATTTGCAACACAGATAAAGATCATGACGCTAAACTGCAATCAGTCATCCGTCCGAAAATCAACAGTGAAGGTCCGAAAGCACGACAACCACTCATACTAGATGCCTTATATACAGGCTTACTTGTCTACCGGTAGCCCTAGAGAAGAGAAGGCGATTCTCAGAGCAGAGACAGATTAGTCGTCAAAATGGTTTTTGGAACCTTGTACACATTCCCTGTAAGTACATTGCTAATTGAACCATCGTGTTGGATAAATCGGTAGTGACAATCCCTAGGGCGACCAGTGCCGAACAATAGCAATCAAAGCTGTCGCCAAAGCGAATGGACTCGACCTGGATATTCGCGAAACCCCCAGAACTCCTGACCATCTGAGTATCAGCAAGCTCGGCAAGGTCCCTGCCTTTCAAGGTGCCGATAGCTTCAAGCTGTTTGAATGCATGGCCATTGCTCTCTACAGTGAGTTACGATATCCTGTGGGCGTGATCGAGAACTGACAGCCCTCATCAGTCACTTCTCAGAATGAACAAACCACTCTTCTCGGAAAGGACAAGAAGGAATACGCGGAGATCATCAAGTGGATGTCTTTTTTCAACACCGAGATAGTCATCCTTATGACCCAACAATTACTGCCCCAGCTGGGTGTGATTCCGTACGACAGAGACCAGGTGGAGTTCTTCGCCAACATGACCCAACGATCCGTCGATGTGGTCGAGGAGTATTTGCAGGACCGCACATTCCTCGTTGGCGACCAGCTCTCCCTTGCTGATCTGTTCTGTGCGGGAAACATCTCGCTTGGCTTCCAATTCTTCTACGGCAAAGCCTGGAGGCAGCAGAATCCAAACGTGTCTCGCTGGTACGAGATGGTTTGCCATCAGCCCATCTATGCGGCTGTGACCGACAAGTTTCAGCTTCTGGATGAGCCCAAGCTGACCAACAATCCGCCTGAAAAGAAGCCTGAGACCGTCCCGAAGAACGGTGCTGCTGTTGCTATTGAGGCTACGCAGGCTTAGGCAGATTCGTTGCTCTGAATATCTTTCCAATACATTCCAATGAATCTATTAAACATTCTGCTCCAATCGCAGCGGCCATGTAGGACACATGTTGACACTCGCATAGGCTTCGAGCGATTCAGGCACATCTTTGCCGAACCACATCCCATAATCCCGTAACCCCGTAGCATCTGCAGCAATGACGTGGGACTGGACATCCGGTGTATCTTTGGATTTAGTGACTGAGACCGGCTAGTGCTTGGGAGAACATGAGATCGACATGGCCACTAGAATGTTAGTTTAGGGCTGCAAAAGAAGAAAACCGCACTGTTTGAGATCTAGCCACTCGCCCTATATGTACCTCGGTGTTGAAATTGGCGTAGATTCTGCCAGTAGAGGTTCCAGGCAGGTGCTAGATGATCAGACCGCGTCAGAATATAAATGGAAATGAAAGCATACCTGGTCATCTGCTACGAGCTATCATACCGTCCAAGTCCTCTATGGCGCTAAGGCAAAGTGAAGTCCTCATTAGGAACAAATCACCACGCAGTGGCAAGACTTCTGCCCCCATAGCCTGGAAAGGTGGAGACTACGCGCTCTGCCAACCAGACCCAGATCAGACAGATCAGACAGATCAGAAATGACTTCGGACCTCTCGGCGGTCGTGTTTCGGGCATTCTGATGCAGGACCGACGCATTGCAGGTGAGCTAAGGGGTACGGTGCATCGATTGCCGCCTAGGAATTCCGAAAATGGACGCTGAGGGACTTTATATATGTAGAAAAGTGCAGGGTTCTAAAGGTTCAATGCCAGCGTTACATGCGTGTAGGCATTTTATTGTTTATCATGGACCTCGGACTCGCACTAGTCATCACTCTCCTTTCCGCACCATTATCGGTTTACTTGTACAGACAGATCCGCGCATCGCTCGAGGATATACAACACACGCCAGAAGAACTGACCTTTACTCCTGCGCGATCGGGACCGGCGGCGCCAGGAGCACAAACATTCCCGAAACCAGTGTACCCGATCGACGCATTCCCCGGCAGCAGGCAGTTCAAGACTGTATACGGAACAATCCACGTGTTCGAATGGGGCCCTGAGGATGGGGAAAAGGTGTTACTGGTGCACGGCCTTGGTACACCCTGTATAGCATTGGGTGATATGGCTAAAGAGTTGGTTCGCAGAGGCTACAGGGTTATGATGTACGGTAAGTTCTATCTGTTCTGCGCCCTTTGGCAGTGACCGGCTGAGACACGACTGGAGATCTGTTTGGTCGCGGTTACTCCGATGCGCCGAATGACCTCGTCTTTGACGCAAGACTCTACACCACACAAGTGTTGCTTGTGCTCGCTTCGTCCCCGCTATCCTGGACGGGCGCCTCTGCCTTCCATATGATCGGCTTTTCTCTCGGCGGCTCCATCGCCGTCGCTTTCGCTGCCTACCACGCGACGATGCTCCGCTCCGTGACTCTGGTATGTCCAGGTGGCCTCATCCGCACGTCGCACATGAAGCCTCTAGACAAAATGTTATACTCTTCTGCTCGTGTTATACCCGAGTGGCTACGCCTCAGGCTTTTTCGGGAGAGTTTGGAGCCCAGGAACGGCGCGGCCTGTGCGGATGTTCCCGGGGAAATGGAGGACGAGGACGACGTGGCTTTTGATGATGTGCCAATTGCACAGGACCGGCCCCAGGTCACCGTCGGAGATGTGATCCGGTGGCAGCTAGCAGCCAATGCAGGGTTTGTGCGGTCCTACCTGAGTACCCTCCGCAGCGCCCTGGTCTATCGACGACACGACCGGACGTGGAGGGTCTTGGCCGACGAGCTGGCCAGAAGACGAGTAGCAGATGCTCTCCCTGGGTTGCCAGGGGGCAAGGTTTGTCTGATCGTGGCCGAGAGGGACGTTATCGTTGTGGGAGATGAATGTGCCTCGGACGCGGCGGAGATACTGGGGGCAGAAGCCGTGGAGACTCACGTCCTGGGTGGAGGGCACGAGATTGCCATCTCGAGAGCAAGAGACGTGATTTCAATAGCCGTGAGATTTTGGAATAGACGATGACGGAGTGTGCATAGATAGATATAGATTCAGACTCTGCAGTTAGGTGAACTTGAGTTGCTCGTGCTATCTAATGGCAAAGTCATTCATATCATTGCAACTTCAAATGCTTCGCTGCTTCCTCCACTATCTTGGCGCGGTCAGCATCTCGAGCCTCAAGCCTGCAACCAAACTTCAACGGCCTCGGCGCTGGCACTGGTTCATACTGTAATTCCTCCCGAAGTTCGTTACCGTCCTCATCCCTCGGCCATCGAATATTCATCGTCCATCCCAGCTTCGCAAACATTATGACCAGGGTTCTCTCCGCAAAGTCAACCCCCGGGCATGCCCGCCTACCATAGCCGAATGCAGGAAAGCCCTGACAGTTTGGGTACGTGGTCAGGGGTTCCTTGTAAGTCGGGTAACTAGGCTCCAGCCAGCGCGCAGGATTGAAAAGTTTGCCGTCTGGGTAGGTGTCTTTGTCCATAAGGATAGACCTGATAGATATTAATCACAGAACCTGCGGATATCTAGAGAGCGAGGAAGTCAATGACTTACGCAAATATAGCGTTGAATACAGTGCCTTTTTCAAAGAAGTAGCCCTTGTAAATGTCGTCCGTTTGCAGGCAATGGCCAATGCCCATTTCTGCGACAATACTTCTGTATCGGACTGTTTCCTTGACAATAGCTCTCACAGTAGGCAGGTTAGGAATGTCCCTATAGCTCGGCATTCGATCCCTGCCAACGACTCTGTCGACCTCCTCTTGCAGCTTCTTCTGCCACTCGGGAAACTCCATCATCAGGAAGAGGAATGTTAGCAGGTTGTTGTGGGGCGAGCGGGTCCCACCGTCAATCATGGCCTGAAATGTGTGAACCGACTCTTCCTCGGTGACGTTATACTGATCCCGGTGGAGGAGAAAATGTTTATAGATGCACTCTGTCGCCGAGCCCTCCTTGACGAGCTTCTCGATCTTCCTCCTGAACGCCCACATCTCGCCCACATACTCTTTCCGGAGCCTTTCCATCGTTCTCAAGCTGGGCAGAAGCCACATGGGCAGTTTCCGGAGCACAGGGAACACGTTGCTCGGGAAGCAGTCAGGACGGAAAGAGTTCATGAGTTCGGCCGTGAAGGTTTCATTGTGGTGGATGAAAGGGTCCGATGGACTGCGGACTGAGAAGCCGAGCAACGAGCTCGTCAACACGGAGTAGGAATATCGCAAGAACTCGCCATGAAACGAGTCCGGGGACTGCAGCAGTGCGTTCACGGTGAACGTGGCTTCATCGTCCATCAGACTCTGGTATTTATTGATGGAGGTGATGTTGATCGCGCTTTGGATCATGCTTCTTTGGCGGCGCCATCCATCTGAAGGTGTCAGTACCCACTCAGAGCCCTGCTCTCGTCGTGACTGGGTCGAGATGCTTACCATCCTTGGGCCTGAAACCGGGATTCTGTTTCATCGAAATGTATTCGACGGCATGAGGAGCTCCACGATCAGAATACTTGATCCCCCGTCTGACAAAGAGCTCTCTTGCGTCCTTATCCTCGGTAAGAATGACTTGCTTGTCGCCCATGGCGCTGAACTGAGTGATGGAGCCATATTGCTCGGCCCAGCTCTTGAAGATACCGATTATCCCATTGGTGTCAACGGCAGCCAGAGCTGGCGCGCTTCCAAGGAATGGCCATCCTTTGATTCCTTTAGCCACTGTGTTCAAGACGTGGATTGACTTGTTGTATACCTTTTGGTCCCGGCGGCACCTTGGCGCCCTGTCTCCGTTGACGCGTTGACACTATCCCAGCAACATACTGCAAAATGAAGGCCACCAAAGCCAACCACAACAGGTGGTACGACGAAATTATCATGGTCACGCTTGTGCGTCTCTGCTATGGCTCAGTGAGATGTCACAAAGTGGCTCTTCAATATTGATCGTCCACTGCACAAGGTTTACTGATTGTGGGATATGGAGGCCGGCCACGCCGTGCATGCAATAGGCAACGGAATGCGGTAGATTCGCTATGAATTGCCCCACAAGGCAAGAAGAAATTGTTCATGTCTCTCTCCACTGCGGATCATTAGACTCGGCCACGACCATTCGGCGGCAGCATCCGATTCGGTAGGTTGTCCATGTACGGTAATGATGCCGTTCGCCCAGGCAATCCCTATGCAGTATGCACTCTGTTCGCATTTCGGTGCTGGACAACGTCACAGGCCTAACCGGGTTCCAGCGAGCACCATCAGAGTAAAGTGGGTAGCACCACCTTGCCCGATTGTACATGCTCACACGTAGAATCGGCACAGTCTTGGGAAAAGTATGTGGTTTAACTAGCCTTGTCGACCTTGCTTTCCCATTGCATTGCTCATTACGCACAAAAGTAGTGATACAAAGGGATAATACTCAATATGGATAACTTTATGGAGATGACCAAGAAGCTCGGGCATCAGCCCGAGTTGCTGCGCCTGAGAGCATTGGATGCCACTTATGACGATGCCTTGGAGGGGAAACTTGTGGTGGCCCCCCTCGATATGAGCGAGCCGGGCAAGAAGATTCTGGACTCTGGCACCGCGGATGGTAAGGTGGTTCACTTTCACCTGGTTGATTACTCTCGTTGACACCGTTGAAAAGGCACCTGGCTTCGCAATGTGCGGAGCAAACAATCGGTCCCGCATGACTACTACGGCAGCGACGTTGAAGGCGAGTTGTTCCCTAAGGATCCAGATGGCATCACCTATTTCGCCCATTCCTTCAAGGACCCATGGCCCCAGCAGTACTTGGGCTTTTTCGACCTGGTCCACATCCGAGGCAGTCTGGCGGGCTCCGCGCCCGAGGGACCGGCTCCGGTGATTCAGAACCTGACTACTCTGTTGAAGCCTGGCGGTTGGGTTCAGCTCATGGAAATGAATGCCTTCAGCCCGCCACCGAATGGCCCTGCCATGACGGACTTTGCCAAGATGGCCTCGGAAATGTTCACAGGCATCGGTGTGGGTGACTTTGCCAACAACAACAAGTCCATGCTGGAAGACGCCGGCTTGAAGAACGTGCAGGAGAAGCGCGTCATTGTCAACCTGGGAAAGAAAGCAAAGCCCGAGCTCCACGACCAGAGTATTCATGGAGTCACTGGGCCCATTGTGCCGTTGACGAGCGTGGCCAGGACCGTGAAGTCTTCGTTTACCGGTGAACAGCTTGATGCGCTTCCCGCGCGTGTCAAGGAAGAGCTGGAGACCGAAGGGGGTCAAGTTGAGATGATTATTGCCTTTGGCCAGAAGGCTTGAGATCTACCAGTTGTATGTATCAGGTAGGATTTGTCAAATGAATACAATGAATGGAAATTCTTGTGAGCAATTGTCTACGAACTACCAATCCCATGCCCGTCATTTAATAGCAGGGATAGCGCCTTTATGTAGAGATTCCTCTTGTCTATGACCGGTGGTGGACAGAAATTGGACCTTCCAATACTTTGATTACCCTTCCCTAGCGAGATATTGTCTACTACAACATCCACGTGTCTACTCGACATGAGGACCTCTCTGCAACAGAGGTGCCCGAATCACTCCCTTGGACGCTAACATGTAGGACCCCAGAACCTCGTCCAAGCCCTTGCGGATCGACAAATCCACCCACTCCTTCAATGGCAGAACTTGCAATGGTCGCCCTTCCAGTTCTTCAACATACTTCTGCAAGTCTCCGACAGGGATGACTTGTTCACCACTTTGGTGAAGGTAGATCAGGCCGCCACCACTCTTTTCGCTGCTTCTGACCACGCTAGCAGCAATGTTGTTTGATACAGTTTCGACATTGATAAAGTCGAAGAACCCACTTCCGGTTAGCTCAGGCACAGCCCCGAGCTCCCTCGAGAACTTGAGCAGGCTATGCGCAATATCATTGTCCGGGACATCGTCACCGGTGATGCTGCTGGGCCGGTGGATCCAAACCTGGCCTTGGAAGCGTCTTTGAACCTTCTCAAGAAAGACCTCGCTGGCCCATTTGGAAGCCACGTATCCGTCTGATCCGTCGATGGGAGGGTGAAACGCTGCCAGCGATGCCTCGGGTTGCTCGTCAGCGACACTCAGGCGCGCGACTCCCCCTGTGGAAATGTAATGAATCGGGATCCCACGGCTGACAGCAGCCCGCGCCAGCCCGACTGTCGACAGAAAGTTGGCGGCCCGCAGACTGCGATAGTTCTTCATGTGCGAGACTTCAGCGCCGTTGTGAACAATGACATCGATACTCTTGAATAGATCGGAGAACTCGGACTCGCTCATGCCCATGTTCGGGAGGGCCAGATCACCAGAGTAACGAATGATTTTGGGTGATTCCACACTCAGTTGTCGGCGTACATCAACCTTATTGGGACGGATGGCCACGCAGTGTACATGCTCGACACTGGGCAGTTGCACCAATTGGCGAAGGATATGACCACCTAAAAAGCCTGTGGCGCCAGTAAGGAGAACAGATATCCCTTGTGCATGGCCATTCGATGATCCATGTCCGTTGATTCCGTTGATAGGCGGGGGTAGTGTGAACTGCGTCTCATCCGGGGCTGTTTCCTCCTCCCAGTTGATCTGTGCTAACAAAGAAGTTCCGTCGAGTCTTGCAGCGAGAAGCTCAAGTGTGCTGGCTTGGAAAAGTTCGGAGACTGAAAGTCCCACCCCAAAGACTTGAGCGATCTCAGCCTTCAGAGCCAGCAGGATCAGGGAGTTGCCGCCAACGGAAAAGAAGTCGGAGCTACGGCGGATTGGAATGGATGAAGCGATGTCACCTAAGACATTCTTCCAAACATCTCGCAATCGCGCCTCTGTTGGTGTAAGCTGCTCGTCCTCTTCGTAGTCAACAGAAATGCTGGGTAGAGGCAACGACGCCAGCTTCTTGGAGTCCAGCTTGCCACGGTCTGTCACCGGCAGAGTATCCAGAGGAATGGTGATTGCCGGACGCATGTACGCTGGAACTGGGAGATCTTGGTTCAGTTGACGCAGATATGTCTGCTGGTCCTGAATATTGCTGGTTCGGGAGAAGACGACGTAAGCCACGAGCTGCGGATTTGATGTATCGTCTCCCTTCAGGATAACAGCCGCATCCGCAAAGACGCCTCGGGAGGCTTGGACAAGAGCTCTGGCAACATCGCCGAGCTGCACTCGATGACCTCGAATCTTGACCTGATCGTCTCCATCTACACGACCAGAGAGGACAATGGAGCCGTCAGACAGCATTCGACCCCTATCGCCAGTGAGATAAAGGCAATCCGATCCAAACACTTCTCCCAGGGTGGCCGCAGACCTAAATTTAGCCTGGGTCAGCTCACCGAGGTTGAGATAGCCACTGGCAACACCAGGCCCAGCAATTGCGACCTCACCGGGCCAGCCAAGTGGCACAGGTTTGCAATGCTGATCCACGATATAGGTGCCGTAGTTGGGAATAGCCTTCCCGATGGGAATGCTAGTTTCACTGGAGCTGATTCTGTTGAATGACACTTCGCCCAGGGAAGAGCAGATGGACGCTTCAGTCGGACCATACGCGTTGATTACCTTCAAGTCAGGCCGGTTGAGAGCGCGGAACTGGTCCAAGAGGTGGACAGTGAACGCCTCGCCAGCAACCATTGCAATGCGCCAGGAGGAGCAGTTGCGAAGCTCATCGTACCCATACTTCAACAAAGCTTGCATCTCAGAGACAATGTGGGTGGTGCAAGTTACGGATTCCTGGGCCATTAGCGCGGCAACTTTTGCAGGATCATCTCTATTGTCAACCATGATCAAGGTGCCGCCGTTTGCAAGGGCAATGAAGATCTGGTAGACTGCGGCATCGAACCCTTGTCCACTCTGTTGGAGAACCACCTCTCGCCCAAGTGGTACTCTCTCTGAAACGCCGAGGATCGGGGTTCGGATATTGGCGTTGGTCAGCGGGATCCCTTTTGGACTACCAGTAGAACCGCTTGTGTAAAGGATCATTGCAAGGCCCTCGGGAACTGAAACGTCTTGGATCTTTCTGATGGTCTTCTGAGGGACGGCGTTCAAAGTGACCAGCTTGGTTTTGGCGGAGGCTTTGAGAAGGATCTGGCTGCGTGGGGCGGTGGCGCTGTGGTGGATAACAATGCCTGGCTGGGATTCTTGTAGAATATCAGATAGAACTGCATCGGAGCTCCGTGTATCGAGCGGTACATAGGCGGCACCAATGCGAAGTATGGCGAGGATCGTGGCAATTGTGTCTACGCCGGGATCAAGCAGGACACCGATGGGAATGGAAGGCGCCGCGCCGGCGTTCAGCAGCGACGCGGCAATGGCGTTCGCCCTTTCTGCGAGCTGCACGTATGTCTTCGACTTGCCGGTAGTGTCCTTGACAGCGAGAGCGTGGGGGTCCTTGTCTACCCATGTGTGGAAAATCTTTGACAAAGTGGGAGTAGACGGAGCTACAAGGTCCAAGATGGGCCCGGTGCCTAGTTTGACACCCTCGTCCTCCAACGTAGCGTTGGAAATCGACACAGAGCCAACTAATCTCTCTGGGTTCTCTGCCAGTACTTGCAGCACGTTCGCGTACATGGTGGCGAGTAGTTGAGCACCCTCCTGGTCGTACAAGTAATCTTGTAGATAGAGGGTAATCATGGCAGTTCCGTCGTCTAAGTCATCGACAGTCGCAACGAGATCAAATGGGTTCTGAGCGTCAACATAGTCCAAGAATTTCATCTCGACTCCTTGCAGCGCTGCGGTGCGGCCAGCTCCCATGCGGTAATTGAAGCAAACTTGGAAGAGCGGCGTTTCGGTTGTCGATGATGCGACACCGCATGCTCTCAGAATCTCCTCGGTAGGGACCCCGGTCTGTGCCAAGGCAGCATATGCCTTGGTTCGTGTCTCCTTTAACAGTTCCACGAACCGTTGCTCGCTATTGACCTTGAACCACAAGGGGATGGTTTCCAGGAAGAACCCGATAGTGTTCACGAAGTTCTGGTCAGACCGGTTGGCGTCTACCACTCCAATGCACATCTTGTCTGTTTCTAGGAGTCGGTGTAGTAGAACCTGAAATGCCGAGAGGTAGAAATGGAAAGGGGTGGTACGAGACGTCTGGCTCGCCTGCTTGATCGCGCTGACTACCTTGGCATTGAGATGGGTGGTGGCCTCCTGCACCGCGTACTGCTTCACGACCTTCCGTGTGCCAACTTTGGCAAAAGGAAACAGAGGTAAAGACTCGACAGGCTCTCGGAATTGGTCTTGGAAGAAGCGGAGCCTTTCGGCGTAAGCTCCACAGGACAGGTCTTCTTGTTGCTTTCGAGTAAACTCGGAGTATTGCGCTGGCAGATGTTTGGCCGAGTCCGCGATTCCCGAATTGTTGTAGAACATGGCCAAGTCCTTCTGGAATATTTGCCAGCTGACGCCGTCCATGATGATGTGATGGTATCCGCATATCAGAGTGTGAGAATCTGGACTATGTGAGAGCAGGGTGGCGGCAAAGGTGTCCGCTTGCTCGAGATCATAGGGACGATAGCGGATCAAGTTAAATTCAGTCTCGACATCAGAGGAGGCACTGACACCGGGAACGACCCTGAGGCGAAACGGTGACTTTTCCAACAAACCCTGCATGGGCTTCCCATCCTTCTCATCTGTATAGAACGAGGTGCGCAAGGCCTCGTGACGCTGCACCACCTGAATGAGTGACTGCTCCAATTTGGACACATCCAGCTTCCCGGAGAGGGCGTAGGAGATGGTGCAGTTCAGGACTCTATCATCGTCCATGTATTGAGAGAGGAAGTAGAGCCGAGATTGACCCAAGGACAATGGCTGTATCCTGATCGGGGCTGGCCGAGGACCTTTCTTGGTATCTTTACCGCCAGCTTGAGTCGTCCAGAGAGGCCTGACCTTTACGGCAAGCTTGGAGGCTTTCTTCAAAGCCCCATTCGGCAAGCCGTTGGGTCCATTTGCAGCGATCTGTGACCTAGGCACGGGTGCTATAGAGTCCGTTCGCTTTGTATCTGCGGATGGTTTATCCCACGGGCGAAGTTTGTGAGCCGGTGCTGCTTGACTGTCGACCTTGGCGGCCGCAATCGAACTCTTGTCAAAGGACAGAGATGCGACTACCTCATCGCAAATCTGTGTTACCGAAGATCCGCCCAGGATCTTCAAGACTGGAAGGTCATATCCAGCTTCGGCCCAGGTCCAGTTCCGAATCTGGACGGCGACAAGGGAATCGATACCGAGGTCAATGATCGGCACATCGGTGTAAATGGTCTCGCGTGACAGCTACGGGTTGTCAGCATCACGAAGGTTTGAATAGGGCAGTACTTACCTTGAGTGAGGACGCTAGATATTGCAAGAGGGCATTCTCCATGACCTTCCTCGCTTCCTCGGGCCCACCAGAGCTGAGCAGCATCTCCTTCAACGATTTCTGAGCGCTACCAGCAGAGTCCGCACCCGCTTGCGCAGCATCAGGGTCAGTGATGAGGTGGGAAAAGCGCACGTTATGGTGCCAGAAGGGAGCCTCTCCCTCAACTGGCTTGTATGTCTCCAACCCTGTGATTAGTTCCGGGGACTCATCTCGCTGGCCCACGAGGATGGCCTCAGCGAGGAGATGATGTAGGTCAGTTTCGGACACAGGCATGTAGTCCATCTGTCGGATCGAGTTCTCCATCGCGCTGACGCCTTTGTCATTCTGCGATCTCTGAATAACACCGATGCCGACGACCATGCCGATATCAATGACAGAAGCTGGCAGACCACGGGCCCTTCTTCGTTCAGCCATAGCGACCATGAACTAAAAGCAATCAGCTGGTTAGAAACGCCTGGACAGGGGTGAAAAGGGGGTTAGACTTGCATTGTTGGCAGCAACATAGTTCGCCTGTGTTCGCTGGCCCGTCATTACGGAAATGGACGAGAAGAACAGGAAAAAGTCAAGGTTATCAGCCGAGAAAACCTCCTCGAGGTAGATGGAGCCTTGTACTTTAGGCTTCATGGCAGCTTGGAAACTCTCAAAAGGCATGTCGATGAACAATTTGTCGTCCAACACCATGGCGCCATTAGCAATGCCACCCACTGGAGGCATGGAGCTGACAATGCGAGCGCGGAGGTCCAGGAGATCATGCTCTTTGGTCACGTCAGCGGCTTCAATGACAATGTTGACTCCCTGTCTCAGTAACTCCTCTCTCCAGAGCTGTCCTTGCTTCTCGGGGTGTCTGTACATCATGGTTAGTAAAGTCATCCAACAGCAGTCAGATCAACTCATTACGTACCGACTGGTGACGACGATATGCCGAGCGCCGCCTTGGACCATCCAGCGACAAATTGACTGACCAATATGCCCGGTAAGGCCGACAAGAAGATATGTCTTATTGGGAGAAAATAGGTTGCGAGTGTCCACCGGTCTCGGGCTCAGGGTAATGCTCTGAGCGCCTGTCCAGTCAACGACAGCAGCATTGGCATGTTCCCTCGTTCCCCCAGCGACCAAGGCAGAGGCTTTTACCACACTGCTAGGGTCGAATGGAACCTTCGTGGACTGGGAATCGCCCCGAATAATGGACAAAGCCTCCGCAAGCAATTCGCGTGGATTGACATCATCAGCTGCAAGGTCATTGAACGCGACGACTGTAGCGTACGGCGGGAGAGCTTGTCTGAGAGCCAAGAACTCGCACGTCTCGGGTCCTTGTTCCATGTGAATTAGCATCCTAGTTTTGGGGGGTACCTTTGCTTGTATATCCTTTCTAGAGGCATGCGGATCGATCAAAATATGGCTCCCGGGGATTGACCATGTCGAACGGGCTCTGAAACTGACCGACGAAGTAGCTGGTCGCCCTGGCCGCTGCAAGGAGGCTGCAAGATGAGGATCGGGCTCGTATATCAATGTAGTAGATCCCGGGGGAATGGACTTGGCAATGACAAGGGATTGGATTTCGTTCCGCAGCTCCAAAACAAATGCACCTTGATCGTGTGATGTATGCTTGTCGACGGGTATCGTCCATTCGCGTGGCACTTTGACCACCGAGGAATTGGATGTTGATAGGCCCACAAGCCGTGCACCTTCTGACGTGCGTCCAACAAAGCAGAAAAGATCCTCGTTGTCAATGTTCGGAATGACAGGCTCCGTCGAGCAGAGCTCCACTTGAATAGTAACGGGATCAGTTGCCCCATCTGCGAGATCTCTGTGGAAGTGGACTGCTTCCGCAGTATAGGCGACTTGGTCACTCTGCGCAGATCTGCTGAGCGAGATAGGCTGCGTTTCGACAGAAACTTGTGTCTGGACTTTGCGCCTCAGAGCATTGAGTCGGTCGTTGCGCTCCGTATCTGGGAAAAGTCTTGGAACGAGGTATTTCCCGTTCTCCAGGGAGACTTCTGGCTCAATCGTCCAGAGACGAGTAGGGTCCGCGGGATTGCTATTCCTCATGTTCACGCCCCCGATGAGTTTGAGGAAGGTCTCGGCAATGGCTGACTCAACTCCATCCAGCGTGTCCACATCAAGAAACTGGAGTACCTTCTGCGGGTTCTCAGACTGGAACGACCGGCCAAGGCCGATGGTGGCATTGTGGTAAGGATTGTCAGCTTTCGCCCGGTGGGTAATCCAGAGGACCGTTTTCGCCTCGGAGAAGAGTCTCTGCAAACCCCTGAACGTTGGGGCTCTCACATCCTCCAGGACTGGGCGATCCAGGTCAGTCAAGCTCAGAACAGCCTCAACGGTGCTCGCTTCGTCGTCGAGCTCCGCGAGAGTCCGCACATTGATAATGTCGCCGTGCCACACAGTCGATACGAGTGATTGTATAGCTGTAGCCAGCTTGGCTATATCCGCCGAGAAGCCGCCTACCACGAGGAGATTTCCGCTGAGTGGAACAGGT
This sequence comes from Aspergillus fumigatus Af293, assembly GCF_000002655.1. Taxonomy (NCBI): domain Eukaryota; kingdom Fungi; phylum Ascomycota; class Eurotiomycetes; order Eurotiales; family Aspergillaceae; genus Aspergillus; species Aspergillus fumigatus. The sequence goes on along the minus strand of NC_007201.1, from coordinate 122,028 downwards.
GACGGAGACGTCAATGGGCTGCGTAAGAAAGCGATGTGATCATCAAGGGCTTGGGACACGACGACCGAGAACGTATGCTTGTCAGGCACATTGTCTAGAGCAATCGAGTCAACTCCAGAGAATCCAATCTGTCGGAGTAGGTCGTGGGTCTCCGCGCGTGTAGCGTTGATGAATTTGGTCTGTGCCAATCTTTCGTCGTCGAGCGAAGGGAGGGTGGACATCAACATGAAGGGGAAACGGAGCTGGGCACCAGTTGCCGCCATCATGAGCATGAAACCTCCCGGGCGCAGCAGATTTCGGACAGTCTTCAGCGCCGTAACTTGCTTGGTAAAGGCCTTGTGGACGATCACCAAGTCGAAACCGCCGGCACTAGTCAGATGGTTGACCGCATCAATCCCATTTTCAACACTGGCTGTGGTAAAGTCTACTCGTAACTGGTCTGCAGCAAGAGCACTCTTCATCTCCTCGATGGTTTGCTCTGAATCATCGACTAGCGTATACCTCTCCAAGCTGCGACCCAGCTCCTGGCAAACTGAACGGACGAGCCCTGGCGAAGATGGGCCGACTTGAAGGATTCGCAAATTCGCGTGCTGGTGGGAGATTTGTTTAGCTGCGCTCACGAAATGGCGCTGAAGTTGCGCGAAACCCAGGCCTTCATGGTGCCAACGAGATATCAGAGCCCCCATCGGTGAAGGTGTGATTGGGCCAAGGCCCTCACTCGGAGAGTTGAGGAGACTCTCGCCAATAGTGCGCACAAGGACAAGATCGATGTGCTCGCCGACTTCTCCCAGCATTGAGACCAGATCCGATTGCTCCGGGATGCTAGTAACACGAGCCTCTATCTCGTTCATCAGAGAGCGGAGCCCGGGGTTCTTGTCAGCCCACTGGTCGAGGAGTCCGGCCGCCTTGAGTTTTGACAGGTAATAGTGCACAGCCTTTTCACACGTATCAATGATCTTCGACTCGCTCTCTGTGGGTGCGACGCAGCGTTCAGCTGCTGCACACAGGGCTCCAGAAAGCATCTCCTGTCCCCACACGTTCTGCAGGTAAAACCTCCTGTCGTCCTTCTCCGAAGCAGGGAGGAATGAGCTCATCACAAAGTCTTCAATCTGAATTTGCAGTTGGTTGGTTTCAGAGTTGAAGATGCTCATGTCACCAGTCAGTGTCGGGAGCGATACCTGATAACCAGGCGCAAAGTCGGTGATGTGCGCGTCCACAGTTACGGAACGGCCTGGAACTTGGGACGTGCTCGATGGGGAGAACACCATTCGACCGATCGCGGTGGGCATGAAGGCTGTCCATAACGAGCCGTCGCGAGGGGCAGCAAAAGCTGCGAGGAAGGTCTGGAAGCAGGCGTCAAGCCAGGTGGGATGAACGGGAATCGTCCCCGCCAGGTCTCGATCCACAGCGACTGTTGCAGATGCAACGTTCAGACGCCTCTTCATGGACGTCATGGCCCTGAACGGTCCACTGTAGCTCAGCCCAATCTCGTCCATCGACGCATAGAATCGATCGACACTGGTGGGCAACAGATCCAACTCTGTCGGTCGAGGTCCGTTGGGGAACGAGCTGGGTGCTTCCGCTGCAAGGGTGATTCGAATGTGGCCGGTGGCAGCAGTTCTCAAGTGCCTGTCATCCATAGCACCAGCGCTGAGGGTAAATTGAGCATGAATTTCGTCCTCGTGCTTCTTGTTGGAATCAAGATCGCTGCGCACCGAAAACAAGGTCTCGGTGCCATCTGATGCCTCGTCGAGAACAATCGGGCGTAATATGGCCACATCGGACAGCTCAATACTCTGCACATGCTTGCCCCTGCAAAGGACCTTGGCGGCCTCCAGAGCCATCACGGAGTAGGTAGCCGCCGGAACGATGATCTGGCCTTGGACACAATGGTCCCGCAGCCAGGGCAGCTCCTCCATGATAAGGAAGTTTCGCCATCGGGGCTCGTAATCTGTATCATCGGGCGTTCTACTGCCCAGCAGCGGGTGAGGCGGATCAACCCTGTGGCGGACATTCTTGTTGAGACGGGACTCGCGATACAAGACCTTCTTATGATCCCACGGATAGGTCGGCAGGTCAGGCAACGCCGGGGCGTTTAGGATGGAAGCATTGCTCGGGTCAAATCCAGACACGTACCCGGCAAAGTCGACCACCCCCGACCCCAATGTCAGCCATGAGAACCCAAGAGCGGTACTCAGGGCCAAGATGTCGTCGGCCTTGCGATCCAAGACGCCAGAGTAAGGAATCTCCGAGCCAATCTTGTGTCTGATTGTCTCCAGAGTAGGCCCTTTGAGTGAAGGATGCGGGCCAATCTCAAGGGCGAGGTCAAAGTCGCCATTCCCCTCGTCCAGGGCACGTTCCACGGCTTGCGAGAACAGAACCCTCCCGATCAGATTGTCTTTCCAGTATGCCGCTTCCAGGTCTTTGTCTTGGGCGGAGGTCATCATCCGGTTATCGTCGTAGACACTGGATGCCCAAGCCGTTCCATTGGATTTGCCAGCCACCAGACCGCAGCGCTCGATAGCAGCCAGATACGGCGCCGCGCAAGGATACATGTGGGGCGAGTGGTACGCCGTGTCGAGCCGTAAGACACGGTTGAACACGCCTTCAGCGTCCAGCAATTCCTTTGCCTCATGAACAGCGTCCAGGTCTCCCGAAAGTGTGACGCTCTTGGGCGAGTTGCTGGCAGCAACCGTGAGGCGATCGGCGAATTGCTCCATCGCGCAAAAGTTGAGACCGTCTTCGTAGCCAAATCCAACGGCAATCATACCGCCCTTCTTTCCATCCTTCCCAATGGCGAGTTTGGTGTACACCCCGCGATAGTAGGCAATCTTGATGGCATCGACCTCGCTGATTTTGCCCGCGGCATAGGCAGAACCAATCTCGCCGCCAGAGTGACCGACGACCATGCTGAAAGTGATTCCTGCGCTCCGGAGCACCTTGACCAGGCCAACCTGAAGGGCCGCACATACGGGTAGGGAAATCTCGGCTTCGCCCAAGCGCGAGGTTTTTGGAGGCTTCATGATCTCCTCTTTCAGAGACCACTCTGGTCCATCGGGGAGTTGTGCCATTGCCTCTTCCATCACCTCGATGACTTGTCTGAACAGCGCACTCTTCGCCATCAGACCTTGGCCCATGCCGGCCCATTGAGCTCCTTGACCAGTGAACACACCCAATATCTTGGGGCGTCTGACGTGATCAAACTCTGGAACGGAAGATCTGGTACCAATCTCGGCACCGGGATTTGAACCGACTTTGGCAAGTTGCGTCCGGATCGCTGCGAGAACATCAGCTTTCGAGGTCCCAGGAATCGAGACCCGGACTGGCAGAGTCGAACGATGAGAGTTGAGCGTCATTGCCAGGCGTAGAAGGGACACCTCGGTCCTCTCCAGATACTCTTGATACCTCTCTAGCATGGCACGGAGGGCTGTTCCGGAGCTAGCTGAAAAAATCAGGGGTATAGGGGAGAAGTCAGTCTCCGGTGCGGCGACACCGTTGGGGACCTGTGTCATCTCTTTTGGCTTTCCCCAAGGGCCATTGTCATGAATTTCGGGCACGTAGCTTTCCACAATTGCATGGCAATTAGTACCACCCGAGCCAAATCCGTTAACACTTGCCCGTAGCGGTGTGTCAGGAGGCACAACGGGCCAGGGCTGGGGTGAAGTCGCTATTGAAAGGTGCTTGAAAGAAGGCTTTACGCTGGGGTTGAGGTTGTGGAAATGTTGGTTCGGGGGAATGGTCTTATGCCGCATGGCCAGAACAGCCTTCAGAATTCCTGCGATACCAGCACCTGTGTCACATATGGTCAGTTTCGCGGAGTCAATACAGCAGACGTAGATTCAAAGACTGCTTACATCCTTCGGTGTGACCAATAATGGTCTTGACTGACCCAACGACCAGTTTAGGTCGATGACTGTGGTCTTCTCCAGGCGGGAAAAACGTGGTGGCAATGGCGTATGCTTCTCTGGGATCTCCCGCTTGAGTACCGGTTCCTGAGAGACACAAAAGGGTTAGTCACGAAAAACTTGTCGATAACCAGGGGCTCACCATGCGCTTCAATGTACTGGGGGCGATCCTCGGCCTTTGAGAGGTCAAGTCCAGCGTTCTTATATGCAGTGCGCATCAACGACACTTGGGCCTCAGCACTCGGTAAGGCGATTCCCTGGGTGCGACCATCCGAGTTGACGCATGTCTCTCGCAGGAGTGCGTCGATCCGATCTCCATCTCGCAGCGCCTGAGACAAGGTCTTCATGAAGAAGACACACACGCCCTCGCCTCGGGCGTATCCGTCGGCGGCTTGATCCCACATCTGTGAGCGACCCGTCGGTGAAAGCAAATGCAGACTGGTCGCGGCAAGGTAGCAATCGGGGTTCAAAATGATATTGGAGCCGCCCACGCAGGAGATGGTACACTCGCCAGCGCGCAAGGCCTGGACCCCAAGATGCACGGCCGCCAGACTCGACGAGCAGGCCGTGTCGACACTGATCGACGGGCCTTTCCAGTCAAAAAAGTAGGAGAGACGGTTCGCCAAGAGTGCGCGCGAGGTTCCGGTGATCATGTATTTGGAGACGTTCTCGATATCTCTCAGCTGGGTATCGGTGTAATCGGCCGACATGGCGCCCATGTAGGCTGAAGTCGCGCTGCCTCGCATTCCATTCAGGGTAAGCCCTGCATTTTCCATCGCTTCGTACACTGTCTCCAGCAGGAGCCTTTGTTGCGGGTCGATCGATTCGGCCTCGCGCGGGGCGATGCTGAAGAATCCCGCATCGAAATACCGCGGATCCTCCTCAATGAAGTACGCATTGGTTGCGTTGCTTGCCCCATGATGTTCCCCGTCGACATTGTAGAAACCCTTGGGGTTGAACCGTGATTCCGCGGGAACTTCTCTCGTGAGATCCCGCGGCGAGTAGAGTAGATCCCACAACTTCGACGGAGACGTCGAACCGCCGGGGAAGCGACACCCGGTGCCAATGATGGCAATGGGCTCCTTTGGTGAGTGTGTGTAGACCATGACGTTGAGGCTAGAGTGGAATCGTATCACTGAACAGGGGAGATGTGTGTCAGGTCGGGCATGGAACGTGTTTTGTTATTGTTCTAGACCTTGAGCTACACACAGAGATTGGAATAGGCTGCATATTCACCCTTCTCTTAGGTCAAATCCCCTAGACCTCAGGAGCCTTACTCTCAGCGTTCTCCCCAATCTTCGGCCTTCCGACACCCGATACGATTGGTGGCATCACAACCACCGAATTCGGAATGCGGCTATCAACTCAAGCTCCGAATCCAAATCCCAATCGAACAACGCCGTTGGTCTGCAATTCACTTTCCCGCGGTTATGAGCTGCATCACTGGGCTAAGGATCTGCAATGGGTAAGAATCGATTGAGCACCGATCGATGGAGCACACGACTCTCAAGGAGACATCGTTCCCGCGCGCCAGACATCTCGATGCTGAAAATCCCTAACAAGGCAACATGGCAACGATACACAAGCTGTTCAAGTCGCCCTTCTTCGATTTCGAGTTCCTTCGTCTGCTGGCCATGGCGCCATACGAAGGGGCCGAGATCGGAGAAGTCCTAGAAGCAGCAGCCAAGATCAAGGACCAGGATCCAGAGTCATGGTACAGCACTCTTCTCGAAACCGGTGGCAAGGCAGAAGCCATCGCAAAGCAAGCCGAGGCCTCTGGAGATCGTGTCGGTGCACGGCGCGCGTACCTGCGCTCCTCCAACTACCTCCGGGCCGCGCAGTTCATGCTCAACGAAGGCCCCATCGGACATGACGAAAGAGTCCTTCCCACCTTGGAACGAGCCATTGCCAATTTCCGAAAGGGCGTCCAGTATCGTGATGGCAAGACGATCTTCCTGGAGATCCCATACGAGGGCGGCAAAACGCTGCCTGGATATCTGTACTTGCCGCCTGCCGCCCGGCGCATCCCTGGTCGCAAGATCCCGATCCTGCTCAACTCGGGCGGGGGCGATTCGACCCAGGAAGAGATCTACTTTGTCAATCCGGCGTACGGGCCGGACTTGGGCTACGCAGTCCTGACGTTTGAGGGGCCCGGCCAAGGAATCGTCCTCCGTCGCGACAAGCTGCCAATGCGCCCGGACTGGGAATCCGTCACGGGTCCCGTTCTGGATCACCTCTTCGACCTGGCTACGCGCCATCCCGAACTGGAGCTGGACCTGGACCACATTGCCGTGACGGGTGCCTCGATGGGGGGCTACTTTGCCCTCCGCGCGGCTGCCGACCCCCGGATCAAGGCATGCGTGAGCGTGGATGGATTCTACAGCCTGTCGAGCTTTGTGGGCGGCCGGATGCCGGGCCCGCTCTTCAACGGCTTCATGAGCGGCTGGCTCTCCGACTGGATGTTCAACGGGATCCTCGGCGTTCTCAAGAAACTTGCGTTTCAGGCCCGGTGGGAGTTTAACCACTTGAGGTGGGCCACCGGCTCCACGACGGATGCGGATGTCATGCGTAGCTTTGGCGCCTACACTCTGCAGAAGGCAGACGGCACGGAATACTTGGCTGATGTGAAGTGCCCGACCCTGGTGACGGGAGCCGGGGCAAGCTTCTACTTCGACCCCGCCACCACGACCGACAAGATCTACGACTGCTTGACGAGTCTCCAAGATGGCGTGGATAAGGAGAAATGGATTGCTACGGATGTCGCGTACGGAGGGCTCCAGGCCAAGATTGGTGCGTTTGGATACTCGGCGCAGAAAACATTCGAATGGCTCGACCAAAGGTTTGGGATTCAGCGAGAGCCTTTGGCAGCCAGCTCGAGGTTGGAAGATCTGGTGAGCCGTTTGTAGAGAATCAGGGTTTCACAATGGCCAGCAACTCAGAGAACTATGAGTATATTCTATTCCACATATAAGAAGCAACGACTCTTGTATCCTGAATTCCTGACTCCTAGTATATCCTTATGGGGATGTCCAGTAGGACCAGTAGCTCGTCCAAGGGTCAGATGAATTATATGTCTCCATAGTCTTCCTTTGTGAATATTCTTAGTCGGTGTTATCCTGTTATATAGCTTCTAATATCTTTCAGGCGGTACATAATCATATTGTGGATAACCCCATTCTGTGACTCAAAACATCAGTCACTATAGATACATATATGTATATACAGAGGCTATATGTTTGCGAATGGTGGTTTATGGAACATAGTGACCTTAGTGCATGAGACAAGTACTATGCTAAATCTATATGTACAGTAGAATCCAATGGACTGTGCTTATATATTTCCCGCTGCTCTTGAAGCAGTTATATATATGTCTAGGTTATGTATAGGAGACAGTACAGAACTACTGTTGTTTACGGCATGACCTCCGGGTAAGCCTTCAGTTCTAGTAATTAGATTACGCATAGAATTACCAAAAACACTTATATTCAATCTAGCTCCAACACGTACGGTAATCAAGTGAAGACTTGACCATGGGGACTGGCCGCATCCATATCCAAGCGTGATCTGTAGCTATGTCCCACTAGGTCTACTCAATGGCATTGTCAGGTCCAGTCCGCCTTACGGGTTGACGACAGCCAAACCCTAAGGAAGCTCGCCTCTCAAACGAGGGAAGATGGGTAGGATATTACTCCCAAGAAGCCAGAACTGTAATCTGGGTCAACGGACATGGGCCAGGCGTACATAGGAAAAAAAGCATAGACGTACCCCATACCAGCAATAAGACACATAATCGTCCTTTTCGTCATAGCTGGAGAGAAACCCGTCCAGACAGCGGAGACTCGCAGCAACATATGCCAGAGTAACGATAGCCGGGGGCTTCCACAAGGCAATCAAGCCTATAGTCCACGCCGCTGTTATCGTGGCTAGTGACCAGCGAGCCACAGGCTGGGAGAGCAGTAGCGGGATTGTTTTGCGGCCTCGTGTTGCGTCTGCAGTCCGGTCACGGAAGTCTTGAGCATGGCCCTAAGCAGGTGTGACAAAGATATTAGCAGGTAGTTGCCTCTCTACCGGATGAACTCACCGTAGTAGCGAAAATGCCAACGATCATCAGTACCGCGACGGCTTTCAGTCCATGCAACTCTTTGCCGCCATCTTGAACCATCATCTGTCAGCGCGTACCTTGACAAAAAGAAGGACCGTGCCAGACTAAATACCAAAGATGATCGTGGTTCCCCAGCAGTAACAGCCGAGACCGATAGCTCCGATCAAATTCTTGACTACCGGAATAGCTGCCAGCCCACCCTCATTGTACACTACGATGGCAATCGAATAGACCAACGTGCAGGAGATCGTGTTGGTGTACACGGCGGCAACCCACATCAGGAAGAAGAGGACGCGATAGAGGAGGGTAGCTTGTCCAGGTGTGATCCGGCCAGAGGGCAAGGGTCGATGTGGCTTTGCTATGCTATCCTCGTCGATACCATCGATCTAACGGCTGCGGTAAGCATTGCATGTCGTTGTCGACCTGCCTGTCGTGTCTCGGACTAACGAACCTGATTTTTCACCTGCTCAGGTCAACGCTTGATGGCCTCGGTTCAAGGAGAATGCTTCTAGACGCACCTGAAATGTGAGAAGATGCAATTGGTTCCACAGAAATCCCTTTATAATTAGGTGAAAGCTACACGGGGCAGCAAGCACAAGAGCTACAGCCATCTGCTCTCAGTATTAGCCAGTGACCCTTCCGGTGCGTGGGGCGAGAGTGAACGCCAGACATACAGAAGGTAAAGTCGCTGCTGGGATGTCAGACTTGCTGAACAGATATAACGTCTTCAAAAAACTGATGGGGAGTTTCCCCAGCGATAGCACACGGTCCATTCTGTTGCAGGGCAAGGGTGCTACAACGACTGCTGGATATTGAGTGAGCCCGGTGTCATGAATCCCTCAGGAGCGGTGGATGGCTTGGTAGGAGAGCTTATAGCAGCCGGACCGTCATCAAACCCGCTTCGAAGGGTTCCTCTGCTCCTCCATTCAAACGGTCAGACTTTGACTGTGCCGTGTGAGCGTAGCATGCCATTACAGTCGCATAATGCACACAAGTAAGCACTACGGTACAGATAGCGAGTTTAGAAGCTCAACTACCTTCTCCTTCAGGGCCTTATGCCGTTATCGCAAAATTTCTCGGATGAATCGGAATATACCCCAAGTGAGACAAGGGGGGAACCAACAGGGGATTGCCTCCTTTACTTGCCATGGGTAGAGATAGGAGACCTTCGCTACGCGGGCTTATACGGATGAGACAGGCTCGGAACGGCATGATGACATGACGACTTGACCTAGATCTACTCCTACGCAAGCGTAATTCACTGCTTGACTTATCTTTCGGCAATGCTTCCTCATTCTACTTCGGAGCCTTGAAGTACTCGGATGTAGCTGATCCTTTGGGATCGTGGGCTAAAAGAAACCTGATCGATCCGAGACAGAGACTTGACACACATCCGCCACCCATTACCGAGATAGCCCATACAATATGGCCTACGAGCTATCTACCCTTCAGCTTAGCTGCGTGGCCTTTGTGGCCTTCATGGCCGTTCTGGTATTCCGGACTCGTACCAGAAACCTCAAACAGAACGTCCCGCCTGGGCCAAGGCCATTGCCAATTATTGGGAATTTCTTTGATCTCCCCCCCAAGGGGCAGCCCGAGTATCTGCACTGGTTCAAGCACAAAGATGCCTATGGTCCCGTCAGTTCGATCAATGTCATGGGGACAACGCTCGTCATCTTCCATGACAAGGACGCGGCCCACGCGGTGATGGGAAAAAAGGCCCAAAAGACATCCGCGAGACCCCAGCTCAACTTTGCCCAGCTATGTGGGTTCGAGAACTTTCTCATTACCCATCAGTACAATGACAAGTACCGCCTGCACCGGAAAATGGTGCACCAGGAGATTGGGACGAAAGGGCTCTCTGCTGGTTTCCGCCCCATTCAGGAGCAAGAATCCATTCGGTTCATCCTACAGACGTTCAACCGGCCGGACGACATCTTGCAGCACCTGAAAACGTAAGTGCCCTACGACGTGGTAATATGTCTTCTACACTGTCTCATGGGTTGTAGGTTGGCTGCCGCCATCGTTTTGAAAATTACCTATGGATACTCCATTGAGCGAAAGGGCCAGGACCCGTTGGTCGAGTTGATCGAACACGCCATGGAAAACCTGTCCCAAGCATTTGTGCCTCTCGCTTGGGCCGTGGACTCCGTACCTGCGATCAAGTACCTTCCAGACTGGTTCCCCGGCATGTCGTACCGGAAGACGGCGCGGAAATGGAGGGCTATCAATGAGGCCGCTGCGGAACTCCCTTACGATTTTGTTAAACGCCAGATGGCGCACAAAGCCCACCAGCCGTCATACGTGTCCAATCTTCTCGAGAAGCACATGATCAAGTCGGAGGACAACAAGATCAACGTTTCCGCGGCTGACGAAGAGGCGATCAAGTGGACCGCCGTGAGCCTGTACGCCGCCGGCTCGGACAGTACCGTCGCCATCATCCACAGCGTCATCTGTGGTCTTGTCATGTTCCCCGAGGTTGTGACAAGGGCGCAGGAAGAAATCGACCGAGTTGTCGGCTCCGATCGGCTCCCCAACTTTGACGATCGAACCAACCTGCCTTATGTCGACGGCATTATCAAGGAAGCCTGGCGATGGAATCCCGTGGGACCCATGGGATTGACGCACAAGTCCGAGGAAGATTTAGTGTGCGGAGAATATCTCATCCCCAAGGGTTCCTATCTCCTGCCTTCTCTATGGTGGTTCCTGAACGACCCCAAAGAGTACCCAGAGCCGCGAGTGTTCAAGCCGGAGCGCTACATGGAGCCTTTCAACCACCCTGATCCGAGCGAAATTGCTTTTGGTTACGGCCGCCGATCTTGTGCGGGTCGGTACTTTGCGGACGCCAGTGTCTACATCACCGTGGTCCAGCTGCTGGCTGTTTTCAACGTCCGCAAGGCTCGAGATGACCAAGGCAACGAGATCCCCGTCACTCTCCAGGCGATCCCGGGCATGGTCAATCGCCCTGCTCCCTTCCAGTTCAAGGTCGAGCCTCGCAGTCAGCACCACATCGATCTTCTGCGCCGCATCGAGTCGGAGCAGATACCCGAGGTCAGCCATGCAAGCCTTCTCAAACCGAGTACAGTCTAGGGGCTCGGATATTGATAGATCGCGGCACATGGAGAGACACCCGATCTCAATTCAACTCGGCGTTCGGAATTGTGTGAAGGACTTCATTGGGTTGATTGAATACACAGAATCTATCTAAATAGGCAGTAATTTCTTACCATCTGGTTTCTTGAATTCTTATCTGCTCTTAAATTTCCATGTAAATCTCCAAGGCTGGCAATCACTGCCGCTAGATCGGTCTTCGGTGGTGGAGGATCATATCGGCGACCCCCATATTGGGTATCGGTTACCGAACATTGGCTGGGAGCAAAGTACTCATAGGTGACAATACATTCTAATGTATCATATAGTGCATAGGTTCAGTCGGGCCAGGTCTTTGCTTGTGTCTTTCATCTGGCCATTCATCCAGTAGTGGACGCGATTCTCGGCATGGATCACCCGTATCTCCAGGACGAAGTTCTTCGTCAGAGTCTGCAAAACCCAGACGAATTCTGGTCACGCCAGGCCGAGCGCCTTCACTGGCATAGAAAACCTGACACGGCACTCCGGACAACCCAGAAGAGTCTGCCAGATGGCACCGCGCACCCGATGTGGGAATGGTTCCCCGGCGGAGAAATCTCGACGTGCTACAATTGCGTAGACAGGCACGTCGCGGCAGGAAACGGACATGAATCGGCCATCTACTACAACAGCCCGGTCACGAATACAAAGGAGACCATCACGTATCACACCCTCCTCAGGGAGGTCGAGACGCTGGCCGGGGTCCTGAGAGAGACAGGGGTCAAGAAGGGTGATGTGGTCATGTTGTACATGCCCATGATCCCGGCTGCGCTGATTGGCATGCTTGCCGTCAATCGTCTGGGAGCTGTTCACTCGGTCGTGTTCGGCGGCTTTGCGCCCAACGCTCTCGCCCAGCGAGTCGAGGCGTGCAAACCGGATGTGCTGCTCACTGCATCGTGCGGGATCGTGGGGAATAGGCCCCCGATTGCGTACCAAGCACTTGTCGAAGAAGCAATCAAGCTTTCCTATCACAAGCCTGCACACACAATAGTCTGGCAGCGCGACCAATTACAGTGGGACTTCCAGGAGTCTGCACCGACGTGGTGGAGGACCGTATGGCAGTGGATACAACGCGTCCTCTTCCGTCGCAGGATAAGAACTGCCAAACAATCATCGTGGCAGCAACTCGTGGCCAGCGCCAGGGCACGGGGACTCAAAGCCGACTGCGTGCCCGTGCCGAGCGATCAACCGATCTATATCATGCATACCTCGGGCACGACGGGAGCGCCCAAGGGAGTCCTGCGCAGTTCAGGTGGTCACGCGGTTGGCCTACAATTCACCATCCAGTACATCTTCAACATCCACGGCCCGAGAGACGTCATGTTCGCGGCGTCGGATATCGGGTGGGTTGTCGGTCACTCTTATATCCTCTATGCGCCGTTGCTGGCGGGGGCGGCCACCGTTTTGTACGAAGGCAAGCCGGTAGGAACGCCGGATGCGTCTGCGTTTTGGAAAGTGGTGGAGGAATACCAGGTGAACACCATGTTCGCGACGCCAACAGCGCTGAGGGCGATCAAGCAAGAGGACCCGAGTAATACCAAGCTGGCCGAGATTGGAGCGCGGGGGGGCTTGCGATCCCTGCAAGCACTGTTCCTCGCTGGCGAACGGTCAGAGCCAACCTTGGTCTCCATGTACCAGGAGCTACTGGATCAGCACGGCGGAAGGAATGCTCAGGTCATCGATAACTGGTGGTCAACCGAGGCCGGGTCCCCCATCACCGGCCGCGCGATGGCGCCTCATTTCGGGTTAACAACCGAGCTGTCACGGAGCTTCGACATTCCCATTCCTCCAATCAAGCCAGGAAGTGCGGGAAAGCCCATGCCAGGATTCGATGTTCGGGTCGTGGACGAGCACGGCGAAGAGGTACCCAAAGGGTCGATGGGTAATATTGTGCTTGCCCTGCCTCTTGGGCCGACAGCTTTCAACACGCTATGGTTAGAGGAGGAGAGATTCTACAAAAGCTACTTGCAGAGGTTTGACTCCAGGTTCCTTGATACTGGAGACGCGGGATGGGTTGATCCCGATGGCTACGTGCATGTCATGAGCCGGAACGACGATGTCCTGAATGTCAGCGCGTATCGGCTGTCCAGTGGTCAGTTCAGCCCTCCTCTCGACACCGATCGATCCAATTACTGATTTCATAATGCATCTAGGCGCAATTGAAGAAGCCATCTCGTCACATCCCCAGGTTGCAGAAGCTTGTGTAGTCGCTATCCCAGACCAGCTGAAGGGTCAACTGCCCTTCGCGTTCATCTCCCTGTCCGTGGCAGATCACCCGGACTCCGCCATACCAGCCCCGACTATCGCGGCAGAGGTTCAGTCACTGGTACGGAGTCGTGTTGGAGCATTCGCTTCTCTGGGAGGTATAGTACAGGGCAAAGGCATGATCCCGAAGACGAGATCTGGCAAGACATTACGGCGTGTGCTTCGAGAGCTGCTGGAGAATGGGGTTTACGGGGATTTGGATCGGAGTGTTGAGGTCCCCAGTACGATCGAGGATGCGACGGCTGTGCAAGTCGCGAGAGCCCAGGTTCGGGAGTACTTTAACAGGAACAAGGGTAAGCACAAGGCGATTGAAGCAAGGGAGACGGCATGAAACTGCACTATGTACAGAGCCCATTGTCGGGGGAACAGCTCAGAATCCTATATGATATGTGAAAAGAGCAAGCTCTTGTGCCAGAAAGGTGCTGGATTGTCCGAGACCGTCTCTAACCCAGTGATTATTTCCGGAGTCTCATCGCTCTTGCCGATGAGGATTGCTTCGGCCAATATGTGATGAAGCTCACGCTCGGAGACAAGCATGTAATCCAGACTTCGCAATGTAGCAATCACAGCCTCGGAACCTCCACCACTATCTATGTTCTGAATGAACCCGAGCCCTATGATCGGGCCAAGGTTGATGACCGACGCAGGCAGGTTACGAGCGCGTCTCTGCAACACCAAGCCGGTCATAAACTACAAAGTGGTCAGTCAGTAGGTCCGCACTGCGGCAGATTGGCCAAACTTAACGTTATTCGCCGCATCGTAGTTTGCTTGGAATGGCTGCCCAACCACCGCCGAGATGGACGAGAACAACAGAAAAAAGTCGAGGTCATCACTAGAGAAGACCTCATCGAGAACCAGCGACCCATCCACCTTGGGCTTCAGGACATCCTGTAGGGCCTCGTACGTCAGATCAGAGAAGAAACAATTCGACTGAAGCATTGCACCGTTTGCCACGCCTCCGATGGGGGGCATAGCACTTAGGATCTGGTTGCGGACGTTGATCATTTCTTGCTTCTTGGTCACATCAGCGGCCATGATCTCAATGTGAGCACCGCGCTGTTCTAGCTCTTTTGTCCAGAGATCGTCCTTGTCGGGATTGCTATTACTGTCAGTACTTATCCACATCACAGACGTGTCTGTTCGCACCGGCTTGTGATCACAATGTGGCGCCCACCACTCTGTACTATCCATCTGGTGATGGACTGGCCCATCTGCCCGCTCAGACCGGCGAGAACATACGTCTTGTTCGGCGAGAACAGGCTGCAAGGATCAATGGGACGAGCCAGAGCCGACTGCTTCTCAAAGGAATCGGTTGCTTTCAGCTGCCGGCGTAAACAGTTGAGACGATCGTTGCGCTTCTTGTCGAAAAGCACCCTCGGGATAAGAAGTCTCCCTCCTTGGACGGAGAGCTCTGGTTCGACCGTCCACAAGCTATTCGAGCTGCCATCCTTCATCTTGACGCCCCCGATAAGCCGAAGGAAGCTCTCCGCCACAAGACCGTCGTTGCCATCAATCTGATCCACATCAAGGAGCTGCAGAACCTTGTCGGGGGTTTCAGCCTGGACGGCTCGAACCAGCCCAATTGCACCGCTTTGGTGGGGGTTCAGATTTCCTGCGCTGTATGTGACCCACAGGACTATCTTGGACTGGTGGAGCAGTCGATGTAGGCCGTCAAAGGTATCGCGACTGAGATTTTCCAGGACCGACTGATCAAGCTCGGTCAGGCTCAGCACAGCTTCCACGTGGTCAAGGCCCCGGGTCTGCAAGTCGGTCAGGGACCTAATTAAGACGATCTCCCCAGCCCAGACACGCCTCAAACTATTCTGGATCGTCTCAATGGGCCGTTTGGCCCTGTGCGAGGCGCCGCCTATAACAAGAAGCGTCCCTCGAGTCGGAAATGGTGGAGTCGAGTCAAACGGAGCCCTAAGAAATCTGATTTGATGATCGACGGCCTGTGACAGGATCACGAAAGACGAATCGCCTTCTGGGTCCCTCTGCAATAAATCGACTCCCGAAAACCCAACGCTCTGCAGCGTATCATGTATTGCCTTTCGGGTCATGTCTCTTGCTTCCCACGGAATGGCCTCTGTTGCCGCCACAGTCATCAGTAGAAACCCCCCTGGCTTTATGAGACCTCGGGTACGTTTCAAAATGGGAGAATCATCGGCAGAGGCTTTTAGAAGAATTATCAAGTCGAAAGAGCCGAGGTCGGTTGGCTCACCGGCGGCAGGTTCGTCCCCTTCTGTAAGACTCTTTCCGATGTCGAGGACTACATACTTGATAGGCAGGGCGTCCGATAGCAACCTCCGCCTCATATCTTCCATGGAACTGTCCGATTCACAGGCAATCGTGTAAGAGTCCATGGAACTTCCTAGCTCGCGACATAAAGAATGTACCAGATGTACGGAAGAAGTTCCAACCTGGAGAATTTTTAACTTTGCGTAGCGATGCGAGAGCAGTCGGGTGGCGGCCAGTATCGACTTAGGAGCGAGCGACAGGCCGAAGAGTTCGTAACAGAAAACTGGCTTCCCTCGCTCGAGTACTGGGCCCGAGAGAATATCTGGCAGCCATGTCCTTTTCAAGTACAGCCGTTTGTCCTGCTTCTCGGTAGAGGGCGCTATGGGGCTCATCGTGAGGCCTTCGAGGCGTATCCGCAACTGCCCAGCCTCTGAGCTGTAGACGCTGACGTCTCCTTTGATCATGGGTAAATCTGCTTTATGCCCTGCAGTAAATTCATGTAGGTGCGTATCGATAGTTACCGAGGCTGGCGTATTGATGCCAACGGATGAATTCGGAAATATCGTGAGTCGACCGATCTGGGTAGGCACGAAAATCGTCCATAACGAACCATCTCGAGGGGCGGCGAAGGCAAGAAGAAGCGTCTGGAAGCAGGCCTCGAGCATGGCGGGGTGAAGTAGGGCTGGTGTCCTTGATGCTTCACCAGTCGTCGGCGCGATGACGCCGCATGCATAGTCCATTCGCCGCTCAGCAGAAGTTAAAGCTCGGAAAGGTCCACTGTATCCCAGCCCGACTTCCCTGAGGGAATCATAGAATGGGCTGATGCTCACAGGCCTCAACCCGCACGGCTTCGCTTGTCTGGAGGACAATAATTCTAGCTCGTGGCCTGCGAAAGTCATGCGTAACCGTCCGTTGGCTACACTGACCGGGTTTTCGTCATGCCCGGCGCTCTTGTTCAGACTGAACTCGGCCTGGATGGAGTCAGCTCCATCCTTACCAGGCTCTATGGCGATCATGGTCTCAATCTCCACTGGAGATGTTCCTAAGTGGATCGGTCGTCCGATGGTAACGTCATAGAGCTCGATGCTGTTTGCTTGTTTGCCATTGCTGATATCCATGGCGGCTGCAAGGGCAATCACGCAGACTATAGACGTAGGGACAGCGGTTTGATTGTCTATGTGGTAATCCCCTAGCCCAGGCAAGTCTTCTACCTTGAAGACGCGTCGCCATCCTGGCTCATATTCTGTAGCACCTGGGACTTGGCTCCCCGACAGCTCGTTAGGCAATCCTAGCATGACTAGTTTGATTGAGCACGGAGATGAGCGTATATCGCACGTCACGAGAGGTGTCAGGTTCGCAAAGTTGCGAGTCTGGAAAGGCCAATATTGGCAACGTTTCGGGCGAAGACGACCAAAGCCTGGGGAATCCGACAGCTGTTTGTGATTCGTCTTCGGAGTAATTCGGTGGACTTGGTGACCTTCAGACCTCGACCTGCATAACTACAGTGAGGCCTGAAGCCAAAGATCGATTCTACAATAACACGCTAGAAAAGTCACCTCAAGCAGCTCCTACGGATATATCCATGGGCGAACCGATTTTAACTATTCCAGATCCCAACAGTGACTATTACTTCAATCTGCCCTAGGAGACTTTGATCTATCCGTACATGCACACTTTCCTCCTCCCCTGCTATGCTCAAGCGCTCACCGCAGTTGTACCCTTTTCGGAAGGGTATTTCTGAGCCATATACGTCAGATCGCCCTTGACGACGTATCCAATATGGCTGAGTGCGAGCAGTTCCTTCAACTGCGGACTAAGTGTCTCTTGAAGCTCCTTTGGCAGCTTTGCAGACCAGTTTGTCAGGGGTCGCATGTGAGGCGCCGAATAATAGGCAAACAGAATGGCTCGATCTTCATCCTCAGTCACGTTGGAACCAGAGGTGTGCCACAGGCGCCCGTCAATAACGACAATGTCGCCCGCATCCGCTTCAAACGGGACCAGCAGATCCGGTGCGTTATCGGGCACGTCCTCCCAGGTGGTCCACTTGTTCGAACCGGGGATATACAAGGTCGCACCGTTCTCCTTGGTCATCCTCGTCAGGCACCAGATCACGTTGACTGCCCAGACATCCAACCACGGCGCTGGAAGAACGATGCTCTGGTCCGAGTGCAGGGCCATGCTCTCCGCGCCAGGACGAGCAATGTTGGCCGAGAAGTTGCTGACCAGCAGCTGGTCGCCCAGGAGGGACTTGGCCAGGTCTAGTGCGGTCGGGTTGACCAGCATGTCGCGCCAGTATGCGTCCAACTCGGGGAGATAGAAGACGCGCACGTTCGCCGGGTTGGGATCCAAGATCGGCTGGAAAGTGCACTCGCCACGAGCCTCCGAGGCAGCTTTCGCCTCCCAGAGACGGCTGAGTGCATCCTCAGCTTCAGCTTTGGAGAGAACGGCAGGGATCTTGACCCAGCCATGCTCTTTTAGATGAGCTTGGGCGTCTTCCATGTTTAGTGTCATGTCTCGAACAAGGTCCCTTGATGTTGAGGGTACAAGGGTGTATTCAGGCTCTTGAGCCGTAGGATCAAGAGCGCTGACTGACTCGCTAATAGTGCATTCATGCCTACCCAGCATGTCGGCTAGTTACCTGTAGGGTTCGGTATATTCGGTCGGCCACACAAGGAAACAGGACCGACAACTTGGAAGACGCAGGGCTAGAATACTATTAGCACCTCCATGATGGAGACGACTTAAGGAAAAGGGAGTTGATATGAATTGGATCGATAAATCATCCGAGAGACAGATTGTGGTGTCATGAGGCTTTTATACTGCTCTCTAATAATGGTAGCAGGAGTTGCTGGCTGCGTAGGTAATCAGTATATATTTACCGAGATGGTTAGAATATCGCACTAAGAAATGGTCTTCTCTGCTTCTCCGTAGGCAGCAGTGCATCATATTATAGGATACATCGATTCTGGCAACCTCTTGTGAATACCAGTGTCTTTCTTTCCCACTCGCACAAACTTGATAATGGATCAGTCGATGAAGCCCCTTCTCTCACCCACAGAACGACCACGTCGGCATCTGACAGCGTCCGTCATCTCCGTAAGCCCCTCCTCAACCATGCAGAAGTAGGATCTAATGAAGCAACCGCTAACGCCATGGTAAAAAGTTCTTCCTCCCAAATCAATTCCGTCTCAGCACGATCCTTTGCATTGGTGCTCTCCTGCAGACCATCCTCTGCGCCGTCCTCCCCCTCCGCTACGCCGCCGTCCCATGTGTAACTGTTCTCCTCATATCCGTTCTCACCACAATCCAAGAGTGCTTCCAACCGAACACGAATTCTTTCATGGCCGATGTCATTCGCGGAAGAACTACCGCGCAGATCCCAGGCAAAGATGGAACACACGGCCGGGAGCCGGGGAAGGGCTCGGTGGTAGTGTTCCACCTTGGAATACAATACAATCACCCCCTCGGAGTTTTTGCACCGCACATGCGCGAAATCTCGAACCGGTTTCTCGCCATGCAGCAGGACATACTCCGCCGCAAGGATGAGCTCGGCCTGCTGGCGGTTCAGAACTGGCGAGGGAGCGAGCGCGACTCCGGTAACACCACGCTGATCAAGTATTTCTTCAAAGACGTGGAAAGTATTCATAAATTTGCCCACGAACCGCTACATAAGGAGACTTGGACGTACTATAACCAGCATCACCCTGGTCATGTGGGCATCTTTCATGAGACATTTATCACCAAGGATGGCGGATATGAGAGCATGTATGTAAATTGCCATCCAATTCTACTTGGGAGAGGCGAGGTCAAGGTCAATAATCGGAAAGACG
Source organism: Aspergillus fumigatus Af293 (assembly GCF_000002655.1). NCBI lineage: Eukaryota > Fungi > Ascomycota > Eurotiomycetes > Eurotiales > Aspergillaceae > Aspergillus > Aspergillus fumigatus. The sequence goes on along the minus strand of NC_007201.1, from coordinate 102,559 downwards.
GCACAGAGGAGTGGGTGGGGACACTGGTCAGTGCTGATACGCCTGGGTTGAAGTCTTTTAAAGCAAGGTTGGGTAGAGATGACTGAAGCTCGGGAAACCCCTCCCCTCACCAACCAAAGAAGAAAGCTGCGCCGCCTGGGATACACGAGATGCGTGGCTCGGCCAGGCAAATGACCCTTATCCAGTCGGCCCTTTGCCCGCGCTCCACTCCTATATCCTTAGTTTTTTACTTCTCCGTTTGCATCTCCATTTGCATGACCGTTGTGAGCCTTTCCGTTGGCAACCTCTGGTATGGGGATTGGTCCCCCTGGAGAGTTCTCTAGTCTCGCTGTCAAGACCTCGACGCCGGTCTCTGTAACAAGCAGGGTATGTTCTAATCATGGCCACGTCAGTATACAGCGCGTGCAACTTGAAGGTCCATACACACCGAACTGTGCCGTCCGCTTGCCGTCCACTGTAACATTTGTCCATTCGTCCGGCCAATACTTTTCTCGGTTGCCACCCAAAGCCAGGATCGGTTCAATGGTGAATGTCATCCCGGGTTTGCATGTCCCCACAGCCTTGTTCTTTGCGTAGTGGGGGATCCAGGGAGGAGGGTGGAACTCCGAGTTGATCCCGTGGCCGCCCCAAGTCTTAATGACGACAAGGCCCCTCGACGCGGCGTGTTTCTCGATGATCTTGCCGAACTCGCGAATGGGGACCCCTGGTTTGACGATCTCAATAGCCATGTCCAGGGCCTCGCGCGTCGTTTCCACGAGCCTAACCGAGTCGGGATCCGCTTTGGCCTTGTCGCCAACATAGTAGGTCTCGTTCAAGTCGGCATGGTATCCACCGTGGTACAGAGAAACGTCGAGGTTGAGGATGTCGCCATCCAGAAGAACTCGCTGATCCGGAATGCCGTGGCATACAACCTCATTCGGAGACGTACATATGGACTTGGGAAAGTGGTTGTAGTTGAGTGGCGACGGATATGACTGCCTCCTATTTCAGCAAGCAACTTGACATGTGCATGCAAGAGTGACTGGTACTTACATCTCGCTCGATGCAAGCGTTGTGGCAGATTTCATCGAGATAATCGGTGGTCACGCCGGGCCTCACCGCCGCAGCAGTGATGTCGAGGACTTCGCGAGCCAACCTGCACACCTTGCGCATGGCCTGCTGACCCTTTTCATCCAAGAGGTCCCATTTTGACCTGCTCAAGCGCATCTCACGCCTGGGAATGCCAGTCTCGGCCCAGTCCGGGCGCTTGATGTGTTTTGGGACCGATCGTCGCGGGGAGAGTGGATAGACGGGTCTGACCGAGCCAGTGAACTGGTAGGACGGAAACGGGTTGTAAAGTCCGGTAGCTGTAGCGCGATTAGCCGAACCAGTCTTTAGATTTGTGCGCCACCCGGGAGAGGCGGTTACCATTTTGTGTTTTGTGCATCAACGCCTTGTGTGTGGTCTGGATGCAATCAATCTTAGTTGGGCCGCAATGGAATGTCCTCCTGGATGTTGCCTACCCAATTCTTCTTGAAGCACTCTTGAGAGCAGAAGTAACTGCCTTTGACACCGAGCTTCAGACACGTCGGGCATTGCAAGGTCCCCGCTTCATTGTCGCAATCAGTCCCGCAGCACTTGTTCTTGGGATCAGAGTTGGTCATCACCGCGGTAACACGATCGTATATCTGGAGAGTCCAAGAACAAAATAGAAGATATGTTATTCTGAAATTGAAATCCACAAGATGACGAGCGACGATAGACTGAAAGAGGAGAGGTGGTCGAGAGGGAGAGATGGGGTATGTTACCACTCATTACAGAGACCGACGGAGGCAAGGGTTGCACGTGACAATTACCACCTGACCAACTCTTCGGTGCATCTACTGCCTCTTACATAAGCAGAGCTGTTTGAAGCCTCAAATAGCGCAAGAAGGCGGTCAAGGGTACACAATTGTAGGACTGCAAGATGCACCTAAAGCGCAAAGTGAAGGAGGAAGAGCGATTGAACGCAGTAGGATAGCCCGTAGTACTCGACTAACTCAGTATTCGGTGGACACCCGCATAAAACCAATTATACGGAGTTAAAATACCCGAATTTCAATTTGATTTCAAAGATTACTTTCACATTCTTACGGAGTATCGTAATTTTTGAAATCTGATACTACAGAGTACCGTCACTAACACTTCCAGAGTGTTAGTTGCTGGGTATATGTTTGCCATGGATTGTTGATGTGTATATTGACCTGATGGACTACTTCAGGCTGGGTTGAGACTGGAAACAGCCAAGGACGCGTCGCATCCTGGCCTTGCTGATAGTGTGTATGATTCAATCACAATCCAAAGACAGTACAGAGTACGTACATGTATCACAATCATTTCAAGAATCAAGATGGAGGCAATCCTCGAGCGGCTCAACCCGATGATTTGATTTAGCGCCGAGATTTCACGAAAGCCCCTCTGTGACAGTGACCAAGGTGGCGGCCAAGATGCAAAGAAAGGCTGGAACATTCACCAACAGCGTTCGGGTGCGGTGTTTGGGCAGCCATTCCTGGAGCGCGTCCTCATTGCGCACCCCGGCAGTCCTCACATCGCCAATACGGCGGAGGATAGCAAACATGGTCGGCCCCCAGCAAAAGTGAGCGATACTAAACAGTGCGCCGGCAAAGTATAGGTTGCGAGCCTCCCGACTCTGACGGCTCAGCCCATTGATAACGCAAAGGACGGTGGCAGGGGGGTAGGTCAGGCCGATTCCCCAGATCCCAGGACTCATGAAAGCGGGCAGGTAGCGAGGGAGGAGCTTGCCACTCGGGTGGGCTGCGTCGTGCCGTAAGGAGGGGTGTAAGAATGCCCCAAGAGAGATGTCCTGCGACCAGCTGAACATCAAGGATGCGGACGATATGATCAGTGGGGAGATGCGGAGCAGGGCTGTTCCCAGTTGGGAGCCGTCATTGTTCGAGCCGAATAACGAGGCCATCATAGGACTGTCACAGGTTGCAACTGAAAGTCCCCAATCGCGATCGAACAAGTGTCAGACAGAAGCCTGACTATCCGATTTTAATAATAGCAAGTATTTGCTAGCGCTACAGTTGTTACGCCGAGTCTATCGGGGATCTTATAATGCCATGACCCTTCACAGCAGACGGAACATGCAATGTCGCTTGGGAGAGGATCCTCCTGGATAATGACATGATCCGCTTATCGCAAAGATGCAGAGACCCACTGTTTGCCGGTAACGCTTGCTATAAGAGATTACGCTGCCTGACCTTGTCATCTTCGGCGGTGATACCGTATTGGGGTGCAATTCGGCGTCCCCGAATCCTGAGGTATACCATGTACTCGGCCATGTCCGAGAGGAGTGGCATCGAGGAGACAAAGTCTGCTTTTTGTTCGGCAACGGTGTTGGTCTCGATCTGGTCACAATTGGCCGACGCCGAGGTACTGGTCTACCCACACAGGAGAGCTGTACATGGAATCTCAAATGTCAACTCGAGAGTGCGATTCATGCCAGGGAATAGGGGCTAACATTCTGCGTCTGCCGCATCGCACTATACTTTGTTTGTCGCGCCTCGGTTTTCTCTTCCAGTGTCACCACCAGGATCCAAATCTCGACCATGACCAGAATACGTCCAGACTATGATGCCATCGTCATTGGCGCAGGCTTCAGTGGTGTGCGATCTCTCTGGGAGCTCCGACGACTGGGGTTGACAGCAAGGTGCTTCGACGCCGGGTCAGATGTAGGGGGCACCTGGTGGTGGAATCGCTATCCTGGATGTCGGACTGATGGCGAGGCTTGGGTATACGCTTTGAAGTTCCTGCCCGAGCTGTTGGAAGAATGGGACTTTACCGAGCGCTATCCCCCGCAAGAGGAGATTCAATGGTACCTAAGTCGGGTCCTTGACCGTTACGACCTACGCAAGGACATCGAGTTCAACACCGAAGTCAAGTCAGCCCACTACAGCGATCATGATAGTATCTGGAAGATCACTACGGCGAGTGGGAAAGTGGCTACTGCGCGATACTTTCTCCCTGCTACGGGTATCACCTCGATTCCCAAGGAGCCGCCCTTTCCGGGGCTCCAGTCGTTCAAAGGGGAGGTATATCAAACTTCGACGTGGCCAGCCCACGAGATCGAATTTGAGAACAAGCGAATTGGTGTAATTGGCACGGGCTCGACCGGAATCCAAGTCATCACCAAGCTGGCTCCAGTTGCCGAACAGCTGATTGTTTTTCAACGGACGCCAAACTACGTTATCCCCGCGCAAAACTATCCTCTCGACGAGAAAAAAAGGGAAGATATCAAGAAAACGTTTGATGCTACCTGGGATATTGCCAAACGAAACTTGGCCGGCCACGCGGTGAAGCATTCAGGGCGCATGGTCGCGAGTGCTGGCGGGCCCGAGGAGATCCAACGAGTATTCGAAGATGGCTGGGCGCGCGGTTGTTACGACTTCCAGCTCGGCACATTCGATGATTCCTTCATGGATCCACATGCTAATGCTGTCACGTCGGACTTTATTCGTCAGAAAATCCGCTCGATCGTTCGCGACGGTGACACCGCCGAGGTTCTATGCCCAACTTATCCGTTTGGTGCAAGGCGTCCCCCCTGCGCAGATGGGTACTACGAGACATTCAATCGATCGAATGTGAAGCTTGTGGATATCCGCGAAGACGAGATCGAAGTCTACGACCAGGGTATCAAGACTGCTTCCGGCGCGGAATATGAGCTTGACATGATCATCTTGGCACTGGGCTTCGACACAGGCACAGGAGCCATGAACAAGATCGACATCCGAGGGAGCCAGAACAGGTCGCTCCGGGAGTCTTGGACTCGGCGGCTAGAAACATTCGCGGGCGTCTTGGTCCATGGTTATCCAAACATGTTTGTCGTCTGCGGTCCTCACTTGCCCGCCGGGAACCAGCCGGTCAGTCTCGAAGCTTTCGCCAGCTGGATCGGCAAGACCATCGAGCATATGGAGACCAACGGGCTTGCCAGCATCGACGTGTCGAACGAAGCTATGGATGCCTGGACGACGCATGTCGAGCAAGTATGGGGCGGTTCATTCCTGGCCAAACACGCTCACGAGCAAGGCTCTTGGTTCGTCGGCACCAACATTCCCGGGAAACCGTCCAGAATCATGTTCTACTTTGGCGGAATGGTCAACCTGGAGCCTTGGCTCATCAAGGAACTGGAAACCGGCTGGTCGAGTATGAGCTTTACACGTCTGGACGGTGCCGAAGCTAGCAATGGGGTGTCAAAACAGACCGTCGGCGGAGTCCATGTCACGCCCGAGATGCTGGAGTCCGTGCAAATACCTCTCGAAGCGGACAAAGTGGGCATGACCCCGGCGGAGAAGTCCAAGCTCGTGAATGCTGCGACCGCTGTGTACATCGACATGGCTGTCGAGGAAATGCGGAGCCGCGGACTGGCCCCGAAGGCGGATTATCGGGTTCACTGGTGGAAAGTCATGCAGGACTTTGTGGATTCTGGGGAGGGGCAAAGGGTCCTCCAGGAAACCTCTTTGACAAACCAAGAACTCGAAAGGGTGATTGCCAAACTCGGCATCGAAGGCGAGGTGATTGCCAGAATGGGCCCAGAGATCGTGAACATCCTGACCGGCAAAACCCACGCCCTGGCGCATATCATGAGAGACGACCTGCTCTTCCGCGTGTATCTCTCTGACGAAGGTAGGCGCGCCAACCGCTACATGGCGGAATACGCCAGACTTCTCACCTCACAGCGACGAGATATCCGAATCCTGGAGATTGGGGCGGGAACAGGAGGCACCACGTCGGAAGTCCTCAACCTCTGCAGCCCCAATGGCGAATCATTCTGTGCCGAATACATGTACACAGATCTCTCGCCGGGCTTCTTTAATGCTGCGAAGACCACGCTGAAGAAATGGGAGTCCCATTTGGCCTTCCAGGTCCTCAACATTGAGGATGACCCTGCAGGCCAAGGCTTCAAAGAGCACACATACGACTTGATCATTGCTGCAAACGTTATCCATGCGACGGCACGTCTTACGAACACTTTGAGCAATGTTCACAAGCTACTAAAGCCCGGCGGTGTCTTTGGCCTTGTCGAGCTTACTCGATTAACTCCTTTCTATAACCTCACCTTTGGTTCGCTTTCTGGATGGTGGGCTGGCGTTGACGAGGGGAGAACAGAGAGCCCCTTACAGTCTCCTCAGCAGTGGAATAGCTTACTGAAGCAGACGGGCTTCTCTGGCGTTGATCTGGCCGCGTATGATCTCCCTGGGCCAGAGAGACATAGCTGTCTGTTGCTGTCGACGGCGCTGTCTAACTCCGTTACTACTAATGGGCATTGAAGCCTTTAGTTAGGCAATCAGGGATCTTCGATGCTAATCTTGACACTGTTTCTGTACATTTGGAAATTACTTTTCTTTTCCCTTCAGATCATGTTTACTTTTTCTACTCCACAGATATCGTGACTAGCCGTCAATCGTAGGCGTACCCTGGATATCTGATACCGATGTCCCGATTCTCATCCGTTAGTCCGTAGTTGATTCTGGACCCAAGCCGCCACCGATAACACTGCCGAGAAGAGCGGTGCAGAGATGAACCACTAATTAGGGGGAAGCAAGAAGCACCGAAGATTCCCACAGTTCGGTGTCATGCTCGGATTCAGAAGGACTACGGCCGAATAGCCACCTCTACCCCGCGCCATACTTAACAGCCTCTCGCGTAACCGAGATAAACAACAGAGTGTCGTGCTATCTATGTGCCCAACAGATTATTAGACTCATCTCTCAATGGCTGAAACCCTCCAGAAGAAGCGCCTGCTGCGCATGACGGTGGCGCACTATCGGCAGCCCAACGTCAGCGAAGAAGAGTTCTATCAATGGGTGACTGAACAGCATGCCGCCCGTGCCGCCAAACTACATGCGAAGAACGGGATCGAGGGGTTTTGTATCGTGAGTAGACGACCAATCTGGAGGCGAGTGATGAATGCCAAGTAACGGTAGTCCTAGTACTTCACCCCCCAGTCGTTTCGTGACTTTACGTCGGAACTCAACAACGCGCGTGGAAACCCCTGGCGAGTTCGAGACTTTGACGCTCAAGTCGAGTTCTTCTTCCGGGACATGGAGACGTTCTACAAGGGGGCGGCCGACGCGGATTTCCAGGCACTACAGGCAGAAGAGGGGCCTTTTGTTAGCGGCGAGAGGGCCGAAATCAGCCTCGGCTGGGTTGAGACGTACGTCAGAGAGGGTCAAGTCGTCAACCTCGATGAGGCTGGGAAGCCTACTTTCCTGCCGTTCAAGGATATGAGTCAGGCACCGTAAACCAAGGTTGCTACTACATGTAGAGATTCGTCGATGGAGTTGGCCAAGGTCTTATCCAATCTTCGTGTACCCCGCTGGTTCATACATATATATTTATATAAATATATATAATGCAAACGAGCAAAGACCACAACAGGACCCCTACTGTTGACAGTAGGGGCTGCAGGATTGCATATCAGAGCATAACACGCTGCAGAGCTAATCTTGAAACAGTATGTACAAGCCGTAGAGTAGAATCCTCATTGGCCTCAATCGCCTGCAAGGTCACCTTTGCTACGGTAGAAAGCCCATCACCAGCATCGGCCGCCCCATTCCCGGGGCGCTTCTCGGCGGCTGGAGGGCCAGACGCGGCTGTCTTCGAGGCTGATCCAGTGGCCGGATGAGACACAGGCCTCATGATCTCGCTAATCAGGGAATGCATGTGCATGACGTTGGTCTCCATGATACACGTCAGCACGAGGGACTGGATCGAGGAGGTCTTGGGTACCTCAAAGGAGCCCACCGCCAGACTGGGCAACTGGGTCGGGAAGCAGGAGCTGCTCTCGTCGTCATCCAGCGTCATCGCGCTCCCTCTGACCCCCATCTTCAGCCGCACTTTGAGCCAGGCCTCGATGTGCTGTAAGATCCTGTCGTAGGATGCAAGGAGGCACATGTAGCTCGACAGAACAAGCAGCTGGGACGGCTGATCCAATGCAAGTTGGGCTAGCGCCTGGGAATCATTGCATGATCGGCACGCCTGGAGTCGAGCACAGATGCTCGTCAAGAGACCTGTGTATTGACTGGATAATTTGAACGTGGAATCCACGGGAAGTTCCATAGGGCTCAGAGAGGTGCCGGCACCGCTCCCCCGCGTCTTCTTCCCGGTACCGACAAGCGGTATTGACTGCATGTGTTGATGAAGCTGCACATTGGTGTCCGACAGGCGGCGAATCCAGGAAGTCATGTTTTGGTGACGCGTGTCCAGAATTGAATTCGACTGCTCTCCCTGGTCTTGCGAATTGCCCCGCGGCTGCAGCTCGGAGTCTGAGTCGGGTGCGTCCCCGTAAGGTGACCGCAGTAGATCGGATGGAGATAGTTCGTTCCCATAGCCCGAGTCTGCCCGTGAGTCTTTGCCGTCGGACCCTCTCGGATTGCCTTCTGCTTGATCAAAGTCCACCATCATGTCATCTCGACCTTGCTGGTGTGCCGGCTGCGGAGACATGTTTCTAGCCAGCGATGCGCGGTGTCTGTGGTAGGTCGCGGGGAAGGAGGAGCGCATCGTAGCAGGTAGTGAGAAGTCGTACAACTCGTCAGACGTGTCGAGATTGGGAGCGTCACTCCAGCGGGTCTGTCCCGCCTGTTCAGCGGTCCTCAGATGCGACGGTGCTTGAGGGCCTGACGGTTGACTCGTATGGACACTGCCTTCGGGCCCATAGGGAGCCGTCAGCGCAGGGTGGATATCGACCTGTAACGAGGAGGGATCCATCCCCATATTCAAGTCGGTCGGCATATCCAGCAAGCTCGTCGGCAGATACTCAAAGTGGTCTGAGTGCTCGTCGTTGGTATCATTCGGGCCCTGTTCTTGATTGACTGTGACTCTGATCGTCAGCGCCACCTCATTCACGTGCGTGCCGTGGCAGACACTGCAGGCTTACCATGAAGCTGTTGTGTACTACCACCATTGGCAGGGGATTGCGACTGCTGCTGCTGAGTGTTCTTGGTGGATTGGGCTCGAGACCGCAGTCTCATGGGCCGGGGAGTGCACCGCACGCCGGCCCGGGCACAGCGCACACATGTGTCGCTATTGTTCTCTCGTCGACAACGCAACTTTTGGCCATGGCACCGGTCACAGGCTCGATGAGAGAAGCCCAAGTCGTGAACAAGCATGTTCATTCCGCGGTTGGCAATGGGGTGAGACGGCCGCTCTTGAAGTAGTGCACTGACGTCGAACTGGAAAGGAAATACTCGAAGTCCAAACACTATCACGCCTAGCAATTCGGGGACGCTGTCTTCTTACCACAGATTTGTATGATTTCTGACCGGCGCAGAATGTATGGAATGTATGTGTTTCAACTTCTCCCCCTCCCCCCACAGTCCATCGTTTGGCTTTGCCACTAAGTCGAACGAGCATCTCACTCCTTTGTGCGGACGCCATACGTACCATTCGCTTACGATTGACGTCCATTGTGTGAACGCTTCTTCAGAAACTAGTCGAAAGTACAGACTATGAAGCCTTCGTTGCCGTTACCATTGGCGGATGGGCTCGCCTCAGCGGATCCCCCAGTGGAGAAGGATCGAGTACAGTCAGATTTTAGGTTACGGCCGATGCTGATCGCGAGCATAATCTTCTGGGAATTTACGGTTTGATTCCTACTCTTATCTCCCCAGAGGACCAATTGGCTGGTCCTGATCCACAGGATCCGAGGGTCTCGTGCAATCAATGGGCAACGTCACTCTGAAGTCTACCACCGGGTCTAAGCGGCCGGCTTACTCGTGCGACGGTATGGCACGAAGGAATGCACCGGTCTAGCGCCAGGCGGTTCCTCTTCTTGGCTGGTTGCTTAAGCTGCAGTGAGCAGAGTTTGTCTCACCGCATTAGCGCGGTGGCTGACTAGCAGAGGCCCAAAAGACCTGCATGATTGGGTGATCATTCTGCAGTCATATCCCAAGGGAGGTAGTATCCGAGGTCGCTCACGATGCAGGCCGATGGCCTGATCTGACCGACGGGGTCGACTAGATTCAACCATTCCACAGTCGATGGTCATCATTGGTAGACAGTGATAAGGTTATAGAATATTGCTGCCTCGACAACACGCACTCTGCCTGATACCAACGAAAGCCCCGCAGCGTGGGGAATCTGGTGTTTCAGGATCTTGATCCCATCGATCCAGATTGGATAGATCCATTGGAAGTGATCCTGTGTTGTAGACGAGTCATATCCAGGCGCATTATCTTACTCTGGAATGATCTGCACTGCACTGATTTGGCCCCCAATCGCGAGAGAATCATCCCTCCCCGTCAGACGCACACTGGCGGATGTTCGATAAGGCCTTTCAGGGTGAATGCTTCAAAGCCAAAGACGTGGACTCGATTGGATTTTGCTCGTTGTCGAAAGCAGAGGGATAGCGTATACCCGACTTGCATCTACATGCTGGATACCCAAGTTTCCAAATCTTTCCCTGTCAAACGGTGGACCAGGGCCAGCGCCTAGCACGTACCCTTGGTGCCCACCGTGCAACTGCAGTCGTCGTCTCCTGGCACTGCGCTGCTTCTGTGTTATTGCCCCTCCAGCCCCGCCTCGCGCTGGATCTCACTCACTGCGTTGTCCACGCTACGGAGTACGCCGCACATCCGAGGTCCAGGACTGCACACTCCGAAGCCCTCTCGCGTTTCGTTGGTATTGGTGTGCTTGGCTAAGTTACATATCATTTGGTTCCCACAGACTTGCGACCGTCCCTTTTCTCCTGGTGTCCTCCCTTGCTAGATATGACTGTCGACGCGCCAGAGCTTCTTGAGAAGCTGAGAATCACCGGTAAGAGTCCAGCATCAGGTTCCCAACCTATACGATGATCCCAGCTCATACTGGATGCAACTCACAGATGCTGGTGCCAATGGAGCCGACATGTCAAGTTCGACTTCGGCCGCAGCAAACGGGACTGGAAAGGAAGTTGACGACGGCTCGGACGACGATGGCACTGAAAACCCCCCCGCAGTAGCTGCCGAGCACAGCACTGCGAAGAAAAAGAAGAACAAAAAGAGGAAGCCCAAGAAGAAGCAACCCAAGGTCCAGACCGATCCGCCATCGATTCCCCTCTCGCAGCTATTCCCGAACAACTCCTATCCCAAGGGTGAAGAGGTCGAGTACAAGGACGAGAATCGCTATCGCACGACGAGCGAGGAGAAACGTCACCTCGACAACCTGAATAGCGACTTCCTCTCGGACTACCGTCAGGCAGCGGAAGCGCATCGCCAGGTCCGTCAGTGGGCGCAGAGAAACATCAAGCCCGGTCAAACGCTGCTGGAGATTGCGAATGGCATCGAGGAGAGCGCGCGATGCCTGGTGGGCCATGACGGCTTAACGGAGGGGGACTCCTTGATCGCCGGCATGGGGTTTCCCACGGGGTTGAACATCGATAACATTGTCGCCCACTACAGCCCCAATGCCGGCTGCAAGACCGTCCTGGCGCAGAACAATGTCCTCAAGGTCGATATTGGCATTCATGTCGGCGGTCGCATTGTCGACAGTGCCTTCACCATGGCGTTTGATCCCATGTACGATAACCTGCTCGCGGCGGTCAAGGATGCCACCAACACGGGGGTGCGCGAAGCGGGCATCGATGTCCGTGTGGGCGAACTAGGCGGCTACATCCAGGAGGCGATGGAAAGCTACGAGTGCGAAATCCGCGGCAAGACGTACCCGATCAAGGCGATTCGCAACCTGTGTGGCCACACGATCCTGCCGTACTCCATCCATGGCACCAAGAATGTCCCCTTTGTCAAGTCGAACGACATGACCAAGATGGAGGAAGGGGACGTCTTTGCCATCGAAACCTTTGGGAGTACCGGCAGTGGCCGATACGTCGAAGGAGGCGAGGTCTCCCATTACGCCCTGCGCGGGGACGCGGACCGAAAAGACTTGACGTTGTCTTCGGCCAGGTCCCTCTTGACAGCCATCAAGAAGAACTTTAGCACGATCCCCTTCTGCCGGCGCTATTTGGACCGGATTGGCCAAGAGAAGTATCTCCTCGGTGTATGAGGTCCATTACCAAGGGCAATAATCAGAGCTCTCGGCTAACCGGCGATAGCTGAATTACCTGGTGAAATCCGGCATTGTGGAAGACTATCCCCCTCTGAACGAGAAGCCAGGGACGTATACGGCCCAGTTCGAACACGTAAGTCCGGTTGATTCCTCAAGAAGAATATGCACTAATGGTGGGAAAAGACCATTCTGCTTCGACCCACCGTCAAAGAGGTGATTAGTCGTGGCGACGACTACTAGATAGATCTTAAGAGGCCTTCCTGATTCGTAGATGAAACATAGGGCATGGCGAATATAAAAGACTACAAGGATTACCCAATGTTCGTCCGATCTGGTCACTGTATGAACTCCATCCTCCATCGGTAATAGCGGCAAGTAGTGGAATAAACACTCTCGGCCGTCTGAATACGCACCTCCCGATATTCGGGCGGATTGACCTTCGGTTAGGGACATTAGTTTCGGTGCTGCCTACTGTTTCCGTCTAGCAAAGAGCAAACTGATATCGGATCGACCTATTAGGGTACTAGTACATCTGCTTATACGACAGGACGGAGCATCCATACGCGTGCTGACAGTGGTGCGGCCCAGTATTAAACAGTAGGCCCTGGCCACATTGGCAAGCATCGACATCCCTTTCCACTGCGTCTATTCGAACAGACACTGCTACCATGGCTGACATTGCCGAACAATTAATCGAAAAGCTCCAGACGTTGGAGACGAGCATCTTTGAGGGCCAGGATGCCACGCGACAGAAGCTGGCTCTGGCGGCCCGCAAACTCTTCCACACGCTGGAAACGAAAGAAGAAAAGACCATGCGGCTCGCTATCGAGGAACCAGTCATGTTCTCCGTGCTCCAAGCTCTCATCGACACCGGTCTGTTCGAAGGCTGGGCTGCGGCCGGGGGCGGCGAGAGAGATGTGACCGAGTTGGCCAAGCTCAGCAAGAGAGACGTGGAACCCGAGCTATTACGTAGGTTTCTCTCTGCTGAGAGTGCCATCCCACGTGGATGCTGATGATCCCAGGTCATCAACTGCGACTGATGGCTGCCAACCACATTATCCTGGAAACGGCCAACGACCGCTATGCACCTACGCCGTATGCCCTCGCTATCGGCGACAAGAGCACAAAGGTTGCCCCAGCGCTTCGCATTCGGTGAGCTGCCCCCTTTAGGCACAAGGTCGATATCAACGCGAGCCATACTAACGAGCACCGATGAGAACGGATCATGTCGCACCATGTGCCATGCACTGGCCCGATTTCCTGGCCAAGACCAACTATCGGAAGCCGCGGGACGACAAGGCGAGTTGTTACATTGATACTTTCCCAGAAAAGAAGAGCTTTTTCGAGCGTTGCAGCGCGAACCCCGTGCACCAGGAGAGCTTCTCATCTTTCATGGACGTGTGGGCCAAAGGAAAGAGACCGTGGCCGGAGTTCTACGACACCCAAGCACTGCTCGATGGCGCCGACCTCAGTAATGGAAGCCCTTTCGTTGTGGACGTTGGCGGACACCACGGCATCGACTTGATGCGCGTGGCCGAGAAGCACCCCGATCTCCCCGCTGGGTCCCTTGTGCTCGAGGACCTGCCCGACGTTGTCGGTGCTGTCCACCTTACCACGGACAAGATCCGAACTGTGGCGCATGACCTCTTTGAGGAGGGAGTTGAGCAGCCCATCAAAGGTAGGCTACCGGTTCTGCTGCCACTACAGGTGCCTAGGGGACTAACAGCGATATGTAGGAGCGCGAGCGTATTTTATGCATGCCGTCCTGCATGACTGGTCGGATGAGACATCCGTCAAGATTCTTCGGCAGATTGCCGCTGTGATGAAGCCCGGCTACTCCAAGGTGCTGATCAACGACATTGTGATCCCATCGACAGGTGCCAGTTGCTACCAAGCGGCCATGGACTGTCTTGTGTTGCAGGCTTCAGCTAATGAAAGAACCGAAGCCGTGTGGAGCAAGGTGATCAAGGATGCCGGGCTCAAGCTGGTCAAGTATTACCCTGATGGTCGTGGCTACGAGAGCGTGATTGAGGCAGAGCTGCCATAGCAGAGCTTTATACTTGCATATAGAGGATTTCAGCCTTTTACGTTCCGTCAATGTGTGCTCCCTCGCTCCGGATAGACAGTAAGGAGTTAGACATACATTTCATCTAAGAATAAGACAATGGCGCTGCACCATTCGACACTATATTTGCCGCAAGGAGGATTTTTGTATACCGAATTGATCTATCAAATATATGAATCTAAAAGTCGAGGTGTTTCCTCATAAAGGCAAGCTGCCTCTGCAGGACTTCTTCGGCTCCCTCTCCGTTAATTACATCCATATGACCTCGGCCAGCGACGAGATCGAACTCCTTGTTTGGCTCCGGAATCATGTCGAAAACAGCTCTTTGATCCGCCGGCGACGAGATGGTGTCCTCGGCGGGAGTCACCATCATGACTGGCGTCCCTTTGATGAGGCGCATCGCTCCGTACGGCTGCCACGCCAGCACATGGTAGTAGCTCTGCACGGTCGTCCGGTTGGTAAAGAACGAGGTCCCCAGGAATGCTCGGAACTGCTCCATGTTGTACTGATTGCCCCAACCAGCGGGGTTGTAGCCGTCATCCCCGACAAACGGGATGTATACCGGGTCGTTGCCCGCGAGAGTGGAGACACGATCCTGCATTGCCAGCGCCATGACGTTGTTCTTTTCCTTCTCTCGAAAGTCGTAGTTGGCAATTGGGGTCACCGAGATGGCGGCTCCAACACGGTGGTCGAGACCAGCCGCAACAAGCGCCGTCATGGCACTGAAGGAGTAGCCATAGAGAATGATCTTGTCCTCATCGACCATGGGATGACGAGCCATAAAGGTCAGAGCATCGTGAAAGTCCTCCACCAGCTTGGCCGGCTTGACATCATTGCGCGGTTCGCCATCACTGGCACCAATGCAACGATTATCATACAAGAGGACCGTTACTCCCTGTTGCTGGAACCAGACGGCAACATCCGGTAACAAGATCTCCTTGGGGGTGTTGAACTGGACCAATCAGCCTACGAATACAGAGACAAATCAATCAGACGTACTCCCTGATTCATGACAATGGCCGGCCCACGAATTGTCCCAGGGTACAGCCAGCCTCGCAATATCAACCCATCACAGGTCGGAAACTCGACATCCTCGCGGTTCATTGTCGAGAGCTGTGTTCTCTACAGTAGCATCCACCAATATCCAACAATGTGTTTACAATGTGTACGAAAATGTGGAACAAGACAAGCCGCTCCGTCGTCTCATATCAACATCATCCTGTCATCCGAACCTAGCCTAATTTCGGTATGGACTCGGCAACCGACCTACCAGACACTCGAGATGTAGGTAAGATTCGGTGCCGATTGCCAGAGTCTTACGCCGATCCGACGACACCAATGACATATCCGGAATACAATCTTCTGGATCACCTAAGAGGGTATCGTGTAAACGAGGACCGCCTTGGCGAGGTTCTACTGTACTACTCTGCCCTCTCGCCTCACATCCAGGTCAACTCAGTCTTCGACCAGAGTGATGGGACGTGAGATATTCCAAAGGTTTGAGCACCTAGTTGCCGGTTGTTACATTCTCATCGAGACCATTCTCGAACCATTCACCCCGTTCCCCTCCACCCTAGAAACAGAAGATGACCCTCACATATGGCCATAAGCGCCTCCAGGATGCCCCAGAGCCTATCGCGATCGTTTCTGCAGCATGTCGATTACCGGGGCATGTGAATGGCCCGCACAAACTATGGGAACTCCTTCAGTCGGGAGGCACTGCCGTTTCCAATGAGGTGCCCCAATCTCGATTTAGTTCCGAGGGCCATTTCGACGGGTCAGGCCGGCCGGGCACCATGAAAGCGCTGAGCGGCATGTTCATCGAGGATATCGATCCTGCCGCCTTTGATGCGGCCTTTTTCAACCTCACCCGGGCTGACGCGATTGCCATGGACCCCCAGCAGCGTCAGCTTCTTGAAGTGGTATACGAGTGCTTTGAAAACGGCGGCATACCGATTGAGAAAGTGAGGGGGAAACAAATCGGCTGCTACGTTGGCAGTCTCAACGGCGGTAAGAGCCTCTGGATGTCGCGGTGGTCCGTTGCAGACATAATTCGGATTCTCATTGATGCAGATTACCACGACATGCAGATGCGAGACCCGGAGCAAAGGGTGTCGGGTCATGCAGTTGGCACGGGTCGAGCCATACTGAGTAACAGAATTAGCCACTTCTTCGACCTAAGAGGATCGAGGTGAGTTTCCAAGACACTCGATGGTCTCTTCGGCAGTGACTGAGATCGACTCCATGCAGTTTCACAATTGACACAGCGTGCTCGAGCGGCCTTGTGGGAGTAGACGTCGCCTGCAAGAATCTCCGCGCGGGAACACTGACCGGAGCAGTCGTGGCTGGTGTCAATCTGTGGCTATCACCAGAACACACCGAAGAAAGGGGCACCATGCGGGCAGCGTACTCAGCGAGCGGCAAGTGTCACACCTTCGATGCTAAGGCTGACGGATACTGCCGCGCGGAGGCCGTTAATGCTGTGTACCTGAAGCGTCTATCAGATGCTGTGAGGGACGGCGATCCTATCCGCGCAGTGATTCGGGGAACCGCGAGTAACAGCGACGGGTGGACCCCCGGGATCAACAGCCCTAGCGCCCAAGCTCAAGCGGCGATGATTCGCGAAGCTTATGCAAATGCTGGTATCGACAGCAGCGAGTACGCCGAGACGGGATACCTCGAGTGTCATGGAACGGGTACCCCGGCGGGAGACCCTACTGAAGTCAAAGGCGCGGCGTCAGTGCTTGCTCACATGCGCCCACCGGCGAGCCCCTTGATCATCGGATCGGTGAAGAGCAACATTGGGCACTCGGAGCCAGGAGCAGGTCTCTCTGGCCTCATCAAGGCGATGCTGGTGGTCGAGGAGGGCGAAATCCCCGGCAATCCCACGTTTCTCAACCCAAATCCAGCCATCGATTTCGATAACCTCCGGGTATATGCCACCCGGATAAGGATTCCATGGCCCAAAGAATCAAGCCACTACAGACGTGCAAGCGTCAACTCGTTTGGCTTTGGAGGCTCCAATGCACATGCTGTACTAGACAATGCGGAGCACTACCTTGGGAAGTACTGGGCATCCCTCGAGATACCCCGATCTCACCTCAGCTCATATATCAATCTGTCCGACATGCTGTCCTTGTTTGACGGACGGCGATCATCCAAAACAGTCACTCGGCGGCCCCAAGTACTGGTTTTCTCGGCCAACGACATGGATTCGCTCAAACGCCAGATATCGACGCTTTCAGCCCATCTCCTCAACCCCCGAGTCAAAGTCAAGCTTTCAGATCTCAGCTATACACTCTCGGAGCGGCGATCCCGTCATTTTTGCCGCGCATTCCTGCTAAGCTACCCCGCGAAGAGTGGACATGCCAGTAAGATCGCCGTGGAGGAGGCTCAGTTTTCCAAGATCTCGCAAGAGGCAACCAGAATCGGCTTTGTTTTCACCGGCCAAGGCGCGCAGTGGTCACAAATGGGGCTGGAGCTGGTCAGAACGTTCCCAGGGGTAGTGAAGCCCATTCTGGAGCAGCTCGACAACGTGCTACAGGAGCTGCCAGCAGACCTCAAGTCAGAGTGGTCGCTGCTGCAAGAGCTTACGGAAGCTCGCTCGTCTGAGCATCTGAGCAGGCCGGAATTCTCGCAACCTCTCGTGACCGCGCTCCAGCTGGCACAACTAGCGGTATTGCAATCCTGGGGTGTGCGGGCAGAAGCCGTGATAGGTCATTCTTCAGGTGAAATAGCAGCCGCGTGCAGCGCAGGACTCCTTACACCCCGGCAGGCTATTCTGAATGCGTATTTCAGAGGACTCGCAGGGAAAAGTGCTCTGGCAACTAGTCCGAAGGGCATGATGGCTGTGGGACTCGGTGCACAGGATGTCCAGCCGTACCTCGAGGGCGTAAGTGCCGACGTGGTAATCGCATGCCACAACAGCCCAGCTAGTGTCACGCTGTCCGGTTCGGCCTCCACATTAGCGGAGCTGGAAGGGACCATCAAAGCCGCTGGACACTTTGCCCGAATGTTGCGAGTGGAGGTCGCGTACCACTCGCCTCACATGGCCAAGATAGCCAACCGTTACGAAGAGCTGCTGAAGGAGCACGGAAGGCTGGACGATGGCAGTAAAACCAATAAGAGATCGAATCGTATGATCTCCACCGTGACCGAAGATGAGGTTACTGGAGCTCAAGTCTGTGACGCGGCATATTGGAAAGCGAACATGCTGTCGCCCGTTCGATTCGACGGCGCATGCAACAAGCTGTTAACGAACACGCAACTCGCTCCCAATTTCCTCATAGAACTGGGGCCCAGCAACACGCTCGCAGGACCAGTCACTCAGATTGCCAGAGCAGCCAAGGTGGACAACCTCACGTATGCTGCCGCGAATAAGCGTGGCCCCGACGAGAGCTCCCGCGCAATCTTCGACGTTGCAGGCCACCTGTTCCTGCAGAATGCCGACATCTCACTTGACAAGGTGAACCTCGGCGACAATACACCAGATAAGGCGAAGCCCGCGGTGATCGTTGATCTGCCCAACTACCAGTGGAAGCATTCTACCCACTACTGGCACGAGAGTCTGGCCAGCAAGGATTGGAGATTCAAGAAGTTCCCGTCCCATGACTTGCTTGGGAGCAAGGTTATCGGCACGCTGTGGCAGAGCCCGTCCTGGCACAAGATGCTGCGTCTGTCCGACGTGCCCTGGCTGCGGGACCACCGGATTGGATCAGAGATACTCTTTCCCGCTGCTGGCTATCTGGCCATGGCCATGGAAGCTGTTCGCCAAGCCGCTTTGTCGACTGCAACAGCTGAAGCTCGAGAGCTCCTGAAGACGAGACACTACCGCTACTGCCTCCGGGATGTACAATTTCCGCGAGGACTGGTGCTCGAGGATGATGCCGAAGTTCATATTATGCTTTTACTGGTACCCATGGCAAAGCTCGGGCAGGGATGGTGGGAATATAAGATCACCTCTCTCGCGGAATCGGATTCAGTAGCATCGTCATCATCGTCAACCTTGTCCCCGGAGAAGTGGAACATCAACTCCACCGGATTGGTTCGACTAGAGACAATCCTAGAGGCATCATCGTCTCGAGCACCAGAGCACACCTGCAGCTTGCCTTTGGATAACCCGACACCTGGACAGATGTGGTACAAGTCTCTCAGGGACGCCGGATACTCTTACGGTCCAAGTTTCCAGAGACTGGTAGCCGTCGAGAGCACGGAGGGAAAGTCAGCCACGCGCTCTCTTATCTCTTTGGAACCGCCACGATCCAAGTGGGAGCCGCAGTCAGAATACCCACTGCACCCAGCTCCTCTGGACAGCGTCCTCCAGAGCATGTTCCCCTCGCTTCATCGTGGAAATCGAACTAAACTAGACCAGCTACTCGTCCCAAGAGGAATCGGTGAGCTGACCGTCTCTGGAGACATCTGGAAGTCCGGAGAAGCAATTTCTGTGACCACCTGGAACAAGGTGTCCGGAGACGCGTCTTTGTACGATCCTGCCAGTCGATCGCTAATCATGCAGCTCAACAGCGTGTCGTTCTCTCCCATGCTGGATGGTCGAGACAGTCTTTACATGTCCCATGTCTATACTCAATTGACGTGGAAGCCAGATTTCCAACTTCTGGATACTGATGAGAAGCTCCAACAGGCCCTCAGCGGTGGTGATGGCGCTGCGTCTTCCCTTGTCCAGGATCTTCTCGACCTCGCCGCTCACAAGGCGCCTAATTTGAGGGTTCTCGAGTTCAATCTCGTTCCCGGAAGCTCGGAATCCCTGTGGCTTGCCGGACATCCAACACCGCGTGCTGTTCGCACGGCCCTTACTGAATTCCACTTTGCTGCCAACAGCGCTGATACTGCGCTCGCCGCCCAAGAGGAATATGCAGAGTGGCCGGCGGCACGAACCGCCCGCTTCAGTGTGCTTGATCCTTTCAGCAAAGCCCTTGCTGTACCCGCAGGAAGTTCCCAGTTCGATCTTGTGATAATCAGGCGGCCTCAGCATGCAGACTTGGGCGAGCTCGACATTCTCGTCGGCAACTTGCGCCGTCTGACTTCCGACGGCGGCAGTGTAATATTCTATGATTCCAAACAGTCCAGTCTGTCAGGGGGTCGAGGTTTGGCGAATGGGCACAACCATTTCCCCGCTGCACTGCAACGCTTTGGTCTCACTAAGGTTCGCCAGACGAGGGATGGGAGCTGCATTGTGGCAGAGGTCAGCCCAGCACAGAATCTCTCTCTCCGCAATGATTTCAGAGTCGTTATTGTGCGGTTCTCAACTGCGCGGTCCACTATTATCGATCACACCATTTCGCAGCTGCGCCAATTTGGGTGGACCTTGACGGAGATTTGCATCTACAATGAATCCGGCACTGGGCTTCCACAACTTCCTCCCAAATCAACGGTGCTCGTTCTCGACGAATTGGACCGGCCTTTGCTGGCCACCGCGACCGACCATGAATGGACGGCGCTCCAGGCGATAATACAGTCAGAATGTAACTTACTTTGGGTGACTGAGGGCTCGCAAGTTAGGCCTACTGCGCCGCTCAAGGCCGTTGCGCATGGGATCTTTCGTACTGTCCGCGCCGAGGTACCCATGATGCGCATAGTGACTCTGGACGTCGAGTCAGCCACAACTGAGAGTTTGGGCACAAACGCGTCGGCCATCAATATGGCTCTGAGAGAGATAACTTTAGCGGACAGATCGTCCCTCCCCATTGAGTGCGAGATTGCGGAACGAGGTGGTCTGTTGCATGTCAGCCGGATATGGCCGGATGCTGGCGTGAATAAACGCAAGGTGGAAGACAACGCAGGAGGCGCACCACCTGTGCTAACCAATCTGCATGATTCAAAGTCTACCATTCGCTTGATGGCAAGCAGACCTGGTAGTTTGGAGGCGCTGCATTTCGCCGAGCAAGGTCGAGATGTGTGCAGTAGGCAAGATATGGGACCGGATGATGTTGAGGTCGAGATCTTCGCCGCTGGTTGCAACTCCAGAGACATTGATGTGGCTATGGGCGATATCTCTGGGGATTTGGATGGACTCGGCTTGGAAGGTGCTGGCGTGGTCGTCCGCGTCGGCGCCTGTGTCAGCGCTCGCTGTGTTGGCCAGCGGGTGGCAGTGTTTGGCAAAGGCTGCTTTGCGAACCGAGTCACCGTCTCATGCAAAGCCACCTTTCCTTTGCCTGATGCCATGTCGTTTGAGCAGGCTGCGACGCTGCCAATCGCCTTGCTCACCGCTTTATACGCCGTTGGTCGTCTCGCACATGTACAGGGAGATGATCGTGTTTTAGTCCATTCACCTTGTACTGATGTTGGGATCGCTTGCATCCGACTCTGCCAGCGCTCGGGGTCGACTCCCTTCGCGACGGTGGACAACCTGGAGCAGCGCCATTTTCTGACTCACGAGCTTGGACTACCGGAAGATCATATCTTCATGTCGGAGCCTGCAGCATTTCCTCGCGCTCTCCGCCACGCAACCAAGGGCCATGGGCTTGACGTGATTATCAGTCAGCCTGCAAATCGCAATCTCGACAATGAAAACATGCGGCTACTTGCCCCTGGTGGACGACTTATCGGGATAGCAAACGGAGGCGCCGATGTTGGAAATTTGCTGCCCACGGGATCTCTCGCTCCCAACTGTTCTTTCCAGAGGTTGGATGTAACAGCTTTACCGGAGAAAACCATTGAATCGTAAGTAAACGTTGGAGAAATATTGGCTTATCTTTTATCGAGAGTGGAAACTCATTTGACAGTGTGTTCTTGGAGCTTTCTCGGCTCGTCACAGATGGCAGTGTGCAGCCCCTGTCACCAAGCACACTCTTGGGTTATGAAGAGATACCCAAGGCCCTGCAGCTTCTTCGAGAAGGCACCCACATCGGAAAGATCGTTATTTCAGACCCCCGTGGCACGAAGCTTGCTGTTCTGGTAAGAGTTTGAACTTGACGTGTCTGAATCGGATTCTAACCTGTCCAGACCCGACCTGCAACAACCCTGGCACAGAGTATGATTAACCCTAGCCACTGTTATCTCTTGGTGGGTGGTTTGAAAGGGATCTGCGGTAGTCTTGCCATCCATTTAGCCTCCCACGGGGCCAAGAACATTGCCGTCATGTCCCGCAGTGGTGGTGGAGACCAGGTGTCTCAGGGCATCGCTCGAAACATCAGAGCACTGGGGTGTTCTCTTGACCTGCTTCAAGGCGATGTCACTTCTATCAGCGACGTCAGGCGGGCCTTTAGCCAGATCTCGGTTCCTCTGGGTGGAATCATCCAAGGAGCCGCCGTATTCCGAGTAAGACAGCACTCCCGAAGCCATTCTCTGCTATTCATTTCGTTCTGACCTAGAAACCATCAGGATCGGACGTTTGAATCCATGTCTCACGAAGACTACCACGCCGCTGTGTCGAGCAAGGTGACGGGCACATGCAACCTACATACGGTCTCCCTCGAAACAAATCAACCGATCTCATTCTTCACCATGCTGTCTTCCATTTCAGGCGTCATAGGCCAGAAGGGACAAGCCAACTACGCTGGTGGCAATGCATTCCAAGACGCCTTTGCAGAGTATCGCCGCGCATTGGGGCTGCCCGCCATCAGTATTGACCTCGGACCCGTAGAAGACGTCGGAGTCATTCACGGTAACGAAGACCTCCAGAATAGGTTCGACGGTAGCACTCTGCTCAGCATCAATGAGGGCCTGCTGCGCCGAATCTTTGACTACTCAATCCTTCAGCAGCATCCGGATCCACAGCACCGTCTGAACGTCACGAGCCAAGGCCA
Organism: Aspergillus fumigatus Af293; assembly: GCF_000002655.1. Classification (NCBI taxonomy): domain Eukaryota; kingdom Fungi; phylum Ascomycota; class Eurotiomycetes; order Eurotiales; family Aspergillaceae; genus Aspergillus; species Aspergillus fumigatus. The sequence continues at coordinate 79,708 of NC_007201.1, read as the reverse complement.
GATGATTACCAGTATACTCGTTCCCCAGCCTGAAGACAGCGATCTGCTCAGAGATTGCCGCTTTCGAGGCTTGCGAGCCCTTGGAGAACATAGTCCACGCTCACGGCGGGACCCTACCAAAGATAAAGAGATCCAGAGCCTCTTGTTTCTGGCCCAATCCCAGGATCCCGATCGTGCAGCCCTGCGCGCCGCCGCTATCACGGTCGTGGGTGCGCGGCTGGCAAAGCAGCTTCGCTTAACGGATGCAGTCGACCCGGCACGTCCCTTGTCCTACTACGGGTTAGACTCTCTGGCGGCTGTCGAGCTACGGACCTGGGTGCGTATGACACTGGCGATAGAGCTCACCACTTTGGATGTGATGAATGCAGCCAGCCTGGGAGAATTGTGTGAGAAGGTGATTGGGAAAATGGGATTTGGCATGTAGTGCGAGGCAGAAACAGAGGTGGTTTGTCATTTGGGCCTGACGATCTCAGGGAAGCGAATTCGAGCACCGTACCTCTATAGCTCGCTCATTCTAAAATACATTATTCGGAGAGGAAGAAGAGGCCTCCCGCGACGACACGATACGAGGTTTCTCGCGTCAACTAAGCTAATTGTGCCTCATGGCCGCGTCTCCTTCCCCATCCCCTTTCTTTCCTCCAGCACTATACACCTATCCAACGCTCCATCCCTCCCTGTTCAATCACAAAACCGTATCATCCTCACTTAGTCCACAACGCGGATGTATCGGTAAGGCTTGGCGGTGAAGCTGCCGTCCTTCCATCCAACCGGGCGCTTGTACTTGACGCAGCCGTAGGTGCCGCGGCATTCAAGGGTATTGTACTCCTTCTTGGAACTGTCGGCCCACGAAAGGAACAGCGTGACGTGGCCGGCGGCACCGCCAGTGCCGGGACCGAGGGTACCGACGAGGTCACCAGGCTTGAGATCGTTCCATGAGATAGCCTTGACAACCTCCGGGAGAGTGACAGTGCTGAAGCCAGGCGAGTTGGTGTGGAGAGCCATGCTGACGAAGCCGGAGCAGTCCGTCCGGTATTTGCGGCCTTGAGGGTCCGGGTAGACCTTGTTCATCGAGTAGGGGACGTGGCGTGAGACCCAGTACTGACCGCGGGAGATGATCTCCTTGCGGGTGATCTTGCCGTTGTAGGACGAATTGCCCTCCGGAGGGGTGCCACCACCACACTCCTTGGTGACCATGCTGTTGGAGCCCGTCTTAACGTAGTAGTCGGCAACGTAGCAGCCGTCCGTGGTCTTGTCCCAGATGGAGTTGCCGTTGATATTTTCGCCATAGGTCTGGCAAGAGAGCTTGACATCGGTCCCCTTGGCGTATGACTTGATCACCTTATCGTTCGTCGAGGGACCGGCACGGCAGTTGACTCCGTTGCCAGTGATGGGGTACCCATTGACCATGGAGACGGCCGCAGCCAGGGTCAGAGCGAAGAGTTTGAGCTGCATAATGGCGAGCAGAGTTGACAAGTGTGTTTATGGTTGTGAAAGTTGCGCTTCCTTTCGATGGCGCGCTTGTAGATGAGAGTCTGAAATGACACAGGTAATGGAGGAATTCTGGATGCCTTTATACCTGGAGTGAATACAGTGCGCATCGGGCCGCATCTGGATATCAAACTGTTGAACCAGTGCTTGGGTCTTTGCCATCTGCTGATCCTCGTTTCGATCAGACTCCGCCAACACGAACATCGCCGAGGCAGTTGTGTCCGGATTGAATGCTGAAACCTGCTTTACCGGAGTTTAGCAAGCCTTTGGCACCCACGCATGCACTGTAAATGACCGACATGCCCTGGATACGAGTAAATGGTCTGAGCGGGCTGTCTCAGGGCCCGAATTATTGCCACAAGGGCTCGTAAACATGCTTCCCTTGTCGTGTTTTGTTATTATATATCCGACTAATACGACAAGACCTCGTTCCCCTCGGGAACTTGAACACTGAAACCACGTTCAACAGGTTACAGGGACATCACACGGCTTGATCAATCCTACCTTGGGGCCAGAGTGACCGTCTATGTTAATCATCCGGCCGGGTACGAATACGAAGCGGAGCCGGCCTTCCCCAGCACGTTGCCAAAAATAGCCTGATTTTCATTTCCGCTGTGCTCGATACGATTCGTATTGGTGATCTGCAGGGTTCTACTTCACAATGAGGCTAGTCGATCTCCAGAGAACACGATGTTGCTGCTTGGCAGGGGAATGAATCATGCCAGACAGCCCACTTCCGCATGAAAACATCAGCACATTCATTGCACAATGGATTAGACATGGAAATTCCCAAGGATGCAACCTCGCTATACCAGAAAGAAATCCCTGTTCGCTACTCAAAATCCCAGTCCGCCTTGGACAGTCCCCATTCCTCGCACAACGTCCGCAGCCATTCTGACACGGAGACCAACTCCTCGCCTCCATTGTCTGTTTTCATGCGAACCAACCCTTGACAAGTTTGTAAATACTTCTCCATCGTCCATGGCGGTAACGGATACCAGGCATGTGTACTACTGCATACCAAACCTTTGCCTGCTTTGCCTGACCTCAGCTCGTCCCAGCAGCCATTGCACAGGAACACATTGTAGCAATACTTGCAGGCATGAAGACCGTTGTCATAGTCCCAGTACCGGTTGCAGGTATTGCCAGGGAGCGAGCACTCAATTTCTCTCTCGAGTTTTGCAAGGAGCTTTTGCACCCGGTCTAGGCAAGCGGCCCTCTCGCTAGCGGCATCTGCTTCATCGGCTAATTTGCTGGCTTCTCTCCAGACCTTAGTCAGACTTTCCCAGTGCCTGTCTGTGTCTGGACACTCCCGGTCATAGTACTGGACTAGTTCCTCGCTGACTGCTTCCATTGAGGGGCCTTCTCCGGCAAGAAGCGTTGTGAGGACTGTGCCATCGAATCGTAACTCCGGCAGCAGCAGGGCAGCTCGCAGGGCATTCTCATAATCCCCAGTGTGGTTCAGAAGGTTACGAAGCGCGACGAATCCGTCTAGATCGTTCAAGATGTCATCATCCGCCAGAATGTTGAATGCTTCTACTATCTCCGCTCGGGATATGTCACGAGCCTTATCCCTCTGTCCCTTGATCGAATACAGTGATGCAAGCGCTGACTTGGGGATTTTGGCCGCAGGGTCGTTCATGTGAACCTGCCGCAATCTCTCCACGTCAGCCTCTGGTTCCTCGCCCTCCGTTTGTATGGCCCGGTCGAAATAAACCATGCTGAGACGGTCAATAGCACTCTGCTTGATGAAGTCAAGCCGATATCGGTCTTCCTCTGCGACCCTCTCCCGGATGGTGTTCAAACACTCGCGCAGATCACCTGCAGCGTGGGCCAATTGCTCGGGAGAGTCCTTGTAGAAATAAGTGTCTAGCACTGGCGAGCTGGAATAGCAGAGTCGCAAGCTCCTCGTTCTTGCCTTCCGTTCGCGCAGCCACGATTGCTACCTCCATCTCATGCTGGAAGATTGCCCGCAGTTCCGCGGAAGAGGAGACGACCGAAAAGACTGCGTTAAATACGGCCAACATATCAATCTCGTTCCCCTTGCCCAGAGCCGTGGACAGCATGGCCATCAACAAGGTGGATTGCGTGCCTGGGACTCTCTCTCGGTTAGAGCTTTCTGGATCATGGACCGCGCCTCATCCTCGTTTTTGCTGGTTATACATTGCCGGAGCATCGCACAGGGGATTTCCACGTCTTCTGCATCCAGCCTGGCGGCTTCCTTCAGATATTCCAAGGCATAATCGGGGTCGGTTGCAAATTCAGCGAGGGTTTTGAACACGTCTCGCAGCTGCTCCTTGTCGATGGGGTCTTGAGCCTGGAGAATTTCGGCAGCCTGTCGTCCCAGGTTAGAACACAGTTGATTCTGCGCGGAGCGAGAAACTTTCGCACCTTCTTGTACTGCTCGCTCGCAGCGTCATACTCGCGCACGTCAGCGTAGGTGTCCCCTAACCGGATACACCAGGTGTAGTCTAATTCAGTAACACCCAAGAGCTGCTTGCACCACTGCTCAGCTTTGAGGATCTTTCGCACGTTTGAATCGTTGTCATATATGATGATTCGCCCGCTTCCGGTGTCCGACTTCCCAGTCTGCTCGGCCACGGTGGTCCGATCCTCCTGCTGTGGCTCGGCGCCCTGCATTCAAGGATTAACAGAGATCGAGCCCAGGCGCGAACAATAGAATACAAGGACTACATACCAGGCGCAGGAATCCCCTGATCCATCTGAATACCCTGAAGGTGGACCATTTGGTGTCCTGCAGCCAATTTCGAGCAACCATGGTCATGGCCGGCGTCAACAGACCCGAGTTGCGATGCTTTTTGTCTTTCTTTAACTCTGCCAGCCATCGTTTGTCCCGAGGCCCTAGGCCAGCGATGGCCACTGGGTCATCCAACCACTCCCAGAAGATGTCCATCTCGTCATCCCGCTCGTACCAGCGGACTGCGTAGCAGAAATCCCAATTCCGCTCGATGACATCACCCTCGTTGAACATCTCGTAGACATGCGATCCAATGAACTGCTTGTCTGCGGGCTGCAGCTCGTCCAGCCCGGTTACCTCGGATAAGGCCTTGAGATGGGTTGTGAGGGATCGCATCAGGTACGGAACCAGTGCCTTGCCCCTTTCATCGACCACCGGTTGTGAAAGGATATCGAAGGTTCTTTTGACAATCTCGAGGTGAGCATCAGCTTCGTACACCTGGATCTTCCGTTGGCCTACGTTTGTCTGATCGGAAGTTGGCTCAAACGCAAATCCGCCTAGGAAGGAGTAGTGGTTCAAATCCCAGAAGAAGCGCTGGACCAACTTGAGATCGCCGTTGGTGATGCTGATCGTGGCCGTGATCTTGGGGTCATCCGCGGACTGTCTGGGCCTGTCTCGTTGGGCAACAACGCAGTCTCGCACATGATCTTTCAATGCCAGGTACTTCCCGTAGATCAAGGTAAAGATCTTGGAGTATTTTCCCGTGATCTTTTTGTCGAGCGGCTGGAGAGAGACGGTCTTGAAGCGGAGGAACAAGGCCGCTTCCAGTTCCACCAGAAGCATGGATTTGTCGCTAGCTATAACCCAGACCAGTAGCTCATTGATTTCCTCAATCTCGCGCGCTTTGAGCATCGCTTCCAATCCTTCGATTTCCGCTCGGACCAGCTCCTTTGGATCCGTGCTGGACTCGTGCAACACCCGGTGAAGCTCTTCCTCCGTGCCACCCGAGGTGATGATCTCTTCAACCTTGCGAAGATCCTGTTGAATGGTCAAATACGAATTGTTGGATCGCACCCAGAGTCGCTCTTCGACCATCGTTTTCCTTCGCTGCGAGTCCTCGTCTGCGCCCTGGAAGATCCCCTTGCGCTTCAGCTCCTCCACAATGAAGGCTTTGATGTCAGGTTTGTTGTGTTTTGTAATATCGATGGTCTTCGTCGGAGAAGAGAAGAAGCTTCATCCCCTGGAACGTTCCTGGCTCGCTGCTGACAAGCACTCTCACGCGGCTGGGCATGCCCTGGTCGCGCTGTTGAATCGCCCGCAGCAGCCGCTCCAGGTCTGCCGGGCTGAGCGTGTTGACTGAATCGAGCAGGATGTAATGGGTCGTATTTTTGCTCGGCATTCCGATTATATATATATATATATATATATATCCTATGACATAAGCACTGAATATCCCTAGTCTTATCATCTTATGTTTCTGAGGGGGGTAAAGCAAAGGCAAAAATACAACGATGTGTGGGGAAGAGCAAGTAGGTAATATTGAACAAGATATTCAATTACTCATGATTTCAATCTATGTTGTTATTGTGCTTAAGAGAGTATCAATACTTAGAGATCCTTTCGCACAGGCTCCGTCCCGATCCCGGCACAGACTACAGCCTGAGGCACTAGTCCTTATATATAGCTGTTTCTGCCTTACATATAGTTACAACGTACCTCTACATCAGTGCAGGATTTCCACTCCTTCGCGATATGCAGGATATCCACTAAGGCTATCTCTACTATATTCAACTATATTCGTTTACAGTGAACCATTACATTCCGACGAATCGGTATCAAGTATTAAATGAGGCGGTTCAATCATGCGTGGAGCGACCATTGAGTGCCGTTCCACCAGTCGTCCAGCGCCCGCACTATCTGGACTTCCTTTCACTAGATTTAATGATTCCGAGCCTCCTGTTTTGCTTCATCGAAAGGGGATGATCGGCCAAGAGGCAAGAGGTGGTGGTTACCCAAAAGAGCAAGATTCTTCTCACAGACCCTCCTGAAATTCTGATCTGGAGGACCCGTTTCTTGATAAGAGGTCGGAAACGCCGAGAGAGATGAACAATTGTCGCCCCTATCCCTCGGATGAGCCTGTCTGCACTTCACACCTTCCGGCCCTAGTTGGTTGGTGATTTCCCCCCGTGTAGAGTGTGTAGAGGCTCCAGGCACACCGCAGCGCCTGCCTGGGAGCAGCCACAACATGGTATTTTGAAATAGGAGAAAGAAAGGCAGTTGGTCAATTGATTCGGTAACTCACACCAGTTCTCAGGTTAATAACATTTTATTGGTGGTGCAACCTGGTCAATATCTGATCCACACCATGATATACTCGGAGTTATTGGCCGTTGAACCAGGGGGAGTTGTTAGTGGTCCTCCATGTCTTCCATGATTCTCTGCTCAGCTTTGTCATAAGCCTCCCAATAGGCCTCATCTAAATCGTCCTGCGGTGGACCCGATTTACTGACCGTTTGCATCTCCAACCCAGCAACATCCGTCTCATCTTCATCCCCAAGGAGGACGCCGATAGAGTACGAAGTGTCCGGATAGAGTTGAATCTCGCGGGGCGATATCGTTGTAGGTTTACAATTCCTGGTGCATGTGTATCTGGCAGTTAGGAGCTGGAACTGCGCGGCCCAAATGAACTTTCCAGGATGTTCTGATACGGAGGTTATGGTTGAGCTGGCGCCTACATCGACAGAACATCCTACTGGGGCTCCACAAATAGCTGCCACGGCGGCTGAGTCGATGCCAACTCGGATCGAGGGGCTTTTCTTATGTACCACGCAGCTTTTCGCATTTTCGAGCTCGTAGAACCCGGTGAGACACCATATCTCTGGTTTTCGAAGGCCCCCAGCCTTTTTCAAGATATATTTGCTTCTTCTCACTGAAAGCCAGGTTCTGAGCTTCTCCATTGCTTTCTCGTCCGTCAGGATCTTCGTTTCAAAGAATCTGTCAGGTCTAGACGAGCCGGTGTTAGCAATTCACCAGCGACACGGTGAAGTATGCCTACTCGAGTAACTCAATCCGGCGACCTTTCTCTGCAATGATCGCCTTGCCGCTCTCGGTTACGAATCCAACCCCAAAGTTTCCGGCACCAAAGACGTTCACCTCGATCCCGTAATTTGTTTTGTCTGTCTGACCGTACTCGCCTCTCACGTCACGGATTTCGGCCCACGACTCGAGCTCTTCCCGACTGAGGGTGATCAGCCGTCTCAATGTTCTTGATGCGTATCCTTGGATGCCTACCTCATGCGAGGAGCTGAGTAATGCAGCGACTTTGTGGGCATCGCGTAGTTGCCATGAACAAGGTGACCAAGCGTGACTCGATCAGGGCTATGGCCCATTTCGTACAGATAGTATGTGTGTCTCTGCTCAACTCGCATGGCTTCTGTAAACTGGCCACAGGAGACTAAACGCGGAAAGTTAAGGACAGATAGAAGCCCCTTCGCGAAGCACGAGATTTCTCTATGTCACCTGGAGAAGTAATAAGCAACAACCCTGTCAGGAGTCAAGTCTGCCACTGGGCAGTATATAAGTGTTGGGTGATTGTATACTCCGTATCATCTTTCTCCCACCAACTGCCTGCCAGCATGACTTCATGGACCAGGTATTTATTTGGGTTCCGAACTTTGAATCTACAGTACAGCCAAGGAACGTTGTAGTACAATAGGCTGCCCACATGGTCTCTGGGCCATTGAGGCGAGCCGCCTAAGTGACTCAACTCCTGTAATCCACACCTACACAAAGGATCGTTCCTTGTCAGGTCCTGGAATAAAAAAAAAGACTGAAAAAAGGCCCTTGATAGCACATCGACCAAGGATGGATAGGGATAGAACTGACACGTAAGCCTAATAACATATAGAGGTAACTGAGCACTTTCGTTGAGTAATGAGAGAATCTGGTAACTCCAGCACAGGCGCGAAATGACTTCAATGTGACGCGGGTCACGTGACTAGATGCGTGCAACCATCGGGAATACGTCCAAGGCGACGAAGAGCCCTCTTATTGAATTATATAACCGCTTGCCTGATTTGGAAGTAACATAATTTCCCCAAGCTGTTTCTTTGCTTAATATTCAGCAAATATTCATTCTAATTACAGCTTCAAATTGAAGGCATAAATAGGAGCTAGATAGTCATTTATTTAGAAGAATCAGACCTTCATTGATTTTCTATTAGCTATATAAATTATTAGTAACTTGTAAAGTAATATAGTATTATCTATTTTAATAGTTATAAGCCTAGCCTACCTTTAAGAGATGCATAGATTAACTACTGCTATTATTCTTCTAAGGCCTATAGATTAGAGAGCACTATCTTAAAGTATTAGTAAGATATCTTATTAGAATTAACTTGCCTGATTTAGAAGAACTAAAGATATATTAATACCATCATCACCCCTAAAGCAAATAGACTATTATACTAAACTAATAAGATCTACTATGAAGGTCTCCATCATGCTAGAGAAGCCTAATGATTAGTAGATATAGAATGCCTATATAACTAGCCTAGCCTAAACCCATGGAGTGCTTGATATACTCTATAGAGAGAGGCCTTACCCTATTCCACTAATTTAACTAATCTATTTATTAACTCTAGCTAATTAGTAGGCTAGAATAAACCCTGCGGAATCCTAGCTAGACTTAAAGAGGCCCTAAATAATTAAAGTAAGCTAATTAGATAGATTATTAACTGCTACAGCCATCCTAAAGGCTCTAGTAAAGATTACTAAAGCTAAATTAGCACTATATATTAAAGAATTATTAATCTATAAGGAAGAAAAGAAGTAATATTAACTAGATTAACTAGGCCTAGTAGCTCTCTAGAATACTATAGAGTAAATAGTAGCTAGAGAGTATCTCTAGTAGCTAACTAGCAAATTAGATAATAAGGTTAAGTAATATTAAAAGCTTAAGGCTGATATAAAGCCCTTAATTAAAATAAGAATAAACTAAATTAAGAAGAAATATTAGAAGCTTGCTACTAAGCTAGCTAATTAAAGTATATTAAGCTAGCTAAGTAAGTAGTAGAAGGTGCTAAGTATATATACTAAGCTAAAAATAATATAATATACTAGATATATAGGTACCAGGAGCTTCCTCACAGTGTTAAAGAAGATTAAACCTTAATATATAAATATTTAATTAGATTAACTACTAGAGGATAATAAGCTAAATATTTTTAATAAGATCTCCTGTTATTAAAGACACTAGAAGAGTCTTAGTTAAAAAGAATAGAAGAGTATCTTTACTATATTTAAAGGATAATCCTTTAACTAATTAAATTCTAATTTAGCTAATTAGAATTATAGAATTAAGTAACTTAAGTAAGATAACTACCTCTGCAGAGAGAAGTATCTCTTTAATAAGTATCTATATATAATTAAATTAATAAGGCCAAGGGAATGGAAGCTAAATCTAGATATTATAGAATAATTTAAGAAGATTAAATAGAATCTAAAAGTAAATTAAGTAATAGATATAGTAATTAAGTAAGCTAATTAAAATTAGAATTAGGAAGTATCTTATATAGTAATAACTATTATTAAACTTAATTTAGCAGTATTCTCTATAGAAAGGAACTTATATAAGCTATAAGATAGCTAGATTATTAATTCAGGAGCAGATATTAATATTTATAATAATTAAACTTAATTTCTTACCTATAAGCTAGTAGAGGGAGAGTATATGTATTTTAGCATAATAGAAGTAAAAATCTATAGATATAGAAAGATTAAACTATAAGCAACTAAACTAAATTAGAAGCTATATATCTTAGAACTTAGTTAAATAGCCTATATACCTGATTACTATATAAATCTGCTCTTAACCTTTTAGATAAAAAGGTATAGATATTATTATAATTAATACCTTAATATTATTAAGGACTAGAATAGAAGACTAATCTACTATATAGAATCAAGGCATAATATAGAAGTTATAGAATATAATCTAATATTAAATATCTTTATAATAAATTAATATTTAGAGAGGCCCTATAAGACAGCCATAACTAGTAAATAATAGTATTAATAGCTAGTATACCTAGGAGATAAGGCTGTATAGTATTTAAAAGAGGCCTTAATAAGTACTAAAGTACTAAGCTATAAGAGATTAATCTATAAGATATATAGGCTAGTAAAGGCTGCTAAGCAGATATCTTAAACCCCTAGAGAAAGGTTAATAGAGATATTTAGAAGTATTTATTTTAATTTAATTTTATTACTAATTACCTATAATAGAGACTGTTAGGTTACATATTTTATTTATAAATTAACTAGATGGTATATAATCTATATATATCTAGATAAAGATTAGCTGAATAATCTGATAAAGTAATTTATCTAATAGGTAGAAATATAATTTAGTATTAGGCTAAAGAAGATATTCTTAGATTGTAAGCTAATACTTAGAAATAAATATATTTATACTATAAGATCTAAAGGCACTAAGATCTACTATTTAATGTAATATATTAATAAGTAGAAGAGGCTAATTAAATATTCTAGTAAGATAATTATTAAAATAGTATAAAGTATATAAATTAGTGTATAACTACTAGAGAAGTTATAGCTATATATATTCTATGCTACTATTTATTTATAGAATTAATATCTATATAGAGAGGCAGTGGAGGAGAATAGTAAGATAAAATAGATCTAGATCACACCCTATAAGAAGCTCTATAGTAAGAAGCTATTATTAGTAAATCTGTGCATATATAGATGCAGAGCTTATATTAGGCACTATAAGATTCTAAAATTAAAGAAGCTAGATCTATATACCTAGATAGGCTACCTAGTCAGCTACATAGCATCTAATATATAGAAGATATGGAATCTAGTGACTAGGATAATCACTAATAAGTAAGATATAATATTTAATAAAGATATTATATTTGATCTAAATTAGCTATTTTATGCTAAAGTAATTAAAATATTAGATCTGCTAGAATTACCTATTAAAATTAATAAGCTACCTAATATTAATAATTTACCTAGCTTAGTAGAGAGTATAGATAAAGAGTTAGATAAGGTTGAAGCTTAGGGGGTGAATATAGTAATTAATAAAGTAAGTAAGGCCATAAGTAATAGTATTATACCTAATAAGGAAGGTAGTCAGGCGGCAGAATTAACTAAAGTAAATCTTATACCTCTAACTCCCTATGCTACACTAGGAAGATCTATCTAATAAGATAAGCCTATAGATTTAATTAAGTAAGATATTAATATTATACTATACCTAGCATAGATAAATACTTAGTATAGAGTCCCTAGAGGCTGGATTAATAGCTTATAGAGAGAAGAGCTAATTTAACTAGATTTAATAACCCTAAGATTACTAATGAGAATTAATAATTCCCTAGAGCTAGAGACACCTATAAGGCTTATAGATACACTGCCTAAGTCCCTAGATTAATTATAGATAGAAGATTCACCTTTAAAATAGCTATTTAAGGAAGTTAATTAATTAAGTATTAAGCTAAATAATTAAGATAAGCTAGATAATATTAATAATATCTTATAGAAGCTAAAACACAGTGTAAGCACTAATTTTTTACTAGATAATATTATTAAAGGAAAATATAAATATTAAACTCTAAAGGCCTATGGTTTTATAGCTGCCTGGATTAATAGCCTATAGTAATTCTATTTAGTATTTATATTATTTAGAACTAGCCTAAAAGATAAGGTATTAAAGAAGAGACTTTATTAAGATGAAATACCCCCTGTACTTAATAGCTAGAGAGAGATATAGAAGTATCTATTAAAGAAACTCTTTAAAGTAGCTGTAGAGTTAGAATATAATATATTATTAGCTTAAGGAACTTTTTAGAAGGTTAGAATACCTAGAGATAAATAGATTATTCCACTATGATGGGTTTTCATATATAAATTTAATTAAGAAGGCTACTTAACTAAGGCTAAGGCATGAATCTGCATGTAAGGAGATATATAATAAATAATATATAATAATATTATAGCAGCTACTCTTACTATATAAATATTTTAAATATTAATAGTTATTATAGTAGTGTTTAATCTTAATATATAGTAAATTAATGCTATTAATACCTTTATTAATAGTAAGCTAAATAAGGAGGTCTATACTAAAATAGCTAAAAGATTCTCTAAATATAGCTATATTTACCTGTTAAAGTGAGCTCTTTATAGCCTATATAGGGTGCTATATCTCTAGTAGAGAGATATTTTAAAAGTACTTAAAGAGATAGGTTTGCAGAGAATTAATATTAACTTATATCTTTATATAGATAATAAGACTATTATCCTAGTATTTATAGATAATATACTATTCCTTTACTATTATAAAAGCAAGAAGTATGCTAATAATCTAATTTAGAAACTATAAAAATAATATAAATTCTAAGACTTAGATAAGGGAGATAGCTTCCTGAATATTAAGATTACTAGAGATTAAATAAAATAAAAGCTATGGCTTAGCTAATAGGCATATATTAAGAAGATTATTATAAGATATTATTTAGATTTAACTAATTAAAAGGCATGAATATCTGCAATAACAGATTGCCTATACCCTTATAATAAAAAGGCTATAGTAAATAAGATATACTACTACTAATCTAAAATTAGATTAATTCTCTACACTGCAGTGACTACTTACTTAGATATTACTAAGATAATATCTAATCTATTAAGGTATCTATTAAATCTAAGACTAGCCTATTTTAATGCAGCTAATTAAATCATTCTATATCTCTCTTTAATAAAAGATTATATATTAGAATATAGAAGTGACTTAACAGGGAATATCTTTATTATTACTAGTAATACTGCCTATATAGATTATATAGATTATAGTAGTAGTAAGGGATATCTAGTAAAGCTATTTAGTACTACTATTAACTAGTAAGCAGGGAAATAATAAACTATTACTACTTCTACTACTAAGGTAGAATTACTTGCTATTTTAGAGGCTATAAAGAATATCTATTAGTAGAAATAATTATTCCTAGATATTAGATTTAATCTAGAGCATAAGATATCTATTCTATATAATAATTATTAAACAGTAGGGCTTCTACATAGTAAAAAGCCTATAATTTATATAAAGCTATACTATGTTAATATATATTAATACTAGCTTTAGTAAGAGGTCTAATCAGGCTGTATATTAGTTAATTAGATTAAAACTAATTATATGCTAGTAGATAGCCTGATAAAGATACTACTAAAGAGTAAGCATAATAACTTTTATAAGATGGTTAGTGTCAAGGTACGGGGTCACAGGTAAACAGAAACAGGTTGATGAGGTAGTTGACACTCAGGCTGGCTATAGGAATCTATATCTATCTGTTCCGGTTGCAGGGCAAACTGGTACAGGTAGGCTCTATAGACAAGACGTAGCTCAGAGGCTTCCAAGTAAGTTGCAGGATTGTGCGGTGAAGATATTCCCAAGGTCACATAATTCCTTCCTAGCGATGCTAACTCCTATCTGCGGCAGCACCGTAACAGTACTCCCCTCCTCAAGGTCGAGCTCCGTCGAGACCATCCGCTGGTTTAGGTTTGCTTGGGTAGCGGCGGTGGAAGTTAGCCATAATCTCTTGTGCGTTCCTCAGGTAATGGGCGGGTTCCTCAGTGGGGTTGTCGTAGCCCAACCATTTGACGGTATACTTCAGACGGGGGCCCCATCGGCCTCGGTGTTCCCAGCGGGAATCTAAGATATCCTCGACAATCCATTCTTCTAGACCATCAACCTCTACTGGTGGTAGTGGCGGCTGTCTTTGTCCAGGAACAGGGTCTTTGGCAACAGGACGCAGCAAGCTAACATTAAACACAGGGTGAATCTTCATAGAAGCTGGTAGATCTAGCTCATAGGCGTGCGGGCTGATAATCTTCTTGATACAGAACGGCTCTAAGTTTTTCCAGTTGAGTTTCTTCTGGGGGCGCAGGGTCCTGATATTCTGGGCGTCTAACCAAACCAGTTATCCCACATGGTAACGGCGGGCAGGTCTCCGGTAACGATTCGTCTGTTCCTTATAACGGTCCTAGGCAACACAGATCTGGGCGCGGATATAGTTAACAATATCTTGCATTTTCTTTGCAAAGGCCTCAGCGTCTCTAGCAGCAGGGTGATTCACGGGCTAGACAGGTTCAAACCCCATGCGTGGGTGAAATCCATAATTCGCGAAGAAGGGTGAGATTCCAGTGGCCTCAGATCGGACAGAGTTCGAGGCGAACTTAGCTAATGGTAACCAGTCGGCCCAATCATCTTGTAAATAGGTAATGTAAGCACGCAGGTATTGTTCTAAAACAGCATTCATTCTTTCAGTCTAGCCATCAGTCTCAGGGTAATGAGCAGTAGACAACAGGTTCTTAACATCTAGGCGTCAGGTCAGGTGCTTCCAGAACACAGCGACAAACTGAGGGCCACAGTCTGATACTATTGTTCTTGGTAGGCCATGTAGCTTCCATATATAACAGATGTATAATCAGGCTACACCCTCAGCATCGCAGGTAGTCTGACAGGGGATAAAGTGCCTCATCTTTGTAAGTCAATCGACAACAACTAATATGGCATCGTAGCCTCGACTAGGTACTAGACTGGTGATAAAGTCCATTGAGATATCTTGCCATGATTGTTCGGGTACTGGGAGCGGGTGTAACACTCCTTGGCGGGCTTTGTGAGATGGGGTGGATCAGCAGCAGGTATAGCAGTTTTGGGTCCAGTGGTTAACATATCAGTACATGCCCGGCCAGTAATATTCTCATGCTATCAACTCATATAACTTATGCTTTCCAGGGTGTCCAGCAGCAGGCTTGTCGTGGCATTCTCGTAATAACTGGGCTCTCAGCTCATTGTGGTCAGGGATGTATAAGCATTCACAGTAGTACAGATAGCTTCCTCGTCATCTGCAATCAGCCAGGGTGATCTTCGGGTGTTGACTGGCATTCCTATTCAGCGCCTGTAGGATGGACTGTATAGTATTATCTAACTAGTAGGCAGTGTCTAGTAGTTCCTTGATACTGGGAGGGGGCTCTGGTTAGTCTGGTTGGTCTAGTTGGTCTGGTTGGTCCAGTTAGTCTGTCCACGCTGGTTAAGCAGGCACTCCGGTAGGTTCCTTAGGTGTTCTAGCAACTCGGGCTACTGGGTCTGCAAAGCGAACTCTTCTTGTAGCTGACTAGCTCCTTATAATGGCTCCTAGTTTCACTGAGTTCTGAATTTCAGGGTCAAGATTCTCTTTCTTCAGAATTGTCTGGCTCTGGTGTTGTAGCCGTTCATCCCCCTCTTTAGGGAGATCTTCTGACCTCCTGGTCAGAGCATCAGGCTTGACTCCTTGCTTCCCGGGTCGATATATAATTTTAAAGTTGAAGCGGGACAGGAATTCAGACTAGCGGGCTTGTCGTCTGTTGAGCAGCTTAGTAGACATGAAATATTCCAGGTTACGGTGATTAGTTATAACTTTGATCAGTGATAGTGTACCCTCTAGTTCAGGGCACTATTCCTCAAAGCAGCGAACAATGGCAAGCAACTCTTTATCATAGATCTCATAGTTGCACTCAGTGACTGAGAGCTTCTTAGAGAAGAATGCGACAGGGTGCAGGACTCCTTCATCATTATACTGGGACATCACACCAGCGGACACGTAATCAGAAGAGTCAGTCTCAACTACGACGTCTTTTGTCTAGTCAAATGGTTTCAAGATTAGGGCGTTCACAAACACCTTCTTCAGGGCTTCAAAGCTTAATTTACAGGCTGTAGTCCACACAAATAGGACATCCTTCCTAGTCAGGTTCACCAAGGGAGCAATAATTCTTGAGAAATCCTTGATAAATCGCCGGTAAAAGTTACCAAAGCTAATAAAGGCCTGAACATTGGCAATGCAGGTTGGAACTTGCCAGTTAATAATTATTTTCACCTTATCAGGGTCCATGCGGATGCTATCCCAGCTAATAATAATACCGAGGAACTTGGTTTCAGGGATGATGAACTCACACTTTTGGATTTTCGCGTACAGGCCAGCTTCTCGTAGTTTCTGCAGGACAGAGCGGACATGGGTTATATGCTCAGTGCGGGTCTTGCTATAAATGAGGATATCATCAAGGTAGGCGGTGCAGAAGACATCAAGGTAATCTCGCAAAGTATCATTAATGAATCGCTAAAAGGTTGCGGGTGCTTCTGTCAGCCCAAAGGGCATCACCAGAGATTCAAACAGGCCTAATCGGGTACGGAAAGCTGTCAGGTATTCTTGTCCTTTCTTAATGCGGATGTTGTTAAATGCTGAAATGATATCAATCTTTATGAAATATTTCATCCCTTTTAGGTTATTCAGGGTTTCCTTTATTAGAGGCAGCAGGTATTGATCTTTAACAGTTATAGCATTTAGGGCTCGGTAATTAACGCAGATTTGTATGCCTCCACCTGGCTTTTTAACAAATAGGATAGGCGACGCGGCGGGTGATGAACTAGGGCGGATGAAGCCCTTCCTCAGGTTCTCTTCGATCCATTCCTTTAGAACTCTTAATTCCTCTCAGGACATGGCGTACAGAGGGCCGAATGGGGGGGTCTTTCCTTCTAACAGCTTGATGTCATGGTCGTAGGGGCGGTGTGGCGGCAAGCGCTCGGCCTCCTTAGGGGAGAAAACATCAGCGTAGTCTTTGAATTCGTCAGGTAACAGGTTGGTGAAGTCTTCTTTCTGAGCTTTCTCAATCCTCAGGGTGGCTTCAAGATCTTCCAGGGTAATTGTGAACATCCGGGTGTTTCTCCGGGCGTAAGCTGAGCAGGCAGCTAAGGAGATGAAAGCTATATCTCTGTTCTCCAGTCCCTTTGGTCTCAGGGGCAGGTATCTAGGCTGGGTCTTTGAGGGGACGTCATGCAAGGCTTGTATCTTAGTTGGCCTCTGGGGTGTGTTGCAATATTTCCGGCAGTAGTCGCTATCAAACATAATACTGTGGGCTGCGAATCGTATCAGGGGGTTGTGTATCTTCATCCAAGGTATTCCTAGCACAATGGGGTAATGTGCTAACTGGACAATGTAAAACCTCGCGTCTTTCTCAAAGTGGTCCTCAATTCTCATATCCATCTGAACATAATGAGTTATCTTCCCATTCTCTGGTTCTCTCCCATCAAATGTGTGCAGGGTTATCGGGTCTGCCAGGGGGATGGGCTCCAGCGTCTGGTCTTCAGCCCATCCTTTATTAATAAATCCTTATCCTTCAGCTCCGGTATCTAACAGGGCGTAAGTAGATAGCTTTATTCCCTTCTCTTCCCTCTCTAGGGTCACGGGTAGTATCATAGCTTTTGATTGTTGTATTTGTTCCTCAAGGTTAAGTCCATAAACAGCAGCAGCAGAGATTCGAATAACGCGCAGTTCCTGAGCCTGGTCGCAGCTTACTCCAGGCTCACTCCTTTTACCGAGGAGGTCTGGCTGGGTGATGGGCTTCTAGGTGCTGGGATCCGTCCCCTCTAGGGGCTCTCTGGGCGTGGTTCATAAGACATTATGATTTGAACTCTCTGACAGGTATCAGGGTGGGGGCAGTCCCTGATCCAGTGTTCCAGGGAGCCACATCAGAAGCAGGCGCCTGTCTCGCGGCGGGAGGGGCTATACCCCTTTCTCATTAGGCGTCGGGTAGTACCCAGGTCCATGGGGTCATATTGTTGCGCTGGCGTATGCTCATTCCTCTGAATAATAGGGCGCCAGGGTTGTTTGGTGGACTTAGTAGCAATAGGGCTAGAGCTTCAGGGTGACTGGGAATGCTGGGTAGGTTTAGCAGTGGTAGCGTAGGTCTTAACAACAGGGGGTTGGTTTGTAGTGTATTGCCGGCGGCGGTTCTCGAGCTCCTGCAGGAATCTAGTGAACTGGTAGTACTCCTGGCTTAGAGGCTGGTTATGCATAAGCATGCTCCAGAGTTCGCGACTAATAGCCTGTTCAAGCAGGGTGGGCAGGGTTTCTTCAGGCATCTCGCCTTCCAGGGCTAGGCATTGGAATTCTGCAAAGAAGGTGCCAAACTCCTTATTAGTCTGGCGCAGGCTGAATAGCTCATTTCGGGCGTTATTCACGCGGTTAGGGTCACCAAAGGCGCGTTCCAGGATATCCAGGATGTCTTGGTAGTCGTTAAGGGTGCAAATCCCCTTCTTGATATAGGGGAGAATCTAGGCGTACGGCGCACCCTTCAGGCAGTTATTCACATAAGCCATCCAGCTCTGCGGCGTCGGGAAGCAGTTAAGGTTGATGTTCATTTTCTCTTAAATTTGCGCTATAAAACGCCGAAGGTCCTTTCAGTCGCCCTCAAACTTATCAGGGTCAGGGAGTCGTTCTGATAATCCGGCGGCTTCAGAAGATGGGGTAGTAGTTAATATAGGCGTTCTCACTAGAGCAACTACAGGCTTCTCAGCAATGGGTTTGTGTATAGATGCGGGCACAGGTGTATTCACAGTAGGGGTAGCTAAGCGACGGGCTTGGTCCCTTTCCATGGCAGCTTTCACATACTACTGCTCTTTCTCTTGCAGCTGTTCCTTCTGGTACTGTAGGACAGCCCTTAGCTTAGTAGTCTCTTATTCATGCCTCTGCTCTGAGGCAGTAAATTCATGCTGGAGTTCCAGGAGTCAGGCCTTGGATTACTTGGCTTGTTAGTTTGCTTCATTGATAGTTGATTCAGCCTTCTGGATGTACTCATATACCAGGCGGCAGTATTCATACCATTCGGTACCATGTTTAGCAACGTGCTCAGAGAACTCTTCGGGATCGCCAGGCAGGAAAGGAGGCAGAGAGGCGGGTATTCTGACAGTGTCAACTCCAAGGGAGGAGCTACGTAATGTCAAGGTACAGGGTCACAGGTAAACAGAAACAGGTTGATGAGGTAGTTAACACTCAGGCTGGCTACAGGAATCTATATCTATCTGTTCCGGTTGCAGGGCAAACTGGTACAGGTAGGCTCTATAGACAGGACGTAGCTCAGAGGCGTGTGTGTGTGTGTGTGTGTGTGTATGTATTTTACGGCCGTGGCTCGTGACTTGCACGTTTTCCACTATCCCCAATCGGGGCAAAGGCCGCCAGGGGGTGAGCCCTGGGTGTCTCTAACTATTGCTAGTTCTATGTACAAACAAGAGACTTTGGCGCGTTCGCATAGCTGCCTCAGTCATGGGGAAGGTCTGCTATAGTAGGTTAAATTGCGATGCCAGCTGCATGGATCCATCTCCGCACTATGATCCGCCAATTCTCCGCGTCTCTGCTTTCCCCCCTCCTCTTTTTTTTTTTTTTTTTTTTTTTTTTTAAAGAAGGATTGTATTGTCTCAGGCGTGCTCAGGCAGGGGCCGTCTTGGACAGATATCATCAAAGAACCGAGTCTGTGATAGCCAGGCAGCCAGCTTTGCTGCACCTTTTGCAGTTCCCAGAAGGAAGGGAATCATCTCGGAGGGGGGCCCTAGGGGTTGGGGTAGGCGTCTCTTAACTATTCGGCAGAAGAAGAAGTGCACTGGAGACTTCCTGGCTCCGCACCGGCAATGAAGATGGGCGTCTTCATGGTTGAACCGCTCATGATAGTCTGCAAAATCACCATGCCCTGTACGAGCTGCTAGGATCCGCCCGAGAAGGTGGCGCGGGAGGCGTAGCTCATCAGGGCACCTGGGGGAGGAGGTGATGCAAAGATCTTGGTAGGGCTGCGGGGCCACGGCTTGCCAGTGCTTCTGTAGGCCAGAGATCATGGCAGCCTTTGTTTGACGCTTAAGCGAGGCAAAAGAATGTTTTTGGGAGATAGGGGGTTCTAAGGCAGCTCCCTCTTTCGCGGCTTGATCAGCTGCTTCATTCCCAGGGACTTTCGCATGCCCAGGGACCCAGCAGATACGTACGGAGCCCCCGTCAGTGTAGGGGAACCTCTCCCGCTCAAGCCAGGTCGAGGCCAGGGTTCGGACGGTCTCGAAAATTTCTTGGGATGAGCCTGCAAAGGGCGAGAGCAGGCGAGTGGCCACTTCCAGGTTATCTAGGCAGACCCAGAGGTTAGTAGCAAAGCGTGCAGTATGATACTGCATGGCTGCTTTTATACCAGCGAGAGCTGCTTCTGCTTCGGCATCAAAAAGCTCTTTATTTAGCCCGAGAGAAAACGATGATTGGAGACATAGTCTTCCTGTCTGGTATAGAGCAAAGCCAGCACCTGCCATTCCGTTAGGCAATTTAGACCCGTCTGTAAAGACTTTCATATCAGTGTTTGGGAGAGAGGAGTAAAAGTCTTGGAAGTTGGTAGCTGCCTGCTCCTTGGATAGTCCGTTAGGTGCCTTTATTCGCAGTTGAGCATCCGCCCGTGCCTCCCTTGGGAGCCAAGGGGGATATTGCAGCGGGTTTATCTGCTCTGATTCTGGTAGGGCTAGTACTCGGCGTGCAAAACGGCTAGTTGCCCAGCCAGTCTGTGCAATTTTTGCTGCCCTCCTGCGCAGGGGATGGTAAGGGTCTAGGCGACGAACACGGATCGCGGCCGATGTAGCTATATGATCAAGCTCAATTTCTGCTGGTAGGAGCCCTGATTCCCGGTATAAAGCAGGCAAGGGAGTTGTGCGGTAGATAGGGAGAATTGCTCTAGCACCTGTCTGTATAACCTTAGCTATCTTATCAAGTTGCCCCTGGACCTGGTTTGAGATAGAGCCTGCACGGGGGCAGGGGCGCGAGCGACCTGGCCACCAGGTTTCTGCGCCAAAGTAGGCTTTCCGGAGCACACAGGCTATCACCGCCTGTCGCATGAGATAGGGCTTGATTCCCCGGACTGTGTTCCCGAGGCCACGGAGGGCATTTGCAACTGTCAGAGCCTTTGAGGTTGTCTCCCTGACATGGTACTTGAAGCTGAGCTTCTTGTCAAAGAGGACCCCCAGCCAACGCAGGTAAGGGCGAGTTGTATTCTCGGAGACTGTGACCGGGCCTGCTACGATGCTTGGTGTGTGGCTTGGATCCTGGTCAGCCTTGCGGCGCGAGAAATGGATCAGTTCATATTTATCTGGCGCGAAGGTGATCCCCTCCGTAGCGGCCCAGTCAAGGGCTTCTTGTAGGGAGTTGGATAGGCTTTGGCAGTTCGCCTCAATAGACGGTGAGATTGCCAGGATAGCTCCATCGTCCGCGTATCCAAACCTGGACTTTGGAACTCCAAGCCAGAATAAGGGGGCTAGATAGAGCATAAATAGAATAGGGGATACTGGTGAACCTTGTGGCAGGCCGCAGAGTATTTCTGTTGCTGGTCCTATTTCACCGTCAATGCGGATTTGTACCACTCGCCCTGTGACAAAGGAGGCTACCCAGCGAGCTAGGTTATCAGGCCAGCCCTGTGAGCGCAGTCGATGGATAAGTCTCCCAGGAAGGACTCCATCAAAGGCTCCCTTTACATCAAAGGTGAGGAGTGAGGCTGTTAGCCTTTGGTTAAGGGCCTGTTCTGCATCATGGAGCAAGGATGTAGTCAGATCAGTTGCTGAGCGGAGAGGCAGGGCCCCAAACTGTTGACTAGCCAGGACTCTGTACTGGATAGCAATCCATGCCATGTTCCGGGCAATTAGTCTCTCGAGGCCTTTGCCCAGTACTGACAGGAGGGCAATAGGCCTATATGACCTAGGGCTAGACCAGTTAGACTTATTTGGTTTTTGGATTATTGCTAGAACTGCGTGTCGAAAGCACTTTGGATGATAGCCAGTTCGAAGGCAACCCTGATAGAGTGCAAGGACTCTGTCTTTGATCAGGGGCCATGTCACCTTGATTATACCAGTGGGTAGCTCGTCAGCCCCAGGGGTTGTATTCCCTGCTTGTAGGACTGACTTCTCGACTTGGGCCATGGTTACATCAGGGAATGGCAGTGAGCTAGATGGGACTGCTGGCGTATCCAGCGGGATGTCTCCTGCTTCAGCGGTATTTTGAAGAAGGTTCCGGGATATGATATCCCGCTTCTCTTGTAAGGCTACCGCTGGGGGGCTGTCCGGTCTCAAAGGGTCCTTAAGTGGGGGGCTGCGGTAGGAGCCTGTTGACTTATGCCATCTTGATATATCAAACACCTCCTTGCTCTCGGTTACCGCGCTGATCTTGTCTCTCCAATACTGTTCTCGGGCTCGCCGCGTTACCCGCCGGAAGTCTTTCTGTGTGCAGAGTCCTGCCCGGTAGTCTTGTAATGCCTCCTTGCACGTGGTATTCCACCATCGTTGGCCTCCCCCTTGGGGTATTGACTTGTTTGCAGAGGCTGTGTATGAGCTGTGGATGGCTGCAGTAATTCCATTTGCAAGATAGTCTAGTTCATCTTCATTCTCTGCTGAGCTCCTGACGTTGGCTATATTAGAGGCGAGAAGTGTGAGGAAGCGGGTGTGGTCTAGTGTGTCAAATCTTAGTCTTTGCGGAGTTTCCACAGGTCCCTGTTCCCACGGCAGGTTCGTAAGAAGTGGGCGATGATCCGAGGTGGCGTCTAGATGATGTGCAACCCTGGTACTGGCTCCTATGAGGGTTGGGGAGCTAGAGACAAAGGCAAGGTCCAGGACGTTGCCTTTGTCATGTGTAGGGATATCAATCTCAGAGGTAAGCAGTAGTCCAAGCCTGTCAAGCCATTCTGTGAATGATTCTGCGAAGGTAGTGGGTGCGTGCTGGAGTGAGGGCTGCCATCTGTGGTGGTGTAGGTTGAAGTCACCAGCAAGCAGGGTAGGCAGAGAGAAGTAGGACTCCAGCAAGGAAGTAAGAGTTCTCGCTGCTTCACCCGCCCGTTTTGCGCCAGCAGGAGCATTATATATATTAAATATCAAGGCAGATTGTCCTGAGCACGAGGAGATCTGGAGTAGAAGAAGGTCTGAGAGGGTCTCTTGGCTTATTGAGTCAGGGCGGAGTTGGGAGGCTCGGATGCCATTTTTCCGACGAATGTAGGTAAGAACTCGAGGGATGCCACTTATCTCCCAAGAATCAGTTGGGGAGAAGCACTCGTAAGATGGGTGCCTTTTTGTGATCTTTCGAGTCAGGTCTCTGTAAATGTAGGGCTCCTGTATAAGGATAATGTCGATGTGGTTGGAGTATGCCTGGGAGAGGGCAATTTCATGGGCTTCTGGTATACGGCCAACGTTCAGCTGGAGTATAGCGATAGACTCCTTCCTTGGGTGATTTTGGTACTTCATATTTGTTCGTTCATCAGAACTTCAAAGCTGTTTTGTGGCTTAGGAGATACGAAGCGGACTGCTCTGGCTGTGACCGGGGGAGAGTCTAAAGGCTCCTGTGGCGGGGGGGTAGCCGTGCGGAAGGGGAAGGGTGAAGGGCGGCTGTTCATAGCCATGATTTGGTCCTGGGAAGGCTCTGGGACTTGCATGCAGCACTGTCTCTCTAGGCGTGCCTTGGCAAGCTCTAGGGAGCTAGTCTTGCGAATCTCGGCTTGCTGGGCCTTTGTGCATCGAGTGCCTGCCTTGCTAGGTCGCAGGAGGCATTGCTCATAGTCAGCCGGGTGGGGGCCATGGCAGTGTAGGCACCTTGGAGGGCAGGTGTGGGGAGGTTGGGTACTGCATCTATTGCTATGGCCCTCCTCAGTATGCTGGGTAGAGCCGCAAAGTCGACACCGGGGCTGGCGAGCGCAGGATCTAGCGTTATGCCACTTCCAGCAGCGGTTGCA
The DNA here is from genome assembly GCF_000002655.1 of Aspergillus fumigatus Af293. Classification (NCBI taxonomy): domain Eukaryota; kingdom Fungi; phylum Ascomycota; class Eurotiomycetes; order Eurotiales; family Aspergillaceae; genus Aspergillus; species Aspergillus fumigatus. The sequence continues at coordinate 55,899 of NC_007201.1, read as the reverse complement.
CTGTACAATCTTTGTCTTTCTTACTAGCAGCTGAGCATTGGTGATCATGCCAAACAAGGAGAGTCGTACTGGAAGGTTGGCCTTGCTGTCCTCCGGGAAGTTGATAAACCAGCTGGACGAGATAGTGTTGGGGTTAGCGGCACTTGTAGCAGTCTCAGTAATAGAGACTGGGTTAAGGCCTATAGCTTCAGTGATCTCTGAAGACAAGATTTCAGGGTTAACGGGGATCATGGAGTATTGGCTGCCAGTAAGTCGGCCAACCTTCCTGGGTACATTGGTCACTCGATAAGAGATCCAGCGGGAACTCCGTTCGATCTGGCAGTCTTTAAAGAAGGCGGCTATGGCTTCCTTTTGGGCCTCTAGGGCTGGGAGGGCTTCAGTAGAGACTGGCAGAAGAGCGAGTCCAGTTTTGATAGATTGGACGCCCTTGAGAAGCTTTCCATTAGTGCCCAGATGGGATCGCAGGCTAGTATGTATAGCAAATGCATCCATGCTCTTGGCAAGATGGTTCTCCGGAAGGCGCACAAAGAGTCGGTTGTCAGGAGGTGGCAGCTTTGTAGCTAACCTATCAGTCTTAGTATTACTGTATGTTTTCTTTGTGGCAGCATTGTTCCTAGCTGGGGGACTTCTGGTGACAGTCGCGTATGTGGACTGGGCAAGACCGGAGGGGGGACGAGAAGGGGGAGGTGAGGGGGGGAAGGAAGCAGGGCCATGGGCAGGGGCAGGGGCAGGGGTGAGGGGGAGGGGGGCATTGGTCAAGGGCACGCCGCTGATGTAGGCATTGAAGTGTTGTTGGGCTATATTAGCCAGGTCATTGCTAAGGGCCGTGAGCGCTCCTAGCTGGCGGGGCGTGAGGCCAGCATTCTGGCGTCGGTGATCATCAAGGAAGGCTGCTATGGGACTAAAGATTTTCTGTCCCTCGAGAGCTCTAGCAGTGGCTGAGGTGGTTGTTTCCTGTAGTGCAGCCTGTAGAGGGCCACCAGGTTGGTTGTTATGTCGTGCCATGTTATTGACGCGTCGAGACGCGTGGTGGTTGCTGGGCGGGTGTCAGGCAGTGAGCGGAGGGGGAGCTGTCCCTTATCCTAGGCAGGGCGCCTGGATTGAGAGCCTGATCTGAGAATTCAATAGAGTATGGCCTTCCTGGGTGAGAAGGCTGCGTAGCTCAGAGGCTTCCAAGTAAGTTGCAGGATTGTGCGGTGAAGATATTCCCAAGGTCACATGATTCCTTCCTAGCGATGCTAACTCCTATCTGCGGCAGCACCGTGACAGTTAGGCTTATTAACTAATCAGGAGGCAGAGATTAAGCTTTAACCTATCTAATGCTATTAATTTAACATAATTATCTATATAGGGAGATGGATATGGTTTTAACAGCTATAGAATATACAGCTTTACCTAATCAGCTTAGCTAGGGGGGTGTATTGAATTATATAACTGCTTGCCTGATTTAGAAGTAATATAATTTCCCTAAGCTGTTTCTTTACTTAATATTTAGTAAATATTTATTCTAATTACAGCTTTAAATCAAAGGCATAAATAGGAGCTAGATAGTCATTCGTTTAGAAGAATCAGACCTTCATTGATTTTCTATTGGCCATATAAATTATTAGTGACTCGTAAAGCAATACAGTATTATCCATTTCAACACCTCTTGAGCCTTGCCAATTGACAGACACACTGAATACCCCGGGACTGTCGGCCTTTCGTGAGCGCTAAAAATCCGCTCCAACGCCGAATGTATAATCAGGCAGCGCCCGCTCAGTAGTCATTCCTTGTCTCGTGTAGAACTTAGATTACCTATCGGTTAGTGAGAACGCCCTATTTGTGGGCATTTAGAGCACCTCCAACGAATCCAACCTTCATATTCTGCTGGTTGGGCAGAGCAATTCGGTACTCTGTACACCGCGATCTCAGACATCTTCCTACCTCCAGCTGGTTTGGTATCATGAGACCAGGGATTTCGTATGGGATCCAAGCTTTCATTTCGACCGGCCAGCCTCGAACGCTCTGTATATATGCCTTGGTGTCGATCAAATTCGCGAATCCGCTGGTCGATACATGGATCTGACGACCTCGCCACTATATCTGGGCATCAAATGATCCGCACGCTACTGTCAACTGACTCTTGAAACTATGACCTATCACGAGAGAAAAAGTGGCCGAGGGTATAGATATCATAGACGAATGTCCTCGTATCCATCCGTGGTGAGGATCGAACATCAGATACTATAACGCACACAGGAATACTCTTACCCCAGAAATGAACTTTGAAAAGATAACCTCCCTCATGGGAGGTACACTCTCGAGCGAAGAGTACCGTGGGAATTTCGCCCATATTCGGTTCACTATTGCGGCCCTGGAACAGAGCCCTGGCTTCAGAACTTCCTCCGAGCTTCGGGCGCGAGTATTGCTACTCAAGGCCGTCCTGTCAATGCTGTCTGGGAATTTCTCGGAATCCCTTTCCGCCCTCTCGGCACTCAACGATGATGCGGCGGACTTGGGTGAAAGATGGGCCTTTCGCATCAAGAGCTACGAACGCCTCTGCGCCTACCTTCAGCTGGTCCCGCCCCTTCTGCGGTTCCAATCACAGTATGGCAGTTCCGCAGGGACCATCAGGGAGGCCGAGTTACGGGAATCAATCGCGCAGCTTTCGGCATGGCACAGCGAGGTCGAGGACTTGGATCAATTTGAAGCTGCACTTCCGACGTATCTCTACCAGTCCAACCTCTACCTCTGGGCCGTCCAAGGTCAACACGACCAGTATGCGAATCAGCCGCTGGCAGCAAAGGGAGCAGAGATCCTCTCTCAACTGGATACCACGTTCCTTCACCGTCTCAAGGAATCGGCTACAGAACTACACCTCAGTCAAACCGCTGCTTCCCTGGGAAGGATAGAGTACGAGTGCGAGGTTGCGAGGGGCTCTGAGTCGTCCGATACTTTATTCAATCAGCTTTACAATCATCATGAGGACAACATTGACATTGTTGGTATGGCGCTTTCCCATATCAGTAAGGCTGATAAACATTCTCTCTCCCCCGTTCACCAGTCCTATAGCCTTGAATCTAGTAGTCCAAGGCGGCTTGAATGGATGGGCCAACGAGAAGTGGGATAACGAAGAACCCAAGTTTTCCTTGAGATACAACATGGAGGCACAATCTCACTACTCGAAGGCGCTTGCCATGGTGGACACAACCAGTGCCCCGAGATGCAGAGCGGCCATCTTGCTCAGAATGGGTTGTATTAGCCACATGGAGGGCATTGTGGCCCGACAGCAAAATCGAATTTCTGCCTCGAAGCGGCTATTTGAAGCGGCGGATACCCAACTACAAGAGGCAAAGAGGTGGTTTGAGCTCGATGAGTCGAATTGTCAGCTGGTAGAGTGCCATCAGATACTACTTGATATCAGTCGAGATAGGTTATCTGGAATCAACACCAGAGCATCGGCCATAGGCGAATGGGGGAAAACCGCACGACATGAAACCTTATCACAGTTCCTTGGGCTTCTCATGATGAGGTTTGGTCGGCGTCAGTATCTAGACGGGCTCGACGCAAATAGGGGATTACTTTGCCTGTCATGCGCGGGGTCATGTTTCCGTGCTTTGGGAGACGACGTATTCGTCCTCCAGGCTCTGATGGCTGAAGCGGACACTCAGTATCATACCGGCAATGGTGGTCTAGCACGGATCAGGATTGACGAGGCCAGAGAACAACTGCAGGTGTCGCTAGATCATATGAGAGACCTTGCTTTCCGACACCCATCTCGTGCGTCTGCTCTTCGAGGCATTTTGCTCAACATGCTCTTGGGGTTCCACCCCGTGGCCTCGAAGATTTACGCGCTCTCTGTGAATCCGAGAGATTGTGAGAAATGGAGCGAATACTACCGCACCGCCATGGCTGATATCAAGGCCCATGGCTATTTTCAGAAGATTATGGCCCTACCATCACGTCCTGCTGGATCTTCAGATAGCAATCAACCGCCCATTATGCTTAATATGACTGCCATATTCCAGGAGCAGAGGGAAGCCGAGAGCCTTGCGAGAAATTACCATGAAAAATCCAATATGGCTTACTCAGAACTCGAGAAAGGCAATATCGATGGATACGAAGCTCATCTACAAGAGTTTCTGGATGACAGCTCCTCAAGCGGCGCTCCTCCCCTCAAGATCTGGTAGCAACATTCCGGCTACTAACCCTGTCGTCCTTGGGCGATTTTGAGCAAGCGAAGACGGAGTTGCCGCGAGCAGTCCCGAGGCTTTTCGGACAGGAGGAAAACCTAACAGAGCGTTGTATGAGGTTGTTACACATGGAAGGCCAAGTGATCGATCATTCAATTCAAATCGATTCGAACCAGGCTCTCCGGGCTATATCCCTCTGCTTCCTCTGTCGAGACTGGGATCGAGGGTCCTATTTACTTGAGACGATATCTCAAAATGTGCCGGGGTACTTGGATCTTGATGAGATGCGTGACCACAGTACAGATTGGATGCTTGCCACATGGGTTGGAGCGATCTATGAGCACAATGGACAGTACGACACAGCGTTCGAATGGTATCTCTGGGCAAACGAAGTTATGGAGACCCAGCGTGAGGGAACCTCGGATGATGAAGCGAGACGGGGAAGCCAATCCTCCATTCATGGAGGCGAACTTTTCGCCGGCCTCATTAGGGTTTGTCTGAGGTACGCAAGTCTCTCGACGACGAATCCCCAACCGAAAGCTCCCATAGACTGGGGTCTTCCGGCGCCAAATTGGACAGGACAGGCATTGGTCTTCCTTGAGCGGACTTTCGCCAGGACGCTGCTTGAGTTTCTCATCGGGCGGTCGAAAACAGATCCCGAAATCATCGAAGCCTGGGCGGCTTCTACGTACATTAACCGGCAAATTACAGATTTGACCTTGTTGTTGCCCAACAAGAGCGAGGATGAAGGCAAAAAAAGTAGAGTGGAGATAGAACTGGATCGACTGAGGGCCGAGTCTGAGAAACGACCCATGCCAGATGCCCAGATATCCCAAGTCACAAGATCGCTACTCTCTGCAACCCGTTTCCAGATTGATCCAGAGTCAATTTGTCGCGTAATCCCCGAGGACGCGGTCGTTGTTGAAATGAACCTTTCCCGAGGCGGGCTGATCCTATTTTGCTTGACCACCGCCGGGGTTGTGTCCATACACCAGAGCGAGAGGACGATATTGGATCTGCGACGACAAGTCCTCCGGTACGTCAAGAGGCTGGAAAATGACCAATGCTCACGAGATGAGCTGTCCAGCCTGATCATGGGCATATCGCGGGAAATTATCCACCCGTTCGAAGAGGTGATCTGGCAGAAGGATCATGTTATATTCGTGCCCACGCAAGAATTCAATTTCTTCCCTTTTTCAGCTTTGACTTTCAATGACAAGCCCCTCTTCTTGGAGAAGGCTGTTTCCCAAGTGCCTAGCCTTGCGACACTCGAGCAGATTGTCAAAAGGCCCCATCCCGGCATGTTACCGGAGCTCTCGACCATTGTTAATACACACGAACCCGATGCTTCCGGCCCCAAGCACGCTGGCGAGCCTGTTCCAATGGTTGGTGTTGGAGCTGCGGTCGTTTCTCACATCTTTTCAGTCCCACCGACTGACGCGAGGTACCTTGAAGAAGCCGGATTCAAGAATATTTTTGAAAACTCCGAGATAGTCTACATAGGCACACACGGTGCCAAGCACGAGTTATCCCCCTGGCAGTCTTGCATCAATCTAAAGGACGAATTCCGTGTCATGGAGGTAGCGAAGTTTTCTAGCAAAGCATCCCTGATCATATTCGGAGCATGCATGTCGGGCCTTGGCCGCGTTACTGTTGGTAACGACGTTCTCGGCTTTTCTCATGCAGTCCTGCAATCTGGTGCCGGCGCATACATGGGTGCACTATGGAACGTCGATGTATCAATTACCATGATGCTTATTGTAGTATTTTCCCGGAAGGTCGCCCAGCGAACGCAGCGCACGACCCTGGCAAAGTGCTGGCAGGAGGCTCAGAAGACGTTATACAATTTGACTACCGATGCTGCAGTTTCGATGCTACAGGGCATCCTGGACGAGTGGGAGACTGCCAAACAGAAGTGGCACTTGGAGCATTTGGCCAAGGGAGGGATTAGGCTGCTCAAGCGCCTAATGGAGGACCTTGAGACCGTTGACTTTAAACACCCCTACTACTGGGCACCATTTACTTTAGTAGGGCATGCTGGTCGGTCCCTTGACCCAACCATAAGTACCCTTTGCCGCGCCATGACGGAACAGTTGCAGGGAGACAGCATACGATTAAATAGTTTGCACGAGGCGTCCTTGTCTCCAATTGCGGGTATCAAGTAATAGCCGCGGTCCGAAGGAGTAATTGTGAAGATATATTTCAGACGAATCCAGTATAAGTAAGGACAAATACCCCCAGAAGAGGTCAGGGTAGAAGCAGAGCCTACGTCTCGATTCAGTTTCTTATTCAAGTCCGATTTCAGTCGACAAGCCTAGTAGGGAAACTCCTGCTCGACCAGCTTCTCACTAAGTCTCCACAGTCTTTCAGCCTCGAAACTGCTGGTGGCCCATGATTTGACCGTGTCAACCACAGGATCAGCCACATGGCAGTCGAGCAGGTAGGCCCCGTTGTTCGCTACCGAACCGTCAGTCGCTGTATCAGATTCTTACAGGAGACATACCTTTGAGACTTGGATCAAATGCTGCGTAGATATGGGTGGCGGCACCTCTCTCCAGTGGTTTTGCATCAAAATCCTTCCATCCTTCCCGATTACCCAGAGATTTGTCCGCGTTGCCTAGTGAGAGTCAGCACAAGGCTAGTCTGTGCGAGAAATAAGTGAGATCCTGTCTTACGTAGTTCGCCAAACTCAATGTTCCAGTCCAAATGATTGCCCAGATTGGTCCAGATGATTCCTGGGTGGAGGCTAAATGCTTGGAGATTGTATTTGACACCAAGTTTCTGTGCCAGAGAAATGGCAAACAGCATATTAGCGGTCTTGCTCTGACCATAGGCGTACCACCGGTTGTACGTCTTCCCATCCTGCGTCGTCACTGTCAGTGTTCCAGGCTTTCGTAGGTATGTCTAGAGCCATCGAACGACCTACATCGAAATTATAGTCATCGAACCGGAATGGATTCAACCGATGGCCATCACTACTGACAACAACGATTCTGGGTTCCTTTGCGGCTACAATCTTCTTCATGATCAAATTGGTGAACAGAAACGGGCCCAGATGGTTCGTTGCCAGATGCGACTCGAATCCGTCAGGCGAGAGCTGGTAATCCACTGCCATGATTCCCGCGTTGTTGACAAGGACATCAATAACAGGGACATCATCCCAGGAGTTGACGTGTGCAGCTGCATCCCGCACGCTTTCCAAGGAGCCCAAGTCAACTTTCAGTGTGCGGACCTTTACATCAGGCTGGGCCTTAGCAATCTCTGCTGCCATCTGGGCCAGTTTATCGGCATTGCGAGCGGCCAGGATAAGCCACTCAGGCTTGGCCTTGGCAATGGATTGGACGAAGAAGCCACCAAGCGAGCCTGAGGAAACGCCTGTGGTCAGAATGACCTTTCCTTTAATAAGCGGGGCGTAATCAGCCACGAGTTCGTCTGTGGTAGTACGAGTACTGTACGGGGCCGGCATGATGACGATAATAGTGAGTATGACAGTAGATACAATGCAGAAGACGAGGGGTCTCGTTGAGCTATTCAGGGGGGGGGGGGAGGATATATGGCGGCAGATTCGTTATCCCCGACTAAAATCCGTCCAGATGCCATGACCAATACTGGAGAATCCGGACCCCTATTACGTTTCGATACCTCTCAGAATGAGTGAGACTGTGATTTATGTGACGCCACCGTTGGGCTTATCTACTGGATGACTAGGGCGCTATTTTAGTCTCGGTGAGGATTCCCCGACGGTCCATGTTTCTAGGCTGGCGAAGCCTTGGGAGAAGGAAGCTTCTAGTGCTTTTGAACAAGGATGCATGGTCATTTTGTTGGTCTTGAACGAGTCATGTTGTGGGAGCCTTCTGAGGTATTTCCGCAGTAAGGTTAGCCGGCATCCTTTAGCACCTGCCTATTGACAGCTAGGAATTGCTATTGGTGCTACCATCTCATTGTACATGTTCAGCTACATTGTACTATTGCAAAATGATCTGTCCAGCCTGCCTACTCCGTAGAATACCGTGCTCCCAACCTGCAGCGGATCAAGTCACACATCGGCCCCGGCCTGGATGGCCCGGGGTAGAGAATGGTCCCTAGACCTTGTGTCACCGGAAGATGAATTGGCTAGGGAACAGGCTCAGCCTCGATTTACATGGGATATGCGCGACCCACCGTGGGCACGTTCGATGAATGGTCCAATTTTGTTGGCGATGATTTCTGGTCCTGGAACAGCGTGTATCCAGCATACAAGAACAGTTGCAGCTTGACCGGGCCAACAATGACAAGATCGATCCATCCTTCAACATTTCCTACGATGTGTTGCCCTTTGAGAGCGGTGGAGGACCCCTACAATTATCGTATGGCAACTATCTCGGCGCCTACGCCCGTACCTGGCAGAAGAGCAGGAGGAATACATTAGCAGATTCGACATTGATAATCGCAGTGTCCTTGTCGAAGGTATCCGTACACCCTTGCAGGAAAAGGACTGCAGATGGGTTATCCTCGCCCACGACTTTTCTCCCTCGAGTCAAGAAGTATGGAGGCGGCTTCCCGCTCACAGCGTCTTCGTCTTAAATGAAACATTGCTCGATTCTGCACCAGACCCGTTGCCTTCTCTCGTGGTGCGTCATTCATGCCAACCAGCGAAAAGACACTCCATACCGCGACGGTGTCTGACGCCCTCCAACTGGCGCTAGATCTCGTCCAGAAATACCCTGGGCTGACAAAGAGCGTCGCATCTGTGCACGATATCAGCGCATTCGGTCAGTCAACAACCTTCTCCACGCCATCCCTGCATCTAAAGTCGGTGTTGTCACCTACCGCTACCATGACAGCCGTTTACGTGTTAGCAGTATCTTGCTGATTTCGGCTGAGGACTTTGAGCTCGATGGACCCTCCGTTGCTAGCTATGGCCTTGACAGTATAATTGGTGCGGAGATGAAGAACTGGTCATTTAAGGAAGTTGGACTTGAGTTCTCATTCCAGAACTTGCTGTCGCCCTCGTTGACGTTTGGAGGATTGGCCGAGGTGGTGTCTATGCATTTGGGTGTCATTCCGGCAACTGATTAGCATGTGGATAGTTGCATTTCTTAGACATATCAATATCACTAGATAGCCTAGTATCTAGTATTTTTGAGTCTGAAATATCATTTTAAATGATTGCTGGTTGGTGAGATATACGGGATTATTATCTAGTCATAGATTGGATGAAAGTAGTAGTGGTTTATATCCAGAGATATATAGTTCACCGTTAATAACAACTGAAAGTGAATATATTCTAGCCACGGCCTATTCAGCCCTATGGATTTTGTTTTATTAACCTTTTAGATTTTGATTGAAATAAAGTTAGATCGATATAGAATAATTACCATATATTTTGCCTGAAATAATAATCTCATGTAAGCATGTTCAATTGACCCCTGGAGGAGAAATAAATTGTAAAAAACCATTAAGATTAACCCTTTCCAGTTATACTTATGTCAAAGCTGACCGAACTAAATCTACATATGGATAGTAGCAGAGGTAATAGATTGAGTTGTGAAGATGATATCCAGAGGCAAAGTGGACAGTTGGTGATGTATAATGATAGGAATGAGTTAACAGACATGGGGAATCACAACTGTTCAAAATCAGCTCCACTATCAGTATTCAGTATTGATTCAGGCCACTTTGAATGACAATATGTTCAGGGAAAATATCCAAGATTTTCTGCCCAAACTATGTTCCTTTCTGGCAGACAGTGTCTCCTCCGCACGTGATGCGTCTAATCCTCGTATTTCCCCCTGAAATAAGATAGGGGAGGCCACTGGCCACAGGCCACTTGGACTCAACTTCTCCTTACTCCTTCTCTCACCCAGCATGGGTCGCTGGTGGGGGCTGCCACTTCCCCCAGAGATTATTCTGGAACTGTTTGAGTATTTGAGACCCCCGGATGTCGTGGCTCTCGCGCAAGCCGCGGAAGGGTTCGCCCAGCTGGCTCTCTCGGTGTACTCATCTAGTCTCCGCGAAAAAGGACAGACGATATTATTTTCTGCAGTCACATGTGGACATGTAAGCATTGTCCGGCATTATCTGGAGCAAGGAGCCGATCCCTGCGCCGCTGATGATGAGGGATACACGCCGTTGCACTGGGCCGCTGCTTACGGTCACTACAATGTGGTGTCTCTGCTCATTGATGTGGGTGCTGATATCAACGCACGGCAGAACAGCGGATTTAGTCCGCTAGATTATGCCATTATAACAGGACATGATCGCGTTGTGGAGGTTCTTTTGAAGCATGGAGCTACCATTACGGATGTGACAATTGGCCCATCTCAGAGAACGACTCTGCATGCAGCTGCTATCAAGGGATATAGCAAGATTGCAAAGATGTTACTGAGCCACGGTGCTCCTACTGATGTCAAGGATGCCCATGGTCATACGCCTCTCCATCTGGCTGTTTCGAAAGGGCATCTTGAGATCGTTCAGGCGCTGCTTTGTGCTGGGGCCACCGTCGACATTCAAGACAAAGTAGGCGACTCACCGCTGCACCTTGCTGCCGGCAACGGTTATTTTGCTATCGTACAGGAGCTTCTGAATAAGGGAGCAGACCCTTCTCTGCAAGGTCGCAAAACTGCTACGCCATTGCACCAGGCATCTTTAATGGGCTTCGTTGACGTGGTCCAGCTTCTTCTAGAATCTGGGGCAAATGTGTCTGCTCAACGGTCAGATGGACAAACCCCTCTTCTCCAAGCCAGCGGCGCCGGCCAGGTTGCCACCGTGCGGCTGCTTTTAGGTGCGGGGAGTAGTCCTTCAATTCCGGATGAAGATGGGAACACACCACTCCACTTTGCTGTCCTCTCAGAGAAAGCTACAATCGCTGAAATGCTGATAGAGGCTGGAGCGCATGTCGATAGCGCAAATGACAAGAATCAGACCCCCTTACACTGGGCTGCAAAAGGCCATGAAGAGATGGTCCCTACTTTGCTGAAGCACAAAGCTGATACCCATGCTCGTAGCCATACAGGGTGGACTCCGCTACATTGGGCAGCGAACGAGGGCCATGTTGGTATAACGACTGCTTTATTGGACGCCGGGGCTCGCGACCAGATTCAAAATGAACATGGGGAATCAGCGCTGCACTTGGCCGTTCAGAAAGGACATCAAGCCGTCGTCCAATTGCTTATCCAACGGGGCAGCAAGCCACATCTCACCGACAACAAACTTCGCACAGTCCTGCATTGTGCAGCTGACGTAGGACATGAGGATGTGGTAAGAATATTGCTGAGTGTCCAAGCCAGATCGGACGTCAAAGATATCAATGGTCGGACTCCGCTGTACTATGCAGCACTCCAAGGCCATGTGGTGATCGCAAAACTGCTTCTTGAATTTGGTACCGCCCTTGACGAGTCTGTCAAGGAGGCCTTTTTAGAGGCTGCAGAAGCTGGGCACGAATTGATGGTTCAACTTCTCATCACACATGGCATTGATCTATCTTTCAAAGATACAAGCGGATCTACAGCGTTGCACAGGGCCGTTCTCGGGGGCCAAATTGAAGTGGTTGAACTTCTTCTCGATACAGAGGCTGATACCTCTGCCCGGGATAACAGCGGGAAAACAGCTTTGCATCTTGCTGCCCAGGAGGGCGAGGATGAGATTGCCAAAGTTCTCTTGAGACACAGTGAAATCAGAGATCTCCAGGATTGTGATGGCTGGACGGCTCTGCATTGGGCGGTTAATAACGAACATGAAAACACCGTCCAGTCTCTATTGGATGCTGGTGTTGATCCTGGTATTGCCTCCTTCGACGCATGCACGCCGCTTGATTTGGCAGAAGTTGGGGCTCTAGAAACAATTGAGCAGATGCTACGAGAGGCATTAGCAGCAACCGATAGACCAACCATTGGTGACGCGCCTCCATGAGAATAATCGTGCTTTCCATCAAGTTGAGGCCTGGTGAATGACCACCAGAAGTGCCAGAACTAGCTTGGACTGCCAACCAGGTCGTGCAGCAAGATACTAAACCGATACAAGAGGTATTCAGTAATATAGTGATCTCAACAAGACTAAGGAGAGGTTCGAAGAACAATTATCAGCGGGATGGCTTATGATATGATTTGAGACTCGTCATCCTAACGCAAATAAAGACAACTGCCTTCTAGCATCAGATTGCCGTTTCGCCTCTTGATCCTCTAGTCGTGCTCCCCCCAGCACTTTCTGCACTCTCTCAAAAAGGCGAATAATAAACACTCAGGTAGGGCTTGGAGTGGCGATACGAGAAGGAAACCCCCGAGTGAATGTAATTGGTTTTCGTAAAGTCAGGGCCGGGGCTGTCAACGAGGTTAATTCCATTCCAGCCCGTTGCTGCATGCACCCACCAAACAGGATCACTTACAAGTATGAGGCCACTTTGTCCTTGTACGTGCTGGCCAGATCCGTCCAACCCAGAACCTCGTAGAACGCCACGAGTGCGTCCATGACGACGGCGTCATTCATCCCAACGGTCAGGAGGTATATCTGGGGGTCCGGAAATTTTTTCTTGGGAGATAGGGTCCAGTTCGCCATCATAACGGGACGGTAGTCCTCGGGAGGAGGCGTCCCAAAAGCAAAGTCCGGCCGGATGTTGCTCCGATACCCTTCAGGGATCGCGAGGAGATCCCACAGTTTCCTCAGGAGGGCCAGACCATCGGCACATTGAGGATCTTCCAGACGTTTCCCGCGAAGAGTCCACATGTCCGCTACCCGATCCCATGAAACCACCTGGTCGGTCACATAGAATTTCAGGCGACTTCGTTCGGGAGTGCACAGGTCGACACCGAGAAGGAACGGGGCAATCGCGGTATCTGTCGGGTGCCCGTCGTCTTGCAGGCCGAGGGTGCTGCGGAGGTGATGCACGGGTTCCTTCAATCCTGGGAGAGCGAGCCTCTCGATGGAGTCAAGAATGAGCTTTCCTGGCGAGAGTCCAGTCGCCAGCGACTTCATGCCGGGGAAGAAGTAGGCTTTGGCGCTGATGCCACCATTCTGGAATTCCACGGCCAGGGTTTGCTGGCCTCGTCCAGACTTGGCGAGGGGGGCTTTCTCTTTGAGCAACCATGTTTCCTCCTCGGGAGTCACCAAAAGGTGGTGTTGGAAGTGTCTGAACCGCGCTAGATCGATGGTGTTGTCAAGACACGCTAGGCGGGAGACGCATTCCTCTGGCGCTGTCTTGTTGAAAGCATCGACGCCGGATTCTGCCAAGTGTGAGAGTGGTTCGAAGCCAATCCGCACGATATTATGCAGAAGATTCCAGCTGAGCTCGAACGGAACGCCATAGGTGGTCACATTGCTCCACCAAGGCAGAGGTGCTTGTCCCACGACTGGGAAGGTGCCGAGGTATGGAACCAGCAGTTGCTGCAGGAGATAGAGGCAGGGAACCTGATCCTTCTGCGGATATTTAGCATCACGCAGAAGCTTGAGCAGATAGGGTCCAGTATATTCCCACCAACGTCGCTGGTCGTCGCTGGGAAACCATGAGAACTTGTCGAGGAGCTGGAATGCGTCTTCTTCAGGGCACGAAATCTCAGTTGGTATGGTCATTGTGGGACGCGGATGCGGATGATGCTCGAGTGAGATAGAGAATCGAAAATTGGAGAAAACCTGGACGGTCTAGGGAGTCACAACTCTCGCTGCTGGCTGCAGGACGAGGCGGGCATTCAATGTTTTAAGTATCATCCCAATTCGGCCTGCGGATATGTACAGTCATGCGCCTTTGAATCCTATACCGGAGCACACATCATTGACGCTTAGCCGGTGGCAACAGTCCATTGCGCAGCTGGGATCTTGGTAGCATCAGCCAGCCATGTTGCAGGGCTGCTACTGTGCAAGACGTGTTTGTGGTCCACTATCCCATGCATGCATGGTAGCTGCGGCTTGCGTCTGCAAATCCTTTCTTGAAAGAGAAGAAATTGAATGACGTCTGGTCCTATGAGACTCTTGATTGATGCTTTTGCTACGACTTTGACTTGGCAAATCGGATCCTGCCAATGCGTCTGGGATCATACGCCACCTTAGGCAAAATCATAATAACCACTAGCGATTACTGAAAAACTGGACAAGATCCGCACAGACCTGCCTTGTGGGGGCTTCCCTATATCTATCCTTGTCATGAAAAAGCAAAGGCGAATGCCAGGTCAGAAAACATTCTCCCTCTCCCCATCTTCGTCCTGGACCACTGGCCTCCGCCTGACCAATTCCTAGCCGTACCTGAGCGGTTATAAATCCATTGGCACGCACTCGGTGCATCCCACAAAAGCGATTCGTGACAATGGAAACCCTCGATGCGATTCAGCTGCCCTACCTCGGGGTCGTCGGCGCAAGCTTGATCGTCATCCTGGGAATCATATTGTTGTTTCCCTTGGGCAGCGACCCCTTTATAACCATCAACCAACACCCACGGGACTTGTTTCAGACAAAGGCCAAGCAGCAGTTTGAATATAATGCAGCTGCTCTACTTAACGAGGGCCTCCAAACAGTAAGCGCAGAGATCCGGTGTAGCTTCCGTATCTTCGCCAACAGGGGTTAACATGCGTCCTGTAGGGCCACTCGGCGTTCCGGCTGGTGACCAACATGGTCACCTATTTGATCTTGAAAGACCAGTATGCGGAGGAAATCAAGAATGATAGTCGGTTTGGCGCTCATGAAGCAGTTGATCCCGTATGTCGCCCTCTTCATTGCGCAGATTTCTCGCAGAACGATCTGGTTCTCATCCGTCTAGGTATTACTTGTGGACCTGCCTGGCTTAGAGAGCATGTTCCAAGGTTCGCTGCATAATCAAGTGCCCCCCATGGCGGTTCGTGCGTTAAACAAGGAGCTTGGTTAGTTTCCAGCCTCTTCTCCTCGGGGAATTATTACTGAGCCCGGAATGTAGTACACTTGACACCTTCCCTTTCCGAGGAAGCTATGAACTGCCTGCAAACCAGGTGGACGGACTCGACAGGTACGTGCGTTCCCGGTAGGCCAGTTGGACGACCGTCTGATCACAGACAGAGTGGCATGGCGTCTCTATCCCGGAAACCGTACTGGCCTTGATTGCCCAAATGACAACAAGAGCACTGCTGGGCCCTGAGCTCTGCCGCAACCCCGAATGGCTGGACATTGCGAAATCCTTCACCACAAATCGAGCTATTGCTGTCGCCGCCGTCCAGTCCTGGCCCAGCTTTCTTCAACCTGTGATCCATTGGTTCCTGCCCCCGTGCCGGGCTCTTCGCCGTCAAATCCAGTGCGCCCGTAATATCATCCTTCCGGCCCTCGAGCGTGAACGGCGCGCGTATTGCAGCGATCAGCCAACGAAGCGGGAATTCTCGAACTTGGTGTTCATCGATCAGTATGCCAAGGGAGCCCGCTATGATGCTACCATGGCGCAGCTGCGAATTATTGCCGTTGCTTTTCAGACTACGAGTGATTTGGTCGAAAAAGTGATAGCACGACTTTGCAAGCACCCCGAGCTCATTGAGCCCTTGCGCGAGGAGGTGGTTTCGGTAGTTGGGAATCATGGCTTGCACCGCCACTCATTACGCAAACTCACGTTGATGGAGAGTGTGATGAAGGAAACCCAGCGGCTTGAACCCGCTGTGATCAGTACGTTGCCTCCGAATATAGTTATCTTCCTCCGTATGGGTCTCGTGCTGACTTGACGTCCGATCTCAGTCGGCATGTTCCGCCTCGCCAAAGAAAAAGTGACGTTGAAGGACGGCACTGTCGTTCCCAAGGGTACCAATATCGCCTTTGCGAATGATCTCCGCTTCGATCCGGAAATGTACCTGGAGCCGGAAACCTTCGATGGCTACCGGTTCCAGCGGATGAGAGAGGATCCTGCGAAGATTGACCTTGCGCCGTTCACCAAGACCAGGATGAGCCATCTCGCTTTTGGCCACGGCAAGCATGCCTGCCCGGGCCGCTTCCTGGCCTGCGATGAAGCGAAACTCATTCTGTGTCATATTCTCCTCAATTACGACATTAGGGCTGTGGAGGGATCCCCTCCGGAATTGCGTGCGCGTGGGATGTTTGTGCAGCTGGATCCTGGGGCAATGATGTCGGTGAGAAGACGGCGGGGGACTGAAACTGCACCGCATGGGTAGGCGATCATCATGGGTAGTGAAGGCGTATTCTGTTGTGTCCTGTCTACATCCTACGATTGACCACTCGCCGATTATACCTCGATAGAAAACGCAGATGGAAATACGTCTCGGCTTCATCCGGCATGTAGGAGCTTTTTCGATCTGTCCATTCTTGTGTAATATGCAGTACAGAGATACGGAGAGCCCTTTTACCTGAATGAAGCTTTCGTGAGTTGCGTGTTCCTCCTTGGTAATTGAATCTCTATGCCGCCGGACATTGCCGGTCATTGTTCGCAGGGACATCGTATGCAACAGTTCACCGAAGCGTAGGAATGTGACGTGTAGCCGAGCTAGCAGCATCCCTAGCAGACTATCTAGCACTTGCAGCCTTCTTCAGTCTCGACCCATGCTAACCCCTCACCTACATTCAGCCGACTGTCTCGATGATAGTCGTTCAATGTTCAGCTCAGCCAGTGGACAAGAGAGGAGTTAACCGCCTTGGAGATGTGACATCGGTTGCATCAGCATGCGGCCCGCAGTTGAGAAATTAAGAAACAGCACTGAGACATGCAGTTAATGTGGCTACCTGGGGAATTGGCCCTTCTGCCATTCTCAGCCGAGTTAGGAGTGAGGAAATATGGGCGGTACAGATCTCAGCTTTCGCAAACCAAAGGCCAAAAGAGACTTCCATAGTGTGTCAACTGCATGCAGCTGAGAAGCCTGCCTCATTACGTTTTCGTTTGGCTTTTGTGACTGTACGGTTGTGTGGCCAGAACTGGTGGACATCTGGCGAGGACGTACAGGAGTGAGCGGCGAATGCAGAAAGTGGGCACCCATCACACTGTTTGCTTCCAAGCATGGGAACCTCTGACGTTCCCATGACTTCTTCCTTTATGCGTGCGGTGAGTGTGCCATTCGAAGCAAACTGCAAGATCCCAGGACACCTCCAACCAAACGTGTAGCCCAAACGTGGGCATCCCACACAGGACCTCGCCCTCAAGGTTAAATGAGACAATCAACCCCAGCTGCCGTCCACCCAGGACCATTCTCTTATCTCTGCGTTTACTTGGACTACTCGGACTACTTTGAAGAAGAATTGATCATTCCTTCCCACGATGACCGTCGACTCCAAGCCACAACTCCAGCGCCTCGCCGCCGATGCCGACGTTGACCGGATGTGCAGGCTCCTCGAAGAGGACGGTGCCTTTATCCTCAAGGGCCTGCTGCCCTTCGACGTCGTCGAGAGCTTCAACCGCGAGTTGGACGTGCAAATGGCCATCCCACCTCCCAAAGGAGAACGGCTGCTGGCGGACAAATACCCCCCTCACTTCAAATATGTCCCGAACGTCGCCACCACTTGCCCGACGTTCCGCAACACCGTTCTCATCAACCCGGTCATCCACGCCATCTGCGAGGCCTACTTCCAGCGCACGGGTGATTACTGGCTCAGCGCGGCCTTCCTCCGCGAAATTGAATCGGGAATGCCCGCCCAGCCGTTCCACCGCGACGATGCCACCCACCCGCTGATGCACTACCAGCCCTTGGAAGCACCGCCGGTTTCCCTCAGCGTCATCTTTCCCCTGACAGAGTTCACGGAGGAGAATGGTGCCACAGAGGTCATCCTCGGCAGTCATCGGTGGACAGAGGTCGGGACGCCGGAGCGCGACCAGGCAGTTCTCGCGACTATGGACCCGGGCGATGTGCTCATTGTACGACAGCGTGTGGTGCATGCGGGCGGTGGGAATCGCACGACGGCCGGCAAACCTCGACGGGTTGTTCTCGCGTACTTCAATAGCGTCCAGCTGACCCCATTCGAGACCTACCGGACGATGCCGCGCGAGATGGTCGAGTCGATGACTGTTCTCGGCCAGAGGATGCTCGGCTGGAGAACCATGAAACCGTCCGATCCCAACATTGTGGGCATCAACCTGATAGATGATAAGCGGCTGGAGAATGTGCTGCAGTTGAAGGCTGCTGATTCGCCGGCTTAGAGAGTGTCATGGCTGCAGATACCTCGTTAGTGAACTACTGTGATCTGGTTCTACGTACACTGAGCTGAGATGCTGGCCCGATGCTGATGTCCATCTTACTGTGTAATTTACTGCTCAATGGACTGTAGGCACCTGAAACTACCAGACAGAATGGCTCTATGCAAACCTGTGTGTCTATCACCAATACAAACCTTTCCTTGAAGACAAAATAAAACAAAAGTCGTACCACCCAATACCAACCCTCTGCCTACCGCCTAAGCCACTACTCTATTCATTGAAGGCGTGCACACATAGTCTTGGTGACTATGGAGTAGCTCGTAATCAGAATCAGAGCTTCTAATGAACCAGGCGAGCTAGAACCCTCTGTCCTACGGCCAGGGTAAGCGGGCTGTCACCAAAATCTCTGCATCCAAAACTAAGTATGTCCAACGCCCAGCCTGGTTTCAGCTCTGCCCGCTATTGAAGCTAGTTCATGCATGGACTGTCGAACCCCTGTTCTTGCTGTTTTTTACTTTTTTATTTCAATTTTTATATATCTATTTTCTTTATCTATTTGTCTTTGTTTTCTTTAGGGCTGTGGGGACTATCTGCAGCTGACTCCTGCAGGGCGAGTGTAAGATCACAGCTGCCATGGTTCCACTGCATTTGCTGCACATCGTTCCTGTTGAAGCCCAATATTGAGACAGAAAGGTGGCGCTGAATCTGGCCGAGGGACTTTGGACATGGCATGTGACGCCGCAGTGACAGCCAGAAGATCTCGCCAGACATTCTGCGAAATAGCACAGAAGGGACGTCCGTACTCTGTGTTCAATAGAGGAAGAAAGGATCGTTCTCTGTCGACGTTGACCATCTGCAGGGCAAATCTGGCAACTGACTATGGAGCGACTCCCGCTGTCCCCCGCTGTGCTCTTCCTCATCATCGTCCTCCCCATTCTATACCTTTGGATTCGATACACAGCACCCGCCAGGCCCCATGGGAAGCACCTTTCTCTCCCCCCGGGGCCTCCACGACTCCCTAAGATTGGCAACCTCCACCAGGTACCCCGCCAGATCCCATGGAAGAAGTACAAAGAGTGGTCCGACACTTACGGCCCCATCATGTCCGTCCAACTCGCCGACACCATCGCCGTCGTCTTCTCCTCCTGGGACCTCATCAAAAACCATATTGAACGCCGAAACACAATCTACAGCAGCCGACCCTCCGTGCCCTTCTTCCTCCACGCGACAGGTGGCCTGAATGCGTCGATTCTTCCCTACGGTCCGGAATGGAAACTCCAGCGGGCCATCCGCAGCTCCGTCCTCAAACCCTCCATGACGGTCAAGTACCGCGACGTCCAGCATGTGGAAACGACGCAGCTCCTGCACGAGCTTCTGTCCACAAACGACTTCCCCGTTTGTCTGCGTCGATGTATTGCCAGTGTCTTTCTGACTGTGGCGTATGGGGAGCGATGTGTCGATCATGCCGGGTTGGAGGCGATTGACCGGCTCGAGGAGCTCAATCGCGCTATCGCACTGCATGCGGAGGCGCTATTCTCTGGTGCTGCTGGTATTCTCACCCAGTTGGTTCTTCCCAAAGCACTGGTCGATCGGCTGCCGGTCCGGTGGAAGAAGGACGCTGATATGCTGCACAATCGGCTGACGGCTGACCTGGTAGCACGGACGAGGGCTGCGCTGGTCCGACCGGGCTGGAACTGGGTCAAGGAATTCTCCATGAAGGACGGAATTGGGAGTGGGGATGGCGACGGGGAGCAGGGAAGTAAAGTCGAGTTGAAGCGTCTCGCCTATATGGTCGGGTCGCTGTATGAGGCCTCCATGGCTGCGTCACAGGCACTCCGAGTTATCATCCTCGCTGGTCTCTTACACCCGGATGCCACGCGGCGCATGCACGACGAGCTAGACGCGGTGGTCGGGACGGGCCGCCTTCCGGACTTCCACGATGCGGCCCAATTGCCCTATACGCAAGCCTTCATCAAAGAAGCCATGCGTTGGCGCTCCCTAACACCCATGGGGTCACCCCGTGCCACATCCGACGAAGACGAATGCAGAGGCTACCATATCCCTTGTGGCGCTACTGTCCTCGTCAACGTGTGGGCCATAAACCACGACGAGGCAATATTTCTCGACCCCTTCGCGTTCCAGCCAGAGAGATGGATCGAGAACCCAGACTTGCCGCAGTTGATGTATGGAATGGGCCAGCGCGCGTGTCCGGGGCGCCACATGGGCCAGGATTCGTTGTTCCTGGCCACTGCTCGTTTGTTTTGGGCGTTCGACATGGCCCTGCCGGATGGTGCGGACCCGATTGACCAGGAGCGGTTCTTGGATAGTGGGACGACACTGGCCGCGTTCCTACCGGACTTTGAAGTGAGATTCACGCCGAGGTCGGAGAAGTATCAGGAGGTCATTGAGAATAGCATGGCTGTGTTACCGGATGTCTTGTCGATTTCTGCGACTCCGTAGACTAATGGTTTATGCGCCGCAGGGTACATGTATGGATGTGGAGTTTTGAGAGATACATGATAGAGTACGAAGTGGTCAGGTCCAATGGACGGTGAACTCCTCTTGATTTACTAAGTCTTGTGTATGATCATTGCTATATATCGAGAATGACACAGAGAGATCGGAAAAAGCGTAGATGCTTCAATTGGGGAACGACACATCCCCGACAGGGTTGAAACTGTGGTTGTAGAGCGTCACGTAGGCACCGCCGTTCTTGTAGGCAAAGGAGACATAGGCGCAAAGGTGCGCGGCCTTCTCAAAGTCCTCATCGGGGCTATCAGAGTATTGCATTAATGAGACTCCCCCTCGAAGCAGTAAATCCCGGGGAGGAACTGAAACTCACTAGTTCGCTAGAAAATTCCCCTGGTAGTGACTGGCCATCTCCTCCCAGCCAACCCTCCGGTAGAAGGTAGTTAGCCCCTCAACAAGCTTCCGCGAGTTCATCCCAAACACACAGACATACATCTGGGGATCCGGAAACGGCGACTGACTCCCGTCCAGGTGGAAGTGGAACATCATAGGCGCCTCGAACCCGGCCGACGACTTCCCAAGCTCGCAGAAGCCCCGCGGCATGGTGTAGTAACCCTCGCGCATCTGGATATCAGCCCAGAAGTGCCGGAGCAGTTCCAGACCCCTGAGTGCATCCGGATCTCTTCGAAGGCCCCCAAAGGTCCAGATATCCTCCACCATCTGCAGATTCACATGTCGCTCGCTGGCGTAGAACTTCACCCGCGATTTGCCGGGTTCGACGAGGTCGGTGGACAGGAAATGAGGGAAGAACGAACACGCGTCGAACGCCTTGTCTGCTGCGGTGGCCGGTGGCTTGTCCGCCGTGACCCCTGGGACATGGAGGCCCCGGCGACGCCGCTCGATGTACCGTTGCAGATTGGCCAGCTGCGTCTCGAAGCGCCCCTCGCGATCTACCTTGCGGATGGCATTGACCAGAAGATCCTCCGTCGAGCGGCCAGTCACTGCAGATTTGGGCTGCGGGTAGAAATACGCCTTGACCAGGACGGTCCCGGATTTCTGCAGGTCCATGGCGGTGAGGATCTGCGATTTCCAGGGGCTCCTGAACAGGTCCGGGTTGGCTTGGAGGACGGCTTCCTCTGCCTTGGTGATCACCAGCTCGGTCTCAAACTCGTAGAAGCGTGTCAAGTCAACCCCCGGCAGGAGCCGGGCGGCGGTCTCTAGATAGACCTTCGGACGCGTGGTGTTGAATGGGTCTTGTGCGGTGCCAGAGTCAGCCGTGACGGGATCAACCCCAATTCGAATCAACGCCCGAGCGACGTTGTTGCTGAACTCGATGGGCAACCCGGTAAGAACCATTCCACTGCGCCATTGCGTCGCAATGATCCCCGTTTCCGGGTCCCGCTGGGGATAGGGTCCCAAGGCGGGGAGGACCAGGTGTCGATACAGCGACAGGTACTTGTATTGTACGTCAACGTCGTAGTTGGAGGATATGAGAAGCCTTGAGAGGATGGGCGCTGTGCTATGCCACCAGCGTTCCTCGTCAACACTTCCAAAGAGAATGCTTTCACTGAGGGCCCGGTACGGGGCGGGCTGCAGCTGGTGGCAGGGCTTCTGGTCCGGTGGTGCTGGCGGCATCCTTGCGTGCTGAGGAATCAGGAATAGTGACTGCAAATTGTAGTGGGAATCCTGCCTTTCGGTGGGATACTTCAGATGAGATGGAATTTTATCCAACCTCCGAGGGCATGCGAGCAGACGCCAGAGACGGCGATCCCGAGGCGCATGTAAGACACCCACATCCTCTCTATGGTCGTCTCATTTTTGAACAATGCACGCCTCGACAGACTAGCTGCAAACATGCATATAATCTGATTTTCATGCATATGCACACTAATGCATACTCGTCACAAAAATGCATACAGTCTCATTTTCAAGCAAAGCATACTAGTTACAAACATGCATCTGCAGCTCCACCACCACCACCAGCAGTAAGCGCTACGCTCTCCCAAAGTGGCTGAGCTGAGACCTTGGTAGGCCCCCTGATCTGGAATACGCTGAAGGGACAGCAAAGGGTACCTCTATCAAGGCGCAACATATGTCAGCTGATTGACGCAACCGTTGGCACTCGACTTGGCTGGGGAGTGATAGAGACGCCGATCCAATGGGGCTATGAGTCCTGTAGCTCATCATGCTGTCAATTCGGGGGTTGGAGTGTACACTGTCTTGCTGGAAGGTCATTATTTCACATCTCGTTAGAAGAGGTGTGTTGGTTTCCGAGAAGTGCAGGGGGGCCTTGGATTCCTAGTTCTGCTCTAATAGACGATCCTAACTCTACTAAAACTAATGCAGTATTGTAGTTACTCGCAGATCCAACTGAGCATACTAGCATGGCTCCCAGGCGGAGTATACAATTTCTCAAACCGTAGCCGACTGTCACAATCTTCCACCAGCCGGCGCATTTGAGCCAGACTTCTCTCCTTGGCGGAGAAGAGCGTGTACATCCCAATATCACTCCGTCGCAACCGTCGCTCACTCTGCAGAGACCCTTCACCAGGCTCCGGCAAGACGGCATCCATAATGAGCAGTCGCGCACCGGGCCGTAGAGCGGAGGAGATCTGCCGGACGATTCGAGTGCAATCCGCATCGTTCCAGTCGTGGAGAATGAGACGAAGGAAGTAAGCATCTGCGATGCGCGGCTGGGGCGTAAAAAAATCATGCTCCTCGAAGATAATGTTTGGGTGTCGATCTCCCCGTTGACGAGCCTTCTCGATGATTTCGGGCAGGTCTTGGACGGTGATTTGGATGTGAGGAAAGGCATTGACAATGACTGCGGCGACGTGCCCTTCTGATCCTCCGATCTGAAAGACATGTGAGTAAAAAGAGTAGAACGGTTGTTGGTGTACAGCAACTCCCTTGACGAGAATAGCGGCCTTAGTAACTTACATCGACCAACGATTGAACCGTGCCCCAGTCATAGGCGCCCGCTACGTGACGTACCATCGAGTCATTATGAACCGCCATCCCATCGTGCCATCGTTTTCGATTTACCGGGTCTTTCTCCAAGACCTCGAAGAACGTCGGACCCTCGCGAGCCCCGGGCTCCCTGGCCATCAGGGCCAATGGACCCTGGCGCGCCGCTTCGCCGCTGGGGTCCAATTTGATGGACTCGTATATGAACGAGCAGGGCCGAATGCCAAAGTCTGCCATGAAGCGAGCCTGACCGGCAGTGTCCGGGTCATTCACGAAGATGGCGGACATGGGGCTGTGCTTCACGGCACCCTCTGCATCTTCATCGAGGAATCCAACTAATCGGGTGAAGCGAATCAGACGCTGAAGCAATTCCGGATCCACAGGAGTCTTCAGCTTCTTGACCAGTGCATCGTATGGAATAGATCCGGTCAACGGGACCTGATCTGGGACTTCAAGCCGGATCAAAGTCTGGATCGTGCCGATGTCGACTGCCTGTGTCATTCATGGGAATCGTCAGTCACGTCACAGGGAGAAACAGGCAGGGAAAGGGGGGAGCTACCGATTCGAGCAGACTCAGCAACGACGGGCCCGGGCCCCGACCTTGTTGGAGGAGCTTTTCAGCGGCGAGGATGATCTCGTCTCGGGCTGCGAGCCCTTTAGCGCCAAGGGCAGTCGGCTTCCCGCAACCTGGCTGGGACCCCGTCTTGTCAATCTCATCCACTAAAATCTCAACATTTTGCTCAGCCTGGTAGCAACCTCGGGAAGATCGGACATTGTACAGAACACAGAGAGCGGGGTGTGGTGCAGCAATGCAGAGTACTACTCAGCAGGATTGGTAGGTAGTCGAGCCAGCTTTGGTTGTCGATGATAGATAAACATATAGCTTCAATCCGGAGATACGTCTCCGGAACTGGGCAGCCGCGCACATAGTCACACCGCTGATCTCAGGGCCATCTCGCAGCCCAGGTGGCACAGTCGTCACAACCGGCATGGGATGAGACACATCCGCTTTTGTTTGCTAGTCTGGCCTCGAGCAGGAACCTGCATTAGCGCAGGGTTACACTGCGTCGGCCAAGAATTGGGTCCTTGGCATGGTGTTGTGTGCAACCAATTCATTGCGAGCCATTTGATCGACGATCCTTGTCTCTTGGCTCTGACTTTAGGGTCTATGCGTATGATCGTGATTCAGATGTTCGGCGTGTTCCGTCTTTTTAACGATGAGCGGTTCTCAAGTGAGCCCCTTCCAGCAGTATGAAACCGAGTCACTCTGATACTCCCCTCATGATGCCATCGGTCATGAAGTGCGGGTATCTGGCGACGGCTGGCCTAATTGGCATTTGCACCCATCTCTCGTATTTCCGATATGGGGAACACCATCTGTATCCCTGGCGGTATGTACGATTTCATCTCTGCCTGACCATGGGCGTGGCAGCCCTACTATATGCCAAAAAGCCACCCCAGTATACTCTTTGTTCAATGGACCTCGTCAAAGACGTCTCTCTGCTTATGGCAACATATCTCGTTGGACTGTTCGCGTCGCTCCTCCTCTACCGAACATTGTTCCACCCCCTCCGCCAGATACGTGGCCCCTGGGCAGCCAAGATATCTTCATTCTGGTTATCCTTCCGTCTGAGGCGTGGGCCATCATTCCGGATCCTTCATGAACTGCACGAGGAATACGGCCCCGTCGTGAGGGTTGGACCCTCTGAAGTGTCTATCATCCACCCCGAAGCCGTCCGGATGATCTACGGACCCAACTCCCGCTGTTCAAAGAACACCTTCTACGACAACGGCCATCCGATGATGTCGCTACATTCCTACCGGGACCGAATAGCCCACGACCAGCGCCGCCGGGTCTGGAGCGCGGGGTTCGGGGATCGGGCTCTGCGTGGTTACGAGCAGCGCATGCGGGTCTATCGTCAGAAGCTCTTCCAGCGCTTGGAAGCGAGGGCTGTTGCGGAATCGGCAATCAATATCAGCCAGTGGTTCAATTTTTACAGCTATGATACCATGGGCGACCTGGCCTTTGCGCGCAGCTTTGACATGCTGGACGCAAGCCGGAATCATTGGGCGGTAGACATGCTCATGCATGGGATGATCGGGTATCGGTATTTGTTTCCCAGCTGGTTCTTCCGACTACTCGCTACCATGCCCTCGTTGTCGAGCGACTGGCATAAGTTCATCGGGTTTGCGACAGACACCATGCTGCGTCGCGTGGGTGTGGGTCGCCCTCTTCCTGACCCATCTGCCTGCCGTTTCTTCCGCTGAACATTGGTTCTGTAGGAGCAAGTGGATGTTCCGGATATCTTCGCGTCCTTGCTGGCGCCGCTAAATGGCCGGGAGCCTACCGAGGACGAACGCAACATGCTGATGGGAGATGCCATGCTCATCATCACAGCAGGAAGGTGAGTTGCTGCCCAGGCCAGACACATTGGGATCCAAGTGGACTGACCACCAATGGATCGCCACGTCAATAGTGATACCACAGCAACGAGCCTGACGAGTATCGTGTACGAATTAGCCCGCCATCTTGATGAGGTCGACAAACTACGAGCGGAGCTGGATCCTATCGAAGCAGATAGTGACGGCGAGTACCAGCACGACACCCTCGCCAAACTACCACATCTCAATGGCTTTATCAACGAGACCCTACGGTTGCACCCTCCCATCCCCGGTGTCATTCCGCGAAAGACCCCACCAGAGGGGATCCATGTGAAGGATGTCTTCATTCCGGGCAATATGACGGTGTTCAGTCCGCAATGGAGTATGGGTCGATGTACGAGAACCTTTCTACACTCGCTGAACTTGTGACATTTGACGTCTGACTCCGCACTTCTCCCACCTTAGCCGAAGCGGCGTACATTGATCCTGAGATCTTCAACCCAGAACGGTGGTACAAGCACATGGACTTGGTAAAAGACCCGTCGGCCTTTGCCCCGTTCTCCATCGGTTCGTACATCCGCTCAGATCTTGCGAGGTCATTATAATCGTCACTCACTCTCTCTTTCAAATTGCTAGGTCCTTATTCATGTATTGGAAAGCCACTCGCCTTGATGAATATCCGCACAACGGTGGCTCGTCTGATCATGAGCTTCGACGTACGGTTTCCAGAGGGCGAGGATGGGATCCGGTGGATGGACGCTGCGGATGAGCACTTTGCCATGGGTATACATCAGATGCCGGTCGTTTTGACCAGACGCCATTAGCTCTGTAATTCTCCAATTCCGCAGGTACCTCGTTGGCCGCGTAAAATAGGACTTTCTTCAGTGTCCGGTCCCCAGGTCCTCAAGCCTGATGAATTCTACAAATGGCAAAATCCTGTTGTCCACGCTGTAGGCCCATGACTCGGTCGTCAGGAGTTCTGAACAACGTCTAGACCGGCAATCTCGTAACCTAGGATCTGCATTGTCTTCAACAGTTCGTATTCTCAATTCCTTTCATCCTGAATGAGATCACCACAGTCTGATTCGTTCACCAACTGGGCGGACAATGACCAAAGCCTGGAACACTCACCAGTCGTTTAATTCGTTTGCTACACGTGTCCAATCCGATTCCTCGTTCCTCTGCAGTCTGCAGGTGCCGCTACTGGACCGGTGCCAGGGCAGCAGGGCGATTGACACGGTGTCCCTGCCGGTGGGTCAAAGTCAGGCATTTGGTTCATGTGATTGACAGGGCAAGATCTTCGGACATCACCGGTGTGCAGCTGCGAACCTTGCATCGAGGATCATGTTTCATGCATTGTCTATTCACGGAAATCATGCCATCATCCTGGGTGGTGGCGTTTAGATTGGTTCTCCACTCTCGCCCAGTGGGTGGGGTTTACGATTGACAAGTCTCAATTGAGTAATTTTTCTTCGCATGGCTGTTCATGACATTTGATGCTGTACTCCATA
The DNA here is from genome assembly GCF_000002655.1 of Aspergillus fumigatus Af293. Taxonomy (NCBI): domain Eukaryota; kingdom Fungi; phylum Ascomycota; class Eurotiomycetes; order Eurotiales; family Aspergillaceae; genus Aspergillus; species Aspergillus fumigatus. The sequence continues at coordinate 28,345 of NC_007201.1, read as the reverse complement.
CGACAGGTCTACTTTCAGCAGGGAAAACCCAGCTGACTACGTTCTCGCACAAGGAAGATAGCCGCAGACGCCACGTACCTATGTCCTTCCATTCTCGCTGCAATGCAGATCCCTTGGAGATTTGCCGCGGTAATATTGAATTATTGATTGTACGCCATGCACTGGCGTTGTTGTAGGCCAGTCGACTATCGTCTTCATAGTTACGTGACGCTCAAGCTCGGAGCTGACGGTCGATGGGCTGAGAGCACTCCGTGATCGAACAGGAAAGAAGCTCCCTATTCTTCGTGCTGCAGTAATATGCCCAGTATTGGCGTATGTAATTCTATCTGGGGCTGTCCGTCAGGTGGCGTAGAAATGGCTTGCTGGACGTCTTGCTGATCTTTTGCCCGCCTTTTGTGATCGACAAAGGTACAGTGCAGAGTCTTTGCTCATCAAGGCAGATCCCTAAAGCATGCATGGAATGCTACAATGTTTTGGCTTGCCTCAATTCACACACCTTGCCGAATACTATGGGATAGGGATTCTGCCACACATGTTCTACCTGACAAACAACGACGGGAACTTCAGTAACTTTCATTATCACGCAAGCTAAACTATACTCAGACATGTAGAATCTAACGTCCAGGGAGTGTAGTGGGCCAGTACCCGCATTTTTCTGTCACTCAGCGTAGCTTTTCGTTTTCGGAGATCCACGTCTACGGCTTCACAGGGTGTAGCGTATATCTATGTATAGATTGCTTTCTCCGAAAGAAGACTTGTCCAATATTCTAACAAGATCCTCTGAAAAAGCCCCTGCCAATTGATAATAAGCCCTTTCTTGAAGCACTCCGTACGATATTTTTTTCCCGTCTGTACTATGGCGATGGCTCTTGCGGTAGGCGCACCCTCCGAACAGAGAGGTAATCTTCCATACAATACGCTCAAGGACGGTCCGACGGTGGACAGCATGAAAGCAACGACAGACGGCAAGAATGGACAGGGTGAATCCGCATTTTGGGACACTTGCGTACATACCGTCTTTCGTGAGCATTGCCAGCGAGCTCCAAACTCACCCGCAGTCAATGCATGGGACGGATCATTCACCTATGCCGAGCTCGACAGCCTGTCGGATGCCATTGCGTCAGTCTTGATCCTCTCTGGAGTCGGACCAGAGAGCATTATACCCATATACATGCAGAAGTCCCGATGGACAACGGTTGCAATATTGGGCGTTCTCAAGAGCGGAGGAGCATTCACGCTTCTGGATCCATCCCATCCACGGAGCAGGGTGGAGGAGATATCTAAGGAAATCCAGGCAAGGTTTATCCTTACGAGTGAGAAACTCAGTAAACAGTGTTTGGAGATGTTTTCTGTCCTGGTCGTGGAGCATCTAAGCCGGGCATGCTTGCCGAGTCCCGGCCAAGCTGGCCACACACGATCTCGACCTGAAAACGCCGCTTATATCGCGTTCACGTCGGGTTCGACAGGAAAGCCTAAAGGCATTGTCATTGAGCATCGATCATATTGCTCGGGAGCTCGTTCACACCTGAAGGTATTTGGCATCGATTCGACGTCGCGCGTTCTTCAATTTGCCTCGTATGCCTTCGATGTCAGCATCATGGAGACGCTCAGTACTCTAATGGCGGGCGGCTGTTTATGCGTAATGAGCGAGTCGGAACGAAGCGACCCAAACCTCTTCGTTGTGTCTTATAAGAACCTACGGATCTCCCACTGCTTTATGACCCCATCCTTTGCGAGGACGGTGCCATGGACAGAATGTTGCAACCCGCCACCCACCCTGATCGTGGGAGGCGAGTTGATGCGCCCCTCCGATGCAAGAGCATACAAAGAAATGGGAATTCGCTGCATGAACGCATACGGGCCAGCCGAATGTTCCGTCAACGTGTCTGTACAGTCTAGGGTGGAGGCTGCGGTTGATCCTCGGAACATCGGGTACACCACAGGAGCGACAGCCTGGATTATTAGTCCGGAGAACCCAGAGGAGCTGATGCCAACCGGTACAGTCGGGGAACTCCTCGTGGAAGGGCCCATTGTTGGTCGCGGCTATCTCAACGATCCCAAAGCGACTCGCCAGGCATTTATTGATACACCCGCATGGCTGCGCCGGCACCGCAAGGGCACCTCTTATCAGCACCGAGTCTACCGCACCGGGGATTTGGCCTCCCTGGACAGCATAACCGGTGCGCTGCTGCTACACGGCCGCAAAGATGCTCAAGTGAAGATTCGGGGCCAGCGGGTCGAGCTCCCTGATATCGAACACCATCTCCAACTGACCCTCCCGAACGACAATGCCGAGGTCATTGTCGAAAAGGTCACCTTTTCCGACGATGGATCGGAAAAGCTCATTGCCTTTGTCTTAGTCCGTCCATCTAACACTGATTCCGTCATAGGCAACACGGGAGATCGTCTCTTCCTGGCGCCGCAATCGCAGATCATGGAGCAATTCGCCATCAGCAAGAAGCATCTACAAACACATCTACCCAGCTACATGGTTCCAGATATATTCATTCCTATATCAACTCTCCCTCAAACTGCATCCGGGAAAACAGACCGCAAAGCCTTGAGAACCCGAGCTGCTGCCCTCTCGAGACGGGACGTTCAATGTTTTCTACTCTCGCCCGCGGGTGGTAAACGTCCTCCATCCACACCCAAAGAAGCAACCATCCGAAGTCTGTATAGCAATGTGCTGAACCTACCCATCGACTTGATAGGCATGGACGACACTTTCCTGCGCCTCGGGGGGGATTCACTCCAAGCCATTCGCCTCGTTGCAGCGGCCAGGGCGGCCGGGCTTATACTACAAGCCAAGGATATCCTTTCGTCGCAGAGTACGCTGGCTGAGCAATCAAAACGTGCAGGTTTGATCCAAACAATAGACCGTACATGGGAATCTTCACCTCCGTTTGCCCTCTTGCATGGGCCGACGAGGCATGCTATTGTCGACCTGGCGCAGAAGCAGTGCCGTGTGCCTTCGAATCTCATTGAAGATATCTACCCTTGTACTGCACTGCAGGAGGGCATGTTCATAACGTCTTTAAAACACCCAGGCATGTATACCGGGCAGATAATATTTGATATTCCCGACAGAATGGAGTTACCCCGTTTGAGGGCCGCGTGGCTGTCGGTGGTGTCCGAGAATGCTGCTTTGCGAACACGTATCATTGAAACCCACGAGGGACTCATGCAAGCGGTGATCGTCGATGACTTCGTGTGGGAGGAAGAAACCGACGAGATGCTCCTCTCTAGCGACGGGGAAGCACTCGAGATCACCAAGATCGGTGTGCCTTTGGTTCGGTTTCGCTATCGCCCTCGACATCGGCAGCTGATGATGACAATCCACCACTCAATCTGGGATGGCTGGTCGCTCCGCTTGGTTCATGAGCAACTACATCGTGCCTACATTGGGCGGGATCTGTTACCGAGCACCTCATACCGCTCTTTCATTCAATACACGCAAGAGCTACAAGGGGCAGACGAGTTCTGGGCCTCCGAGCTCGCCGGCGTGAATGCACCGATATTCCCGACCTTGCCATCTGGTAACTATCGGCCGCGCGTAAACGCATCGCATCGCCATGTGGTGAGAAACTTGGCCTCAACCGGAAAGGAGGAGCATACCGCCGCTACCTATATTCACCTTGCCTGGTCGTTACTCGTTGCCCACTATACAGACGCGGACGAGACCGTATACGGGGTGACAGTCAACGGGCGTAGTGCTGACGTACCGGGGGTTGAGAATATCGTGGGTCCAACAATTGCAACCGTCCCGACGCGCATTCGAGTCAACGAGGAAGATACCGTGGAGATGGCGCTGGACCATGTCCAGGACGCTCTCGCACGCATGATTCCCTACGAACAGGCTGGCCTGCAGCGCATCAGCCGGTGTAGTAGAGATGCCTCCGAAGCTTGCCGCTTCCAGACTTTGCTTATCATTGAAGCTCCCACAGATAGTGACGTGGATTGTGAGAAGAACGAAGCTGGAAACTTTTCCATTATCGGGGGAACGACACAGACTGGGATGGACTACACCGCGTTCTCGTCATACGCGATGATGCTCGTCTTTCGTACTAGCGCTAACAAGAGCGCGATTTCGTTCGATATTACATATGACGCGCAAGTAATAGGCCACGATGAGGTGGAGCGAATGGCTCATCAGTTCGAGCATGTCTTGCGACACATCTATACGCTTGCAACAGGACGGATTGGAGATATTAGCTTTATCGGGCCACGGGACATCGAGCAAGTACAACAATGGAACAGTTCCATGCCCCCAGCCGACAATCGCTTCTTGCAGGAGTTGATTTTTGCTCAGTGCTCCCGTCGACCTCAGGCGTCTGCTATTATTTCCTGGGATGGCTCATGGACGTATCGGGAACTCTGGGCACACTCATCGTTCTTTGCGCGGCAACTACAGAGGTATGGGGTGACCCGAGGAACTCCTGTAGCTGTCTGCCTGGACCGCAGCAGGTGGAGCATTGCAGTCATCCTGGGCGTTCTCCTCGCTAGAGGCACATGCGTGCTGATCGATTTACTGGCTCCGCGACAAAGGGTGCGAGATATCCTTCAGATCGCCGGCACAGGTATCTTGGTCCACAGTCATGCAACTGCCACGCTGACGTCCGGTCTCTGTCCCACTGTTGTCAATGTATCCTTCCTTGCGGCCCAGAGCGACTCTTCGCAGCCGGAATTTCCCTTCACTTTGGAGACCTGGGGCGGAACCCCGGAAGACCTCGCATTTATCATCTTTACGTCCGGTAGTACCGGTCATCCCAAAGGCATTGAGATGCCCCATCGCACACTCTCGACGAGCATTTCCCATCACAGCGCGGGGATGAGAGTTACATCCAGCAGTCGTGTCCTGCATTTTTCCTCATACGCATTCGACGTGAGCATCTATGAAATCTTCACCACATTGGCTGCTGGTGGAACCATCTGCGTCCCCTCCGAGTTTGACCGCATGAACAATCTCGCAGGCTTTATTCAAGACACCCAAGTCAACTGGGCGTTTTTAACGCCTTCCACGGCTAGAAGCCTCAACCCCGCAGACGTTCCCTTGCTAACTACACTAGTTCTGGGAGGTGAAGCTGTGACCCACGAGAGCGTTGAGGTGTGGGCAAAAGGCCGCTCCCTCATCAACGGCTATGGCCCTGCCGAGGCAACGATCTGCGGAGTGGGCAATATCCCCGAAGCGGGATGGAAATCCGGCGTTGTCGGTCGAATCATTGGTGGTTTGGGCTGGGTTACTGTGCCATCAGACCCGAACAGACTGGCAGCGGTTGGCGCCGTGGGTGAACTTCTCCTCGAAGGCCCCTTTCTGGCCCGAGGATACCTGAACCTGCCAGAGGTCACGAAGGCCGCTTTCATTGATCCTCCTAGCTGGAGAACACGGATTCCTGCTCCGTCGCCCTATTCTTTCCTCTACCGAACAGGCGACCTGGTCCGATATCAGCCGGACGGATCCATTCAGTATGTCGGTCGTAAAGACAGCCGTGTCAAACTTCGAGGTCAGCTTGTCGATCTGGGTGCAGTCGAGGCCAGTGTCATGAGAGTGTATCCGGCTGCGGGTCAGGTAGTCGCAGACGTGTTGGTCTCAGAGAATACTGCCAGACTGATTGCGATGGTGAAGCTCGGCCCCTCAGTGACTGAGAACCACGATGGCCCTATGTTTGCGGCCCCAGACTTGGTTTTCAACGAGGCTGCTGCCTCTATCCAGGCTCGTCTTCGGGCCATTGTACCTGCTTATATGGTGCCGTCCATGTTCATTCCTCTACGGCACATCCCTCGCACCCTCACAGGCAAGACGGATCGTCGTCGGCTCCGAGACAAAATACTCTCATTATCACATAGCGACCTCCAACGCTACATGATGAGCTCCTCGACCAAGACACCCATGTCTGATGACAATGAACGGAGGCTTCAAGAGATTTGGGCAGAGGTGCTTCAGCTCCCATGCGAAGCAATTGGGAGAGAGGATTCTTTCCTATCTCTTGGTGGTGAATCTCTGGCGACGATGAAAATGGTAGCATTGGCAAGGAGGGTTGGGTTCATGTTTGCTGTGACAGACGTTATGAATAACACGAGCCTGTCAACCCTTGCGCGGTCACGGCACTTGATCACAGAGCAGGCCATTCTGACCTCCTCACCCTCTCTCTCACTGCCAACCATTGAAGGCGAGTCCCTCCAGGAGATTCTTCGGCCATTACTGAACGCCGGCCACATCCAAGGAGGCAATGACATTGCTGCTATTCATCCTGTCACCGCTGCACAAGCATTCCTCGTACAGAGGTATCCGTGGTCCCATTTCCAGTTTGACTTGTCTGGCGCTGTCTCGCCCAGCAAGCTCCAAACCGCCTGCACCGCGCTGATGGCCCGATTTACTATCCTTCGCACGGTATTTGTCGAACATGCGGGCTGTCTCTTGCAGCTTGTCTTGCGGGAGGTGCCCAATCGTGTCCATGAGATTACGACCAATGAGCCTCTTGATGACTTCTGCAATTCAGTTTGTCAGCAGCAGCAGGATGTCTGTGTTGTTAACTCTACAACCCTGCCAACTCTGTTTACTCTCGTGTCCAACCGCCAACTAAACAGACATCGACTTCTGCTCCGCCTCGCTCATGCACAGTACGATCTCACCACAATCCCTCTAATTGTCCAATCCTTGGCCGACGAATACAACAGAACCCTCCGTTCGGGTTTCTCCGCCGACTTCGGCTACTATCTCAGTCATCATAAGCGGCAGAATAACGACGACAGGTCTCATAACTTCTGGAAGCGATACCTGTCAGGCTCCTCTATGATGTCTACGAATCAGACTGCAGATCCGACGACGGTTCAAGAGCGCGTATTTCACGTCACAGGATCATGTATAATTATACCCACATCACATCCCCCGGACATAACAATTGCCACCGCCGTGAAAGCCGCCGTCTGCCTGGTTCTAGCCGCAAGGACTGGCTGCACAGATATCGTCATCGGTCAAACAGTGGACGCCCGGTGTAGTTCGGCTGACAGCACTCTTGACCAAATTGTTGGCCCCTGCACGAACTATATCCCGTACCGGCTCAGCGTGTGCTGTTCTAAAACTGCGCTGGAATACCTCCGCAGCGCGCAAGCCCAGCACACAACATGCCTCCGATACTCTTCCCTGGACTTCGACCAGATCGTGGCCAAGTGCACCAGCTGGCCAAGCAGTACTCAATTTGGATATATCGTCCAGCACCAGGACACTGGCGCAGAGTTGGCTCTCACGCTGGGAGGTGACACTACTTCCTTGCCGATGACTTCTTACGGCCGTGTATTTCCTCAGGGTGAGGTCTGGATCGGTTCGACACCCTGTTCTACTGGTCTGAGAATTGATGTCATTGCTCTGAGCGCAGTGCTAAGCCAGAAGGACGCTCAGACTATGGCTGAGGAGGTCGGCGCGGCGTTGGAGAAATTGCTTGGGTGCGGTTATCGCCGTCTTTCGCATCTGATAGGAAATACCTTCGCTACCTAAACTTAGTGACTAGGTGTACACTGACGAATCCTGATCTTCTCTAATATAAAATAAAAGGAATATTTTTATATCTTCACTACATATCCTAAATGTTATAGTGACTAGTCCAAGGTCTGAAAACTGAAGACTGAAAATTAATTATCACCAGGGCGCAGGTACTATTGATTGGGAAATCAAATCAGCTTCAGTGGCTTGACGACCAGGGGACTGTAGGCAGGTTTATCACTTACACATCCTTTGTTGAGTAGCTGTTGAAGAAGATCCTCGGGTAGATCATCAACAACAACCTACCAGGAATGTGGCCTTCGAGACATCTTACAGCTTCTCAAGCCACACAATCCTGCATTGGTTGGATTATGATACCATAAATGCGAATGTATGAGTACAAAACTTCATCATTGCCCACCTTAAAATGCACAGCATATCAGACATGCCATGCCATTCTCGTTAACAGGCCCTTTCCAGCAAACACAGATGCTTGCGAACATGGGGCCGTCATCCCTCAGATATCTTTCCCCACATATATATACCTCCGAGTAGTAGCTGAAGAACCCTCTCCTGACCCTAAGCCAACTAGAAGCGCTCGTGTCATTTCTGAATGGTACCAGAAAAATCGCCCAAATCCATGAGTACCTAAGAGGGTTTATTGAACGCTATAGCCTCTGTCCAAGTCGTAAATGTCCAATGTAGAGGTAGTCCTTGAGAGAGGGTGTTATCGGCCTCGCTGCTTGTGTTACATTACGAAATGTTATCCTTTCGTCATTGGAAACTCACCTAGCTGAACCAATTCGAGGGCTCAAGGTTTGTCAAGCGACAGATCGAGAAGTACAATGTACCGGGGGGGGGTTCAATGTCAACCAGGACAGGATTGAGTTGGCCTTCCCGTGTAAGATTTTGTCGAGGATAATCAAGACCCCATGGTTCTTCTGTCCATCCTCAACGATAACGGCTGAAACAGAGCCTTGTCACACAAGGTTCGACGATGCAACGTCACACCGACTTGAATTACCATAAAAAGATATCAGTCCAATCTAACCATCTATTACAGCAGAGGATGACGCCTATATACAATATAAGAGTAAGTGGAATACATCATAGCTTAGAGTGCGTTACCTGTGGTACTGTGTAGTTGTACATTTAAGAGGCATAGGTTTTGGCGAACTCTCTGATGCCAACAACGAAAATCCGCAGGAAATAAGGAGATACTTAACCCCTTTACTGAATAGAGTATCCCTACATACTATCAGTAAGATTGATTCAAACATTATCTAAATGTACATGAGGCCACACAAGCTAACTTCCCCCAGAGATGATCGTTGCCAGGGCCATTGCATTGCCCCTTGCGGCGGTCATAGTGGCTATCCTAGAGCCTGTCAACTGTCGGGACTTCATAATGGACAGATCTGCCTCATTTCAAGTGTCTCAAGGCATCAAGGGAACCCTCAACCGTGACAAGCCTGATCATCAGCCCCATGGAAGACGCTCTGAATCAAAGTTTGCTACTAGCCCATACAAACACAATGTGAGGGAATGCAATCGGGGTAGTCCTTGTAACTATGACAACCCTCTCAGTGATTGTTGTGGAGACTGTTATGTTCATGAAGAACTTGGAGGGGGCGAAATTTATTGTGACCGTCCTGGTAATTGGGGTTGTTGTTATCCCATTGGTAGGCTTCTTCAGGAGTTAAGGGACCGCGGTGGTGATATGCATCGAGAACTCTGAAGACTTACTCTGTTTCAAATCTAGGGATTCCTAAAACCTTAAACCCACCATTTGAACATGCAATGTATACCTCAATATTGAGTTCGGCATCATGGTTTACTGTTTAAGAACTTAGTCTTGCCTACAGTGACAAACTTATAATGCAGGGTCTTTTCAATATGGTCTTATTAGTAGTCCAGCACTACAACTAGGCCCTCTCTTTTGATCTGTCAAGTTATACAAAGTCTAATAATAGTGAGCACACTACACAAAGGCTAAAGCTATCTGCCTAAGCAGTGGTATAGCGCAAATACCCTGATTGGATGATGGTAGGATCGTAAGGGAATTCACATCCCTTTGTAGATATAGCCCATACACGTCAGCACGGAGCCAACAACTTCACTAAGTCTAGAAAACACTCCTTGTTTGATCTTCAATCTGGTTATCTGCTGCCATGCTCTTCGGCATTCCAGTTGCTACCGCAAGCCTTTTTATGCCACCTTAAGCCTTCGTGTCACGCGGCTACAGGCATCTGGGCCGGACGATGAATACGCCTACATGGCAGTTGTAACTTGTAGACAAGGAGGGGCTAGGGGCTAACCAGCTCGAATGGTCAATTCCTGTGACGGAATTACACCTTTAGGTCTGCTGGCAGCTATTTGGGCATGATGAGATAAGGAGAGCGGCCTCTAATGGAACTCAGTCCAGGTGGCCTCTATTTTCCTCATATTGTTCTGAATCAATCAGTTCCGCAAGGAATATATATTGGCAGAAGCTGTGTTGATTTCATAGCTAGACAATAAAGGTTAGATTGACTATAAAAATACAAAATTCAGAACACTCTCCATTTCATAGCACATGCAGGAGGATATATTCAATCACACTATGGTGTTATTCTGCATGTGTACCCTGTGCTATTCAGTACAGCAAGCCATCAGGACAAAATTGAAATATCAGATTTAGGACTTTCAGTATATCAGTATTTCATGGTTTTCTGCCAGCAACAAGCACCAAAGTGTTTTTAGATTTCGGTTTCTTTTCCCTTAGGTGTATTAAATAATTTAAATGCTGCATACTAGGGCTTTACATCATCATATAGTAGGATTCATTTGTATAGTAGGGATATTGAATGGCTCGAATCACTATACAGAGTTTTACTAAGGATATAACTACACCCAGTCATGTGACATGGATTTGCCAAGATGATCTCTGTGAGTTTGTTCATGGTTAGTCAAGACCACCCCCACCAAATATTCAAGGATCTGATTATCATACGCGTCACAACTTGTCGAATCCAAATTGAAGAAATTTTACGGACCTTCATTTAGCCGATCATAAATAGGTAGGTAGATAGAATGCCAGAATCAGGCCTTCTATTGATCTCAAATCATACTATCTACTAGCGATTACTACAGATTTGCTGTTATCAGAAATCGTTTTAGACAAATACTGAAAGCACACAGAGAGCTTCCGATCCCAAGTGGACCCTGTACCCGGTCTGGGACTGGTTTCAAGGTTACAATATTCCTTATTTCACCTATGGTTAGCGCCACGAGCCCACAAACTACAACAAGGTGGGCCTCGGCCAATTGACGTATCATCGCAGGTCAATCAATTGAACTTTCCTTTTTATGTAGGTAGATAGGTTGCACTGCAGGTGATTAAGTGACTAAGTCCCACAGGGGTAGTCCTGCAAACTGGTATTCAGTAAGTCGTCCTTATATGTAAATAGAATTCCCCTACACCGGAAAGCATTCAGAACAGCCCCCAGTCTCATTACACTAAGACAAATCATTTGAACGAACATGGCTCTAGATGGTCGTTCGCCTTCTCCTTCTATCTCGGACCTAGAGTCTGCGTGCCTTTACTTTGCTTACGGAAGCAACATGAACCTTACGCAAATGGCGCAAAGATGTCCCGAAAGCGTCATCTTTGCGAAAGGAGCACTTTGCAACTATAAATGGCAGACCAATAGCCGTGGTGGCGGAAATGTTATACAGGGAAACACCGAGGACGTCGTGCACGGTATTGTCTTCATCATTTCCTCATCTGAGGTTGAAGCTTTAAGGCGTTACGAAGGGGTCGACAAGCAATTCTTCGTTGAAAAAAAGCTTGTTATTGAGCTAGAGGCCATCTCAGATCCGAGGTTTAGCCGTCAGAAGACTGCTGATGTGGTAAAAGTGCTGGCAACAAAGGATTCTGACTATGGGAAACACACCATTTCAGCCACAAAGAGGCCGACCAGCTCAGATGAGATTTGCCAGGTTGAAACTAGACTTTCAGGTACTCTCACTTTAAAGAGATGGGATCTTGTAGACATACTGACAGATCATGCTTAATTAGGATCCCATGAAGCCCTGGTCTACATCAGCACCCCCATGTACCGCTCGCCCGGTGCAATTACGAATGAGTATAGCAGGAGGATGCAACAGGCAATAGCAGATGCGAGATTGCTTGGCTTGTCTGAGGATTATTTGACATACACGTTAGGTCCCCTCATCTCCCGCAAGGAGACAGATGCCTAGGTCCCTTTAGATGATCTGATTGGACGTAGTATATTGTCTATAGCCTGAAAATTTCGATTAAGTTTCAATTCAAGAATTTTATTAAGCGGTGCGCATTAGAAAAGTATTTTCGACCCCGGCTGTCTTTCCCAACAATTTCTCGAGGGCCGATCTTCCAAGGCAATAGCCTTTTTCTATGTCTTTGTAGCGCCCATCACCGGTAGATTTGATTTCTTGCAAGCAGCTGAATAACCCCTTTTGCTCCCTTTTGATGATCGCCTTCAATGCAGCTTGACTTTCCTCGCTGAGCAACTCATGTGACCCAGCAATAGCCTCTTTCAATCCGAGGAATGCCAGTGCCAGACCAACAAGAATCCCAAAGTTTTCATTGGGGCGATTCGCCCAACGAAGCATATTATCAGATAGCTTGATGCTTTCAGCACTTTGTCCTTGTTTCCTAGCTAGGACAAACACATCTTTTAGACATGAAGGGTTCCCATCCCTTGTCCACTGGGCTCTGGATATTATCTCAAGGCCGATGTCCACCAGACTACAGGCTGGTTGACGCCTTACCTCGGCCATGCCAGCGGGGACATGTGCTTCTGCTGCAAAGCCAGCTTGGGCCCGGAGAGCAAGTAGGATACCGGAGTAGAGCGAGGTGGCAGTTCGAGCGGGTACATTGATTATATTTTCCAGGAGACCGATGTGGGCAAACCAGAGTGCCACGATATCCGGCAGTTGGGTTTTGGAAGGTGTATTCAAAGGTGTTTTCTGATCTGGGCACTCCGTGTCCAAGCGACAGTCTGGAAGCTTCTCCATGAAAGCTCCATCAATTGTCTCATCCGCATTCCGAGCTGGCAGGGTTAGATGATGGCATGTCGGATCTTGAAGGCCGCCTACAACATCTCTAGAAGCCACCGGCGCCCGGAGAGTGAACCTGTAATATAACCAGCTGCTGTTTTCCGGGTCAAGGAGGTCAATCCATGCAATGAGCGCATCCAATTCCTCGTTCGTGAAGGCCCCGAACATTCGGCCGCCCCAAGATAATTCCTGTACGAGCTTGCTCGCGCTGCCCATGCCAGGCTGAACCCATCTTTTCGACTTGGCAAGTGCCCCCAGAAGCTCTATATGCTTTTGCTCATCGTCGTGCATCCATAAGGTGGAGTCAAGCCATTCGGCCAGTGTGCGATTTCCGATCTTTACTTTGCTTTGGCAATGGTACTTGGGCGAGACCGTGGACTTGCCCTTGAAAATTTCAATAATTTGACGAGTCAGTGAATCAGTCGGTACTATTTGCCTGACACGCCGCGAGTTACTTGGAGAACTCGACCCAGACACCGCTCTGCCGTCGCAAGGGGACACGGCCAGTGATTGGGATAATATGTACCCAGCCTGAACGCGTCTCCAATGTTCCTCGAGGACGCTTGGTAATTCACTTGCTTTTATGAGTTCGAGGTAATCAATCACATTCTGTAACGCCATGGCTGTGTGTCCAGAATCAGCGTTATCGATGCAGATGTGGAGGAGGAAGTAGGAAGAGTTGACGCCAAGTTCCTTCAACTCATGGGCGGCCATCAGTGCTTCCAGGCTGATAAGTTCGTAATGCATGTTGAAACCAAGGATCTCAGGAAGAAACTCGTTGGGAAAGAGTGAGATGAGCAGTTGGGCAACGGCGCCTTTCCAGAAACGCTGATCATCCATTACTTCCAAGCTTGGTGATTCAATAAAGTCACGGCTTTGGGGGTCTGGCAGGGGGCATCCAATTTCCTTCAGAAGCTGGTTATAGATGAATACATGGTTTCGGTTGACATCTCCGTCTCCAAGCTCTTCGGACAATATCTGCCACGCATCTTTCGTCACTCCGCGAAGAGCAAAGGGGGTGGTGATTTTGTGTATATGGCTTAGCCAAGCGCCGTCGACCAGTTTTGCTGGAGCTCGCTGGGTGAGCCACTTCTTTGCTTCTGCTATGTTTCCAAAAAGTGTCGGTCCCAGTCCCAGTTTCCTGCGATCATGGTATCTTGCCCATTCGTTCATTGTTTTTTCGTGTTCACCGTTGATGAAGGATCGAAGTCGTTCGGCATCATAGCTTTCAACGCGGAGAATTCCTTTCTCGGGGGCTTCGAGGGCGAGCGAGACCCCATCTGCTATCATTGCTAAGAGCTCATCGCGAGCTGGTTCCAGCACGGTCGGATACTGTTCCAAATTGTGAATCTGGAAGTACATATCCTGGTACCATTGGATGGGTCTCGGAGTTCTTCGTCCCCAGCTGGGTGTATTTGGTGCTTTACATTCTTTACGAGTGGAATTGAGGGAGGGCGACGCTGACGTCGAAGATCGTTCCCTTGAATGGGAGCGGCTAGAGAGAGTGACGAGGAAGAATAACATGGCCAGGGCAATGAGAACGTACTCATTGGCCATAAGATGTCCCAGAGAGTGTACAAGTAATCCCATCTTGGGTGATGACTCCTCGGTGAGAGAAGCTTGTTGTAAACAGGAGGTCGAAAGCATTCCGACTGCTCATAACAAACAAGTGTCTTAGGTCCTCGCTCGCAGCGCTTCGATGCTGGCCAGCGTATGCTCCTGTTGTACCATATATTTTTCCTTTAATAATTCAGCTGGTCAGGCAAATATTGCTGATCTACAACTCAAATTTCTGGCAATGGACCCGCTTCACATTTCTCAGGCTTTGGCTGTCCTGCTGTAAAGCCCGTCCCAAGTGGTGATCTCCATTGCTTTTCTGGAAGTGCTTCACCGAGGATTCGATCGCTCTCATGCAAAGTCGCAAACAATAGTGCGCTAAGATTTGTTCTCTCCACTGTATACATCAGCAAGCCAGCTTGCAAGGGTCGGGCAATTCCGCGATTAGTGGCATCCGGTCGACGACTGGGACGGGCAATTTCAGCTCGCCACGATCTGCAAGGTGTTCACATCATAAGACGCTTGCCCACCGTACCGTATGCATTGTGTACCTAGTATGAACCCTTTACGCCGATATCGATCACAACCTTGGCTGATACCGTCATCTCTGCTGAGAAGCACGTACATGGATCGCCAATAAAACATATCTTGACACAAGCATATATTTGCTACATGTTGGACTTTTTTTGATGTCCACACGACCGCGAGCAGCAGGGATCTGATTGAGTATGCAGCTGTCGAAAGTTATCTGCGAAATACTGAGATAATGCAGCAAAGGCAAGCTGCAAAGAACCTCCTCCATTTATGTATCGTATTGAAAGAATACGGTATTGGAAATACAATTGCCTGACACATATTCATTGGTGACTGAGCCAGAAATACAGCTGCCAAGGGGCCCTATATATGGGAAGTCAGAACCTAAAGGTGTACCTTTACCCTGGACTAAAAGTGGTCTGTAGAGTGTCTGTACGTGCTATTGAGGAGGTCCCTATAGTCCGTAGCGTACGGGACTCATCCTTGGTTGAGGAGCTACACTCGCAGGGTTCGCAGATTCCAGGAGGCCATAGTGATGACTATCGCGAGAGCAAGCGTAGCCGATAATGGCTGGAGGAAGGATACCTGGCCATGGTATGCCGAAGTGCAAGTTCTGAAGTTAGATTTCAAATCAGCGTGTGCAAGTTGGGTTCCTGACCAATGGGCCCTTGCGCTGTGAACAGTTCATGCCTTTTGATTTTGGAGTCATCCTGAATTAAGGCACAGCTTCATTATTCTTTTGGAAGATGATCTTCTCACAATTTACATACAAATACACCCTTTAGATTACGATAATATTATACTATTATACATGGCCTTAGTTGTCACATGGCTCCTTCTCCTCCTTTAAAACGAGACGTCTGAACTCAACAACTTTCTCTTGCTACGCTACTTCATCACACATGTCCGACTTGGAGGCATGGTCTCTGCCAAGGACACATAGCACAAGAGTAGCAAGGACAATGTATATGACGCCTGGGATGAGTTTAGAGTGATCCATGTCCAGGGAGTCGACGAGATAGCTTACTCCACGTGAAGCACATAAAATCATACCCCTTATACTGCGTAAGGAAGCCACCAATTATTGGGCCCAGAACCGTGCCAAGCGATGCAGCAACGTCGTCAAGCGAGAAAACCCGAGACATGCCCCCTTCAGGTCCAAATATACCAGGTGATTTTTCTTGATATTCTCTGACAATGGCTGTCGAAGGTTAACGCTATGCCCAAGGGTTTGAATCAGGTATCACTCACACGAGAGTTCGACAGGGCCTACATTTGCCGTGAATGGTCGCGCCGCACCAATGGCAAGTATGCACCCCGTGTACAAGGCTCCCCCTCCAGACTGAGCACTCGTCCAAGGCAGAAGATCAGTACCGGCAAGGCCTAATATCCCAAACATCACCGCTTGAAAAACAGCGGCTGCACTGGCAGGGTACCGGACTCCGAAACAATCCCGCAGCCATCCGGCCACTGGACTAAGTACAACAGTCGGCATAATAAGACAAGCGAACAAGGAGCCACTTCTTCCGGAGCCCCAGCCAAATGTTTCCTGTACATGAAGAGGGAGGGTGGCATGGAAACTGGTGCCAACTGTGTTTGCCGAAATGGCAACGCAGATTGCAACCACCGCCCGAACGTCCGTAAGTATAATGCGCCAGAAGTTCTCCGACGGGTAGTTTGTGGGGGTATCTTCACATGGAGAGAGTAATGGCTTCGTGGAACCGTCCGCTTTCGATGATGTTTCCGGTCCGCTGCTGGAGGTTGGAACTGCACAATTTTCAACCATGACAAGACGGGCGATGAAGTCGAGAAGAAGAAGCACAAGCGGCAGCAACCACGTCGGCCAATAACCAACATAGGCTAAAAGCCAACCAGCAATGCATGGCCCACCTATCAATCCACCATACAAAAACGACATCATGATGCCCTCAACTTTACCCATATTGTCTCCTCCCACGGTATCAGCCACGGTCGCAAGGCCGATAATCCATACCGAGGATCCAGCAATGCCTTGCATCACACGGCCGGTAAACAACACCGGAAGCGAAGTCGCGCCAGCAACCATGCCCGTCCCGAAGATGCAGGCGAAAAGTGAAAAGAGTAGTGGGAGTTTTCGATTCGAGCATTGGTCGGCGAAGTGACCGATGATAGGACCCGACACGACCGAGACGATTCCATGTACGGCTAGGACAAGTGAGGTCAGTTCCTGGATTCTGGCTGGGTCCAAGTGTAGTCGCTCCCGAAGCATATATGGGAATAAGGGCACAAGGAAGCCATATATAAAAGTTTCTATCGCAGTCAGACATTTGCCAGACATTTATCTTCAAAGAAGGCATACAAACCCGAGAATAAGGCGATCGCGATCGTCACTAGGATGAACCATTGTGAAGACCGCCAGCTTCTGCCCATCTGTTCACTCTTGAAATTGACCTTCCCCATGTTGACTGAGGGTATTAATTGAGGAGCAACAATGGAGAAATTAGACCTGCATCGTCCTGAAAGTCTGCAGGGAGATCATAAGTGCATTGAACGAAGGATTAGCGGTACAGAGTACAGGGATACACCACGGGAATGCGATCTTCATGCAAGGATAAAATAGTCAGTTCGGGTAATGTCCCATGTAACGCTATTAAACCCGGCGGACACCAAGCTGGGATTTGAGTCTCTTCTGATTCTTTTCAAATCTCAGTAATATCATTTCTATTTGATTCTAGATTTGACGTGCCTCCAACTGTATCCTCTCTGGCAGTATCCAATGATTTCAAGACATATTTCAAATTCTGCAACCCCCTGGGAAAAGGAGGCCATGCTTGCCCCAGCTTCATGCCATAATAGTTTAAATGTTGGCTCTGCCTTGAAGTTATTGTCAAACCTCTAACACAAAGTGGGCATGGATTCACTGGGGAATATTTCAATTGAATAGATATGCAAACACATCAATATCTGATTTCAATCCATAGATGCTAATCTATCATGATTATATGGTATATACACCTCAATATTAATGACTGATACAGATTTGAGCATTCCAACCACCCCTATCAAGAAATATAAAACATTGATGACATAGGTAGTCATAGTGAAAGCTACTCTATCTGTGTTTCATCAATAAAATTAATGACTTTTCGTCCTGTACTACTCCTGACGAATCCCGCATAACTCTGTAGATATCTCAAATCGAACAACTCCTCGTTGTTCTCAAACACCCAAAAGAGCTTACGTAGCTCCCGTGTCAATTCATCGGTGCTAATTGTGCCCGGTTCATTATGTCGCAGCACACGCAGCTCAAGAACAATGTCAACGTTATTCTTATCGCCTCCGTTATACCGCCGGATGATCTGATATTGTAAGATGCCCCATGACTCGGTTCGCATTGCATCCTGGATGACGGCGAATTCGAAGTACTCTCCATACCAATCGAAACTGATTCTTCGGTCGCGTCCATACAGACGCGCAACCTTGTAGTGAGCTGCGTCCTCCGCTGGGATGATGTTTTTCATTGACGCCGGTAAAGGATGGAGTGAGCAGACATCACCGCAGATGTAACGGATGAGAGGATGACGCATTCTCTGGAGTGATGTTTGGACAAGTAGACCCTTCTCGCCATCAGGAACAGGGCGAGCACTAGCAAGCCCCGCACCGTCGGACTCTTCGATGTCGAAGGGGAATACCTCGAGATGCATCAGCCGCTGGTCATACACGAAGTCGGCATAGTTCTGCCCTTTGGAAGCCTCCGTCAGCTGAGCTGGAGAAGTGGCCCAAGGCCCAGCCTCTGCACTGCCGATCACCGACGAGACAGCCACATTGGGGAAAACAGAGCTCAGAAACTTGCGCTGGACCGGAGTCATTGGCTCTGAGGTGTATATCACTTTGTTGATCAGCAGTTGCTTTCTCGTATCGTCTGGCAGGGTGCAAATATATCTTGATAGCTGCATGATCTGACTTGTATCCCCAGCAATGGCATTGACTCGGTACTCAAGCAGAATCTCAATCATCTGGTCCGGTTCCATCAAGCTACCAGCGCAAAGGACAGAGGCGCCGGATCCCTCAAACGTCTCGGCCATAAGATCTAAAGCTCTATTCCATTTGTTAACCAATACTCCATTCCAGGCAATATGCACTGAGGATTACCTGTACAAATGCCCCGAGACGTGCATTGTCATAACCCAGTCTCCGGGTCCCGTAACTCCACACGAACGCAGGAGAGCTCCAATGGCTGCTCGTTGTTGACGAGTTTCTTGCGAATCCGTTGCAAAGACCATAGGAGATCCTTTGCCGGACCCTCCGCCAGTCGTACTGATGTATACCTGTTGCCGATACCCATTCCGAGGGTCTCGATCAGTGGTCAATCGGGCGATTTTCTTGTAACTAGATTATTCAGCATTAGATCCAAAGAAATTGAAGTGCAAAATCTTACAGAGCCCCTTTCCAGGTCAATGGGAACGAAGACAACTTCAAATCTCGGTCTGGACCCCATTGCTTCGCTAGCAAATTGGGCAAATCTTCCCTGTTCGGGGGATATTCAGCGTCGGAGTAAAAAGGGTGGATACTGGCAATGCGCAAAACATCGCTTAATTTGAAACCGTTCGCCATATTGAGAATGGGTAAAATCGAGACGTCGATTCCTACAATCAAGTATTGAGCGACATTCAACGCAGTTAAATACGTTTGAAGCCATGGTTAAAATGCCTTGATCACCCTGGATAGGAGTGGGGCGCGGTATCAGTGTCACCCACCAATGCATGAACCCTTACTAGTTTGTACTCGAAAACCAGATCATTTCCTGAATGATTAGTCTTCCTGCAATGCTTCCAGCTGCGGGCAATTGATACAGCTATCTGTATTTGGCCCGAAAGACTAGGATCGGGCGCGTATCAAGGACCGCTCTTAAGAAACGTCAATCCTTCGAAGTCCATATTTGTAAAGACATTCTTTACGTCCCTTGGTCACCACGCACGCCATAATGAAGAAGCCTGTCAGTAGTTTCAGCAGCATCTGCTTTCCTGAAAGCAGTGACAATCTCACTCGGCCATGGGAGGTGGCTCCAGAGGCAAGATCTGCTTTGCTTGAAAAGTATCATCGCGAACTTGAGAAATGTAGTCCTCGAGACACGTGGGTTGCCGATGCGCACCAGAAGTCGGCACCTTATCCAATCCTCGGTAATGAGGCTCACCAGCGTCAGTTGGCAGATCTGAGCGAGGCATTAGTGCTGGCCATCACCGATATCGTTCAAAGATGGTGGTCGGACGTCCATGCTCGCTTTCCAGAGCGCATGCCGATCGATCCATTGGAGGAGAAGCTGCTGCGCGTGAGTCTAGATCTTCAACATGAGTGCGATAGATGCTTGCTAATTACAGCGACTTAGTGGATGGAAGGACTGGGAGCCGATGTACTCCGTCCATACAGATTCGTGCAAGGCTCTTGGAGGCCAGATTTTCTTCTTGAATCCTCTGAGGATCCAGAGCAGATTGAGAATTATCGGATCTGTGAGATTAACGCTCGTTTCTTTTCAAACGGCTTTCTCTTTACTGCCTTCGGCCAGCAGGCTCTGATCAATATGGGCATTGAGAAATATGGTCTCAAGGGAGCTACTGACCCTGAAAAGGTAAGTCATCCTGTGCCGCTCTACGAGACTAACAAGGTTAACAGAACACAGGTTATCACTGGTCTGAATAAGCTTGTTAACCCTTCTCTCCCCTTGCATATAGCAAAGGGTGAGGAATACGGATTCGATACTCATATGTGGGTTCCATATCTGCAACAAAATCTGGCCATGGATGTCAAAGTCATACCACCTGAAAATCTTCGGCTGGTACCCGCAGCAACCCCAGGGGGCTACAAGCTATACTGTCTATCTAGCCCAGATAGCAAGCAACCACAAGTAACCAATGAAGTTGGCGAGTGTTTAGAAGAAATTCATCAGCTTGGACTGGAACTCCATCAGCGAGAATTGCTTGCTATGAGCTATGAAATGCTCCAACAAATCAGTCTTCGCTGTTTCAACGACTTGCGGACTGTTTTCCTCGTTCATGATAAGCGCATGCTAGGCCTCGTCCTCGAAGAGCTGGATTCCCTTGTCTCGCGCAACGTGATTTCATTGCACCAAGCTAATATCCTCAACAGGGGACTCGTCCACACGATTATCCCCGGATCGACTAAGCTGGAGAACTTTATTGCAACTTGTCAATCAGATACCCTGTTCAAGGACAAGCATATGCTCAAGCCAGTTCGTAGCGGCAAGGGCAAGGGCATCTTGTTCGGTGATCAAATCAGCCAGGATGAGTGGCTCTCTATTCTTCAGGGTATGCGAGACCCGTTTTTGGAGAATGGGAAAACGACATACGTTGTTCAAACACAAATTCAGCAACGACGATATGATGTTCTGCTTGAAGAAGGGAAAGGGATTGGGAACTTTCCTCTCATTGGAACATTCCATATCACACATGGTGTATTCCTTGGTCTTGGCCTTTGGCGCAGTGGCCCCGGTCGTATCTGTGCCCTAAGTCGTGGAGGATCATGGTTGTGCACCGTGATCCAACAGTAATAGTGGAAGTATTGTGTTCCTCTCAGTGGGTGAGTTCTTATGATGTTCCTAGCACTTTGTGATTCAGCAAGATTTGCTACCCAGTTCATCTTCTTACTTTAACTCTTCAGGATTGTCTGTCTTGTGGACTCAAGATTCACCTTCACTACGCTACATTCAAGCTCCACCACACCATACTTTTATATCTGCTGGTTTATGCCTCTGTTAAATAGATTATATTTAAAGCCATCTCAGCATCTGTTAAATAGTGATTCACCCTAAAACTTCATGGAGCTGGTAAGACAAAATTACATGAACAAGCACCTACTTTCACATTAAGATGACCTATAACTTATACACATACGTGTCTGTATTGGTAAAGACAGCGTACCCTAAAACTTTCACCTGAAATACAGTCTGAAGATCTGGGTTCAACTAGTCATAAATTCTGCCCCCGCATCCGTCCTGGGGGAACCTGATTTGATAGGCTAGATGGATAGCTCCTTGGCGAAGGGAGATGGGTAGGAACCAAGGGCGTCTAAGCATACTCGGGGCCCAACCTTGAAAATTCAATCCTAAAGGTTCGCGGTGTTTGGTCGAGGGATCAGCTTCCCTTGCTAGCGTCGTCAATACTAGCGGAGCTGAGCTGCTGAACAAAGTGCTGTGAAGTATGAAATAAGTTTGAATGACTAAATTGTTTAGTCCTGTTGAGCGGAACCCAAAATGTGGCTGGCTGGACTGAACCAAAAATGAACAGGTCAGAAGAATGAGGAATTGGAACTAATGTTACTTCGCATAATCTGCTGCATAGAAAGAAACAAGTCACATTCTGAATAGAATACCTGTGGCTAACAGAAAGGCATCGCGTAAGGTGCCTGAATGACAATAGAACCCCACGGAGTTGCGTTCGAGACTGAGCAATAAGTTAGACATTATCAACACCCTGGACACCGAGAAAAAGTTTGCCATCCTGCGTTGCTACTCATCATCATGGACGTCCAAGTTCCCACAAAAAGCCTGGCCTCTCTGCCCATCATCGACTTCGAAGCTATCGCCAACAAGGATGTGACAGAAATTCAAAAGCTCGTTCAGGCAGGCCGGACCCAGGGCATGTTTTATCTGAACCTCCAAGGCCCTCGGACAAACGGAGTCTTTGATGATATTCCCACCTTATTTAAAGCCGGGAACGCCTTTTTCAGTCTCCCTGCTGATTGCGAAGAGAAGACCAAAGCCCTTCGAACGGGGGTGGAGCGCGGGTACTACCGATCCTGCCCAGCTTTTAGTTCATATTTGCTAATGAATCCTCAGTTACCACCCCAGTAAAGGATTTGAGTACTACGAGGTGCGTATCCCCAGCAAGAACAACCAATTGACTGCCTCTGATCACCATCCCCTAGATTCCTCGCGATGAGTACGCTGCTGGAAGCTGGGAGTTGCCTGCAACCCTACAACCGGAACAAGAGCGCATCGCACGAACAATGGAAACCTTCCATGGCGCCTTGCAAATAGTTCTGGCTGAACTTTGCGCCAGTGTCGGCATCACTATTCCCGAATTGAGCGACGACTCCACAACTCCCAGTGACACCGCCCTCAAATTCGTCTACAAGTTCCCCATTCATGAACCCGGAAAGGTGATTAATGGCGCTCACACTGATTTTGGTCTTGCTACGCTGCTCTGGTATGATGAGGAAACTACACAAGTGCCAATCTATGATGAAAATGGGGAGCGGACAGAGGAATGGCTAACAATTCCTGTGGTGGGGGGCTCAGTCCTTGTGAATGTTGCCGATGAGCTGGCAGCTAGGTCTAATGGGTCCTTGCACTCTACAGTGCATCGTGTGGTTGCACCACCAGGTGCTAAGAGAGTAAGGAATGGGGTTCTCTATCTTTTCCGGCCTCACAGAGCTTGACTGGCAGAAGATGAGTCCATTCTGGAGGTCATGTATGCAGCAGAGATGCAATTCCAGATAGAATATTAAGATATGAGGGGAAATATGACTTCTTCGTGCTGCCTTGTATTATACTGCAGCATATTAGCATAACTCAGCTCTGAAGTTCAGGCCTGCGGCCAATCATCAGTTGTTGTGGGTTGTGTAAGGGGTGACGAGAAGGCATATACAAGAATTGTATGCAACTCAAGTCCCTAGGGAATGCTATGACTAAGGCTTACCCTCCACACCCACACCAGAAAGTAGTTGGGTAAACCTAAGAGAATGCCAACCTGAGTGGGTTCAAAGGTGAAAAGTGATGCATGGAATTGAGAAGTATGGGCCTTGAGAAGCGGCGGTGAATCATGCATGGCTGCCCATGATGTGCACCCCGCCCAAGTTACATTGTTTGTCTCTAGAACCGCGGAGCTAAGAGAGCTTCGTGAGAAACCTTGGATCCAGCTGCAGTTCCTTACTTGTACTAGTCATTGTGGGAGTTTTGGACTTGTCACATTCGTCCTTTGCAAGTACATGGCCGCAGTAAGATGTATTCTACTTTTCAGACCAACTTTAAATTCCCTTAATTCCTTGCATAACGATTATCTCTTTTTTACACCATGGAGGACGAATTCAAACCATAGTCTCTCCTTAGACCGGTTTACTGCTATGACTCAGACAGTTGTAAGTTAGCTGTGACCTTGCGATGTATCGAACCTCAATAACCATCTTCACACACTTTAGATTACTCCTCAGGCTGGAGGTTTCGACGCTCGAGTCAATTCCGTTTTAACAACTGAACCACTGAAACGAGTTACCCTTGAACTGCGAACAAATGAAGGCGTTATAAAAGCCAATATTGATGCTAGCTCAATCGGCACATCAGTTTGGGAGAGATTGAATGGTCTTTGTCCTGAATCTCTCGTCCGTATCACCAATTATTCCTCTCCCAGTGCCGAAGCCGAGCCCAAAAAAAGTGTGGTGAATGGCAAAAGCCACATCGACAAAGCCACCCCTGAGATCAATGTGACCAACTTGACAATAATTGCAGAGGCGTGTCCGGATCTGCCCTCATTCAATAGAAATGAGCTTGACCTTGCACGAAGACTCGATAATCGCCTTTTAGACCTGCGGAATGCGGGAAGCGGAGCCATTTTAAAGCTTCATTCAGGAATGTGTCAGTTGATTGTCGAGTTTCTTGGCTCAAACGGTTTTCACTGGATTCATTCGCCGCGTATCATCAGCCATACAGTTGCAGGAGACAAAGAATACTTCCACCTGCCTTATTTTGGAGGTGATGCGTGGTTAGCACAGAACGCACAGTATCAGAATCAAATGGTTCTTTCCACGGATATGGAACGTGTTTTCGATATTGGCCCTGCTTTCCGGGCTGAGGTGAAGTCTCGTACGTCAGGGAGGCATCTGACCGAGGTGAGTAATTCTTCCTCCCCAATTTGGCTGTGTTTTGCATCATTGCATGCCTGTTATGAGACTCGTTGCTGATGCTTTTTTGTTTTCCTAGTTTACTTTGCTAGGTACGGCTATGGTCCTGGAGGAAAACTACTATGAAGTGATGGATTTGATGGACTCAATGATTGTCTTTGTCCTCAAGGGCCTTCAAGAACGCAAAAAATATCGGGATCTTATCGAAATTGTTCAGAATCACTATCCCACTGCACAGGACTTTCGTATCGGTCTGGATGAACAGGGAAAGATTCCTCGGATCTCATTTAAGGAGGCAAAGCGAATGCTTCGGGATGAGCTCGGCTTCAAGACAGAGGACACAGATGACTTAAGGTGCGCGGTGACGTTAACCCTACTTTTGTGTTTCTTTTTCCATCTTCCAGGGCTAACAGGTCATCAACCCCGTAGTGAAGAGGAGGAAGCGGCCCTGGGCCGGCATTTCCGCGAATCTCCTTACCTCGGTCAAACTGACATCTTTACAATTGATCAATACCCGGCATTTTGCCGCCCTTTTAATACACATCCAAGTCCGGATGCTCCAGGATTCACTAACTCATGGGATACCATTGTGCGAGGTCGTGAGATCTGCTCAGGCAGTCAGCGCATTCACAAATACGAGGCGGTCTGCAAGGCTATGGCTTCCCGGAATATGGACCCAGATGGCAAGGAGTGGGAGCATTATGTCGGGGCGTTTAAGTCTGGTATGCCACCTCATGGTGGTCTGGGTTTGGGTGTCAATCGGCTGCTGCAGGGTTTCCTTGGGCTGGACGACGTCCGTGAGACTACCTTGTTCCCAAGAGATGTACATAGAACCGCCCCATAAACATACACCGAAGAATTCATAAGGTGAATATGCCAGTTTGGGTACCGTTTTCCGTTCATGTCATATATATATCTTCTCAAGGTCTTGAACCTACGAGCAAGCTCCCGCGGTCCCCATCGGCCCGCCCCCGCCCGCCCCAGCGACCGCCCCCCGCCCCTGCCCGTGCTCCCGCCCTCCACGCCAGACCAGCCAGTGCCTGGTCCTGTGAGCGCCCCAGGGGGCCTCACATGGCTGCTGTCCCAGGGCCCCACGCCCCCCAGGGGCTGCTTTGTTGCCCCCTAGTCCCTGCTAGGTGTAGTTACACTAACCCTATTTACTAGGTGCACTGTGTCCTACTACTACTACTAGCCTAGGCTAGTAGCATAGTGTTGGTGAAAACCATGCTATAGTTGATCGTTGATACCCATGGGTTGATCCGCTATGGTTCTAACCTTATGGTTATAGATCATCATCAATCATCATCGATTTCAACCATTAGCAAATGGTGATCTAATTAATGAGATCACCCGGCTATGAGATCATTTAATATTCGAATGGCCTATGCTAGAAGGAATCATCTATAATTACACCCTTAAAATCACCCTATAGCTAGAAAAAATTTACAATTAAGGAATCAAGACATTAGTTTAAGATATCCGTAGATTTTTCCCCTTCTACTATTCTTTTCTATTCTACTACTATTCTTCCTATTCTTCCTTTATACCTAGGCAAGCCATCTATTCCCCTCCGTATTCATGAAATTTCTATATAGGGAGTTCTGGGTTTAGGTCAACAACATAACCCCAACTAATCTTAATAAAAAATACACTATTTAATAGAGCTTAAAGAGAGGAATTAAATAATAGTATTATTATTAAAAAATATCTAAGAGTAGTAGAGATATTTACAGGTAAAGATATATAATAGAAATTTAAAGCAGTTAGCATCCTAAAGTATACTAACTACTTTTGAATTTCTATTATAATCTAAGGATAATTAATATATCTAAAAATCAAGAAAAATCTGCTGATTAGAATAGTATGTCTCTTATCTTATTTAGATTAGAGGTAGTAGAGTAATCCATAGTAGGCTGTCCTAATTAAGGAATGGTTTATAAACTAGGAAATACACTACCTACTATAACAGAGTAATTCTTAATCTTAGTACATATTACTAGGTTAAGCTTTAAACTAGGTCCCCTTAACAGAAAGCTAATCTATAAAACTATTAAGAATCTACTAGAGAGGTACTAGATTCCTTAAATAACTGTATTATATATATATAGGTAGTATTAGGATAGGTATATTTTAATAGGTTATATTTAACTCTGCTATAGTAGGCAAAGATTACAGCTACTATAGCTATAGGCCTATATATTAAGTAACTAATTATATTATTCTATTTCCCTAGTTACTTTGCTATAGAATAGCTCCTTTATATATAACTTTTACTACAGACTAGAGAGACATCTAATTTTAAAGTCTTTATATCCCTAACTAATATGCCATCTTAAAAGTTAAAAATAGACTAAACATGTGGGATAAACTTAATGAAGTGTTGCAGCTGGATGAACTAGATAAATTAGATAAACTAGATAAACTAGATAAACAGGATGAACTGGACAAACTAGACAAACTAGACAAACTAGACAAACTAGACAAACTAGACAAACTGGATGAACTAGATGAACTGGATAAACTAGACAAACAGGACGGACTGGACAAACGGGATAAACTAGATAAACTAGATAAACTGTGAAGCTCTATAATTAGACTAGATAAACTAGATTAATATATTTAGCTTACTTAATATATTTAACTTATTTAACTTATTTAACTTATTTAACTTATTTAACTTATTTAATGTATTTAACTTATTTAACTTATTCTACTAGACCTAATTCTTATTAGAGCTAACTAATATCTTATATTATTTGCTGAGAGATACACTCTAGTTATTACTATGCTTCTTGCTACTACTATTATACCTTATAGAAATATACTATCCCAGCTTCCTATTTAGTAAATATTATTATCTATGGCTAGGCCTGTTAAGCATGCTAGTGGAACTAGTATATAAATTACTTATATTAGAGGAGCTGTGTGGTCTTATATTATATAACTTATACTTGCTATTATATCTGCCTTAGTTATTATATAAGCTACTTCTGCTTAATCTAGATATTATTTAGATCTAAGTTAGCCTTAAAGTCTGTGGTAGACAGGCCTGTATTTAATATTACTAGTATATTAAAGGTCTTAGACTAGGAATATAACTGCTATGACTGCATAAACTATAGGATATTTAACTATTAGATATACTACTGCTGAGCTACTATAAGTGCCTGTATATAGAAAGTAAGATGCTCTGCTAGCTATTTTAGATTAGTATAAACCTAGAAAAGTAATAAATTCTGTGTATATAAGAATGATTAGAGATAGTAGTAATATGGTTTTACTATTAATAGGTGCTTCTGAATAGGACTAGGACGCACCCTAATAACTAGTAGGGGGAGATCTAGGCTATAGGGAATAGACAGCTCTACTATCTCTGCCAGCTAGGCATCTAGGTCTAGAGGGATGGATAAGAGCTCAACATCTAGACTGTAAGGATATATTACCCACTCCTAGCCGTAAAGAGGGAGCTGCTTAACCTTAGTTATCTAGATAACCTATCTATTTTATAGCAGCTGTCTATAGTAGTACTCTATAAAATCTAGATACATGCTGGCCTAGGTTTGGAGCTTATTGCCTATACTATATGACTAAAATATATAAATGCTTAGGTATAGTAGGATGAAATAGGTGCGGAGGAAGGCCTGCTTAAGAATTATCTACTATATATATATCTAGCAGAGTTTATAGACCTGTAGGGTTAGGGTTAGGGTTAGGGTTAGGGTTAGGGTTAGGGTTAGGGTTAGGGTTAGGGTTAGGGTTAGGGTTAGGGTTAGGGTTAGGGTTAGGGTTAGGGTTAGGGTTAGG